>NC_061112.1:137249768-137262060 GCF_002878395.1 Capsicum annuum | reverse complement strand
ATACATTGAATGGTGCGTATACATAGAATAGAGTGTATATATGTGAATAGATCTTCTATAGACGTGTATATTTAACGTATACATGTGTATATGTTTTATAAATTAGTATATAAATATACAAATATATGTTGTAATGTATATATATTATAGTATATTTCATCTAAAGTATTACATATACATAGAATAGAGTGTATATATGTGAATGGATCTTCTATAGATGTGTATATTTAACGTATACATGTGTATATATTTTATAAATTAGTATATAACTATTCAAATATATATTGTAATGTATATATATTGTAGTATATCTCATTTAAAGTATTACATATACATAGAATAGAGTGTATATATGTGAATAAATCTTCTATAGACGTGTATATTTAATGTATACATGTGTATATGTTTCATAAATTAGTATATAACTATACAAATATATATTGTAATGTATATATATTATAGTATATTTGATTTAAAGCATTACATATACATAGAATAGAGTGTATATATGTGAATAGATCTTCTATAGACGTGTATATTTAACGTATACATTACTTTATGTTTTATAAATTAGTATATATATTGTAGTATATACTTTTTTTAAAGTAGTACATATATATTGAATGGTGCGTATATATGTGTATATATCTTCTATAGACGTATATCTTTAAAGTATACAAGTGTATATGTTTTATAAATTAGTACGTAACTATATATATATATATATTGTTGTATATATATATATATGTATATTATAGTATATATTTTATTTAAAGTATTACATACATATTGAATGGTGCATATATATGTGTATATATCTTCTAAAGTAGTATATATTTAACGTATACATGTGTATATGTTTTATAAATTAGTATATATATATATATATATATGTATATATTGTAGTGTATATATATATATATATATATATTATACTATTATAGCATATGTTTTATTTAAAGTAGTACGTATAGTCATAGATAATTATATATTGAATGGTACGTATATATGTGTAATTGTTTATATATTTTTTTAAAAATATATATTGTATATTGGAGTGTATATAGTGTATATTGGATTTTTTATTTATTTTTTAAACGGGTTTGACCGATTTTTAACGGGGTTTGACCGGTTTTTAACCGGGTTTGACCGGGTTTTGGTGGGTTTGACCGGGTTGGGTTAAGTGAGCTGGGTTAGGGTGGGTTTTAATTTTTTTACTGTTTGGCCCGGCCCGGCCCGACCCGGTTAACGTCAAACCCGACCCTTAACCAGCCCTCAACCCGGTTAAAATGGAAGGGCCAATTCCGAGTTGGCCCGGCCCGGCCCGTTTGACACCCCTGCTAGGGGGTGACTACTGATTCTAAAAGGATAACACAATCAAATGAGAGGCTATCCTTCAAACTATATATCCTCCCTACACATCCCAATAAATCTTAACCACTCCTTTATTTTTAACGAGAAAAACGTTTTATGCTAAAAGTGTGTTAGAGTACGTATCCTACTGATTATCTTATTTTTGCCTAATTGTTGCCTATCGATGGAACGGGTTGTCTGACGTGTTCCAAGGAAGCAGTAAAATAGAAAGTAAAGAACACAACGATTTTTATGTGGAAAACACACGGCTCAAAAGGTGTAAAAAATCACGACCTACACCTCTACAAGATTTAACCCCAACTTCACTAAATAACTCTGAGCATCAACAATGACTGATTACAAAACTCTTGTAACCAACAAATAGGAATTATAAACTCTAATTCCTTTAACTCAATGACGAGGAATTATAAACTCTAATTCCTAACTACACACACCTCCCAAGGTATGCCAACTCGAAGACTAGCTCCTAGTTCAGTTTATAACATATTGAAACTAATATTACATCAATAGTTCAAACATAATGAACAACTCTAAAAATCAATGCTAAAACTCTTAGCTGGATTCTATACTTAGGACCAGGTTCTTCAATGTGTTTCTTCAGTGGTTGAGTAGCACTTCGTGAAGTCAATCTGTCGATTATGCTTTTCTGATTTTTAAGTGCGTAGTTTATTTTGACTGATGCATATTCTATTTAAGCACAGCTCTTCAAAGAGTCATTCTTTATTTCAAACTCCTCCTTTAATCATAACTCTCATTGCATAGAGTTCTACTTCAAGTGAGACTCCTTCTTCAATTCCAACTCTTGTCTACTTAGTGTTGTAGTCAAACTCCAACTCTCCAAATAGCCCTTCAAATTGTACGTTTTGCATAGACTTCTTCAATTTTTAGAATCTTTCTCCTTCTACACATAGGACTCTTAAGGATGTACTCAAAAGTGAAACTCCTTCTTCACATACGACTTCTTTTTCAACTCAACTTGTTTTCCCTTATCATCAAGTGTTTGAATCAAATTCAACTTGTTCTATTTCCCGCGTGATCAGTAAGTTGAAGTTTTCAGTTGCACTGAATTAACTCATTCTAATTTTTAATTATTTATACCGTAGACTGCACTTTTGACATTGTCGGATCAGTGGAACACGTATATCAACTTATTGCATTCATATTGTCATTCATCAAAACTTCAAGGTTCCAACAAATTCTCTATTTTTTATGATGACAAACCTCTTATCTTTATGCATTCAAATATCTTCGCCTGTAGGCACTAAAGTATAAAACATTAGAATGAAACAAGTTAGTCAATGAGTTATAAACATTGCACAACTCTCTTACTAGAATGAAACAAGTTAGTCAATGGGTTATAAACATTGCACAACCCTCTTATCTTCCCCCTTTTGGCATCATCGAAAACTATTTCAATGCAATAATACACTAGCCAAAATGATTTGTTATGCTATTCATGGCCACTGGGGCTATCACCAAAACAATCAGACAAAGACTTTAGCCAACATAGTAATGTATTAAAGAGAGCAAAAATATGATTCAATTTAGCAAAGATAACCATTACATTTAACTGACAGAATGTTCCACATTAAACCTAAGCTAATACTGAACAAAATAAAACAACTGAGCATTAATCAAAAAAGAATATGGTATAAAAGTGGGACATGGTTAAGGATACAAATAGTGAGGAGCTGATGAGAAAGGTGGAACATGTGATATCAACTGTGTCAATTGACGAATGACTTCAACATTTTCATTCCTCTATCAATCAAGGTCAAGCTTTAAAGTCATGATCCACCTCTTATTCCACTTCATGACCGTCTTGTGCAACTTTTAGTTCAGATTTTTTTTTGGCTAAATTATTTCTTTATTATCATTTTTTTTAAATGAGTGTTAGCCCTCCTTATTAAAATAGGTATAGCAGCATGATTCATTTGCTCAAGAACATCCATTGTTGTTTTATAAGTCAAACCTGAACTAGGACTGAGAGGTCCCTAAAAAAATAGCCAATTAGGAACTAAAAAGGAGAGCATGTCCCTTTTTATTCTTCAGAAACATATGTTGCATGTGATTGATGATCAAGTTTGGCAAATTCATGATACAAAACTGATATTTTGGTTGAGAGAGAAAAAATTTTTTGGTGTAGAATTAACACATTTGTGCACAACCATTTGGAGAGAGTAAAAGAAAATTTGGTCAACCAATTCGTCAGCATCATAGGACAAGGAAAGAATGAAGTGTGAGGAGTGGAACAGCTGTGCTCAACTGTTTCAACTTAGACATCCTATGCTTATATCAGTTTAGAGCATACCTGATAAGAAGAATTTTGTGGTCACAATTGCTTGCTTGTACCTATTTTCTGCACAATTTAATACAAAATTAGGTTAAAAGAGTCAAAAATTTGAAATTGAGACACACAACTAAATGTGCAAGACTGAATCGAATAACATTTTAGCTAATAAGATTTAAAAGAAAAATGGTTATTCTAGTCAATCATTGAGGGGAGTTCATGCAATTTTAATCATCCCCAAATCTAACCTATTCCTTTTAAAATGCTCTCTACTTAGTGCCTTTGGTGCTTTTTCAGTCATTTAAGTAACCCACATAGTCAATATTTTTATAGCCCTCAAGAGTGAAATTAGTTTCATTTGAACACCATAGTCTCAAGCCATTGATTACCATGAGATATCTCAAGATTCTTGTGACAACACCAATTGTTATGAATTATCAACAAAATTATTATCAGCTTGTGATGGTGTTATTGATGCATCAATTTCTTGATTTGATGTTCCCTCTGTCAATATGCCTTTAGTCTGTACAACAGCTGAACCAGGTGGTACAACATGTTCCTATGCATGCTCATCAGTTTCACTGTCATTTTTTTTTTTTAAAAAAAAAATCTCCCTTGGTTTCCCCTTACACGAGCACTACAAATCTGACCATCTTTCAAATGATCCATTCCTCTTTAAATGTGGTGAGTGAAAGAAACTTTATTTTCTTATAGTCTTATGCCTTGAACAAGCTTTATTCATGTATAAATTTTTCTCGTCTCCTTTGACTCTCACCTACAAAACAAAGTAGGGGTTAACTTTAGGCACCCAGACAAGCTTGAGTCCTTTCTTATGAGGAAAAAGATGTATGAGGTTCCTTCTAACCCATCGAGGCAACAGGTTATGTAACCTGTTTCTCTGACCTGATTTGACCTTCTTGTTAGCTTGTGCTAGCGTAGAATCAGATTTTTTTGCTAGGCATATGCTTCTTGATTTGCTTTTTACTGCAATTGGACATTCAATGGTTGGATGCCCCTGGTTATCATAAATATAACACAGATCTTTAATAGCATTAGAACTTTTATAAAAACGCCCAACCTAGCCTTTTCATTGTGAGTTCCTTGACCTAACTTATAAACAATTCGTGAAGAATGTGTCCATCTATTAGCTCTTTCAATATCAAGTTTCAATTTAGAAACTTCTCGACTCAATTGACTAACCTTTTTTTTCACAAAAGTATTCATGTTTAATCTTAGTCAATTCTGACTCAATTTTTTCTTCCTCACTTTTGACCTTCTTTTTTTTTCCCCACAAAGAGTCAGTTTCAAGATTTTAGATTTGAGGGTCAGGTTTAATGAATCAAGTCTGCTAACTTGTTTCTTAAGAGTGTAGTTTTCCTTTTTAATAGTGTTCTTACACGTTTCTAGATCAATAAAATCAAACTTGAGACTTGCAAGATTATTGAACAACTCATCCCTATTAGAAGTTAATTCTTGGAAATCATCAATTAGAGCACTCATTAAGGAAATAAGTTTTGTTTTAGAAAACAAATGCAACTTTTCTTTAAGTTCAAGTATACTTACCTCAGAAGCATCATCTTCTTCCTCTAAGTCTGAATCTCCAAGAGCCATGAGTGTTGTTTCATCAACGTCATCATCATCAGAGTCAGATCCCCAGATGCTACCATTGCATATTCTTTCCTCTTTTTGATTTTTTCTTTTAATTCCTTTTCAGCCCTTTCCTTTCTCCATTCTATTTTCCAGACAGGACAATCCCTGATCTAATGATCAGTCTTACCATACTTGAAGCATCCATTTGGATTGTTATTGGACCATTTCTTTCTACCTATTCCCTCATTCTTTTTGAAGATTTTGCTGAAGTTCTTAGCTATAAAAGCAACTTATTTTTCATCAAGTTCAATTTCTTCACCACTGTCAGATGCCTTCAGAGCTAAGTTATCCTCAGGGGCTGCTAGTTCTTTAGTTCCATTAATTTCCATTTCATAAGTTCTCAGATTCCCTACTAGTTCATCTAGTGTCATATCTGTAAGATTCTTATTTGCCTCCCTAATAGCAGTCACTTTAACATTCCATTTTGATTTTGGTAGCACCCTCAACACTTTTTCAACTTGTTCTTCAACGGTGATGACTTTTCCCAAGAAGTCAACTCATTTGTCAAGGCAGTAAGTCTTGTCATCATTTCATGCAAGGTTTCATTCTCCTTCATCTTAAAAGCTTCGTATTCAGTAAGTGAAGAACAATCCTGAATTTTCTTACCTGAGAGGTACCCTCATGTGCATTGACCAGTGCATCCCAGATTTGCTTAGCAATGGTACAGTTTGACACTTTGATGTATTCTGCCGGTCCTAGTCCACAGACTAAGATGTTCTTAGCCTTAGCATTTTTCTTTAATGCCACTAAGTCATCAGCGGTAAACTCACTTCTTACCTTCTTGACCTATTTACCATCTTCTAACTTCATTGGAATAGTAGGAACATCAGTGATCCTGTCCCATAACTCATAGTCTTCCACTTGAATGGACATTTTCATCCTAACTTTCTACCAAATAAAGTGAGAACCATCAAAGAGTGGAGGTCTAATAGTGGATTGACCTTCACTGTGACCAGTAAGTAGTGCAAAATTCATCCTATTGATCTTTGTCTTAGGTGCTAGCCCTTTTTAAGACAATCTCGCTTTGATACCACTTGTTAGAGTACGTGCCCTACTGATTATCTTATTTTTGCTTAACTGTTGCCTATTGATGGAACGGGTTGCCTGACGTGTTCCAAGGAAGCAGTAAAACAGAAAGTAACGAACACCACAATTTTTACGTGAAAAACATCCGGTTCAAAAGGTGTAAAAAATCACGACCTGCACCTCTACAGGATTTAACCCAACTTCACTAAATAACTCTGAGCCTCAACAACGACTGATTACAAAACTCTTGTAACCAACAAATAGGAATTATAAACTCTAATTCTTTTAACTCAACGACTAGGAATTATAAACTCTAATTCCTAACTACACACACACCTCCCAAGATATGCGTTCCCAAAGTCTCTGAGTTTTTCCTAACTCGAAGACTAGCTCCCAGTTCAGTTTATAACACAATGAAACTAATATTACATCAATAGTTCAAACACAATGAACAACTCTAAAAATCAATGCTAAAACTTTTAGCTAGATTCTATACTTAGGACCAGGTTCTTCAATGTGTTTCTTCAGTGATTCAGTAGCACTTCGTGAAGTCAATCTGTCGATTATGCTTTTCTGCTTTTTAAGTGTGTAGTTTATTTTGACTGATACATCTTCTATTTAAGCACAGCTCTTCAAAGAGTCATTCTTTATTTCAAACTCCTCCTTTAATCATAACTCTCATTGCATAGAGTTCTACTTCAAGTGAGACTCCTTCTTCAATTTCAACTCTTGTCTCTTTAGTGATTTAGTCAAACTCCAACTCTCCAAAGAGCCTTTCAAATTGTACATTTTGCATAGACTTCTTCAATTTTCAGAATCTTTCTCCTTCTACACTCTTAAGGATATGCTCAAAAGTGAAACTCCTTCACATAACACTTCTTTTTCAACTCAACTTGTTTTCCCTTATCATCAAGTGTTTGAATCAAATTCAACTTGTTCTATTCCCCACGTGATCAGTAAGTTGAAGTTTTCAGTTGCATTGAATTAACTCATTCTGATTTTTAATTATTTATACCGTAGACTGCACTCTTAAAATTGTCGGATCAGTGGAACACGTATATCAACTTGTTTCATTCATATTATCATTCATTAAAACTTCAAGGTTCCAACAAAGTGGTATTTTAATTTTTGATGTGAATAATCCAAATTAATATAGAGATAGAGCGGAAAATTAACTAATAAAAAAAATCTTGGGAGAGAGATCATACCTGAATGAAAGAGGAAGCTTTGGAAATAGGTGAGGTTTTCTGATATTAGTAGGGAGTGTGTTCATATAAAGCATATATATCAGCCCAATCTAACTTTTGTTCTTCAGATACCACAAAGGTTTGCCCATATCCTTCAAGATCTCCTTTTTCCTCAAATTTCTTTTTTTCTTTCATTGGTAGCTCGAAAATGCTCCCGTTTCTGACTTCACCTTCTCCAGTAATGATGAATTCACTCCATGATTCACCAACTGAAATTTAATTTAAACCATTCTACAAATAATTAATTAGTCATCATAAAGACCTGAAATTAGGTGCATCATCATTGAAATTAATGTCATATGAGTTTAAGTTATATACGCAGTCAATGTATTATTTTTTTTCACACCATTATTCAACTCATCTAAAACGTATCTATCCACACATGTATATAATATGTGAGATTTGTAATCTTGAAAAAAGGATAAATTACGTACTACAACAACGACAGATAAATCCATCTGACCTGAGCTGATAGTGTAAAACTGGAAATGTATTGTATATTTATTCCTGGAAAATCCCCATTCTTTGCAAGCAAAATGAAGCCTCTCAAGTTCTGAATCATTATCATCTCCATTACTTGCCAGCAGTTTTTCCATGTCAATAACTGGAACTTGAGGGAATATGGATGAAAACAACACAGGCTTTTCTATATCATCACGAATATATCGCAGCGGAACGGCTGCTAGCTGCTGCTTTGCCAGCTCTTGAACTACAGGAACTTTCAATGAGCTACCTAGCTTTCTCGAGTTTGCTTCATCCATCGATAGAGTTCTTTTTTTTTCAGCTTCCTCTAAGAGAACTACTTGTTTTAGAGAGAAAACGGAGTATATTCAAATGTGAACAAACTATAATGTGTTAATATATAGTGGAAATATAGATGAAGAATTAATGAAGAGAAGAGACTTGGAGGCCCGTGGGATATTATTCCTGTCTCAAAACAGCAATTGTCTGTTTATGAGATTCTGCAGACAACGCTCCTTTAAGGATTGATCAGCAAGTATGTTATTATCAAGTTGAACTAGCTAGAAGTGATCTATATGGAGTAAAATGAAGTAAAGAACATACATGATATTCGGCATGAAAAGCACACATTTGGCCAATATTTAGTCCTCATCGTATGTGTTTTTTTTTGTCGTCATTTGATTATGACTATAATAGTTTCGTGCTTATTACGTGTGTTTCTTTGAGTAGAAATGATTTTTGAGCTGATGTGTGCGTTTAGAGCTAAAATGACTACTTTGGAGCTTCAAAATCTGAGTAGAATCAAGACTGAGTTTCAGGGATTCAAGGACCAATTGGACAGACAGGTAAAAGATGACGAGATTCCAAGAACGCGCAGCAAACACGCGCGATGTGGCTACTCTACGCGGTCCGGCTGCATGCGCCTGCTTTGTAGTTTTTGAAGTTTGGCTTGATGTTACACGGCTAGCACACACAACCTAAATTGGGAATATACTGGCCGGATATGTTATTGTTGTTATTGGTCAAATGGTTCCTTATACGATCAATAACTCGTCTGGAATAAGGTTACACTTGATTTGGACTCGTAATTTCGGTTAATTATGATCGAGTCGTTCTTTTTATTTCTATTTCTTCAACCTCCCGTTGTAGTTAATTGAAGGACCCTTGATTGATAGTGCCGTTATATCTCGATGTTCTCTCTCGAAAGTGTGAAATTATGTTTTATTTACGCAACGCCGGCATTAAGATCATTAATAAGTAAGATTTAAAAGTGGAGGGTAGAGATGGATAATAAAGTTTGGCACTATCAAGTAAAATAGATTAGTTTGTTAGCTAGGGACTAGGGTTCATTCAAGAGAATAATACTAGGAAATTATTATACTTGGTAGAGAAAAGAAAGATTCACAATCGACAAAGATTAGTTCGGCGAGATTATAGTTGAACATTATTCAGAGTTCGTTCCCATATTTGGTAAAGTCATCATCGTACGATTTTAGTTTACTCACAAAAGAAAGTCGCCATTATCGGTAACTTAAGTATCATCATTTTAATTATTTATTTTTGTTAGTTGACACAAAAATTCAAATTCATTACAATAACAACATGCCTGATATGATCTCACAAAATGAGATTTGGGAGGAATTGAGTGTACGCAAATCTTTGACGTAGCTCTAAGGTAGAGCGGCAATTCAAACATAGAGCTGTCAATACGGGTCAGCCTTGCCCATCCGAGCTAGCCCACAAGGGCTTTGGAGTTTGACGGGTCAGGCGACTGGCCCAACAACATGACAGGCCGGAAAATAGCAAGCTCAACCCATCACACTGTGGACTGCGGGTCCCCATGGGCCAGCCCACCTTTAAAAATATATTATTTTATAATTTAAATTTTAAATTGTTAATTACATAAATATGTATAATATAATATTACATGAAGTTACTATTTGTTAATCAAGTCTCAAATTTACAAGAAAATCTAAATAATCTGTGAAATTAAATAATTTTTGACACCAAATTTAAACTAAATAGATATATTGAAAAACAAACGAAATTGTTAATGAGTAATAATATAACTAGCTAAATAATAATATTAACCTATTTTTGTTTTAATTGATCAAAATAAAACTCAAAAAAATGTCAATATTTAGTCCCTTAAAAGTGAAAATGAATTCCTAAAAAAAGAGGTTCTCATGACACTTATGAATTATAGCGTGTTCAACATCGCCACATTATCTTCATCAAACATATTTGATTCCTTAAAAAATTTATTATTTAATTATTTATATATTTTATAAACATATTTAATACTTAAATATCTAATGGTCCGAATAGACTTCAAGTTTGAACTCTTTTTTTAATTCTTAGTACTCTATTCTATTTTTTAATCATTTTTGGGCCCGTTTGGCCATAATTTTTTTTTCCTTTTTTTCAATTTTTTTCACTTTTCCGAAAATTGTGGTGTTTGGCCATGAAAATTCAAAATATTATTACGAAGTTGGATTCCAAAAAGTGAAAACAACTTTTTGTTGTTTTCACAATTTTTCACTTTCATTTCCAACTTTCATTATTATTACATATAACCTCAAACTTTAAATTTTTACACAAACCCCTCTTATAACTACAACCAACCACCAATAAAAAAATTATTATTTATTTTCTATGGTACAACATCATTTTTAATTATTACAAATATTCTAATTTTTTTTATTATTTTAATCAAAATTTACTAACGTGAAGTAAAAAATAATAAATGGCAATCTGTGGCAGAAAATGAGAAATTTAATAATTTTTTCTTGCCATTCTAATTTTCTGTACATGTCATATAATGGTTAGTATAATTTTAATAAATTATTAAAAAGTGATCAATAAAGTCGCATATCAAACATAACGTAACGATCCATATTTAAGATACAATAATATTCAAGGAAAATCAATATTATCAATAAAGAAAAAGCAAAAAATTAACACTAATCTATTCAGAAATAATTCATCCGTAATTTTTTTTTAAAAAGATCAAATTCAATAAAATAATTAATTCAAGTGAAAGTAATTAAGAATTTTCATCAACAAATTTAAGAATATCTAAAATATATTTATATCCATCAATCATATTTATCAAAATATATTTTCTCTGTTCAATCGATTATGGTTAGATAAACTTATTTAGCTCATGCTTGTGATATTTTTATTCAAATTTTAAAAGAATAACAATCATAATAATTAGTTTGTTGTTAATTATTTTATCAATTGAAGACATATAAATTATTATCTCAACATTTGGTTGTATGTTAGTAGGCAAATTAGTAGTTGAGTGATTTTGATAATTTTTAAAAGTTGAGGGCATAAAATCATATTTAAAAAAGATTTTTCAAAAGTCTAAAAAAAATTTCAAAAAGACAAGGCCAAACACAACTCCAACTCCAACTTCATCTTCAACTCCAACTCCAACTCCAAAAAGAAGTAATTTTCATGGCCAAACGACTACTTTATTTGGCCCACGGGCCAGCATAACCCATATTGCTCGGGCTCTACGAGTCAACGGGCTTATACGGGTTGGGTTAAAAAGCCCTGTTCTTAAACGAACAATAAAAATCATAGTCTAATCTTATCAAATTACAAGTTAGACTGGCCCGATCCAACGGACCTGACCCGTATTCACGGCTCCATTCAAACACATTATACCTCAGAAAATTGTTTAAACTTTTCTTCTTAGTGATATTCATCAATTATAGCTAACAATAATTCTTCTTGGGATTCGACTCTCAAACTTTAGACCGGATTATTTATAATAATAACTTATCCTTTTGAGACGAACATTCAACATGATCAATACACAATTGAAATAGATTTTAAATTGCTTTAATTCTGAAAAGTTGCATGGTACAGTTTTCCTGAGAAATGATTTTTCAAACAAACCAGCTAGCCTTGCTCACGCTATACCTTTCCACCTTAAAATAATAATTTAAATTAATTTATTTTCACATAGAGTACTTTCTGATAACAATTTTTTTAGGATATAATTCAGTTTCAGGAGAATAATATAATACATGAGAATTTAGGACAAAATCGAATCAAAGATTATTAATGTTTGAAATGGAAAAATATTTTTGTAAAGAAATAAATCTTGGGCCTAACTCAACCTCAAAACTAACTTATGAATCCAAGTCCATATTGCGGGACTATTTCTTCAAGACTAGGATTGAACAATTTTTGTTTAATATGGATCAACATCGGTAATCATAAATTA
>NC_061112.1:137059880-137246768 GCF_002878395.1 Capsicum annuum | reverse complement strand
AAAAAATTACAATTTCTTACGTGGCAATGACAGGCACTGATTTGGCAATTACGTGGGGCGCGTGCACTTCACTCTCCGTATTGAGAGTGGTATAATTTTTTAGGGTGAAAAAAAATTCACTTGAAAGTTGTTAAGGGGGTAAATAATTGCCTAATTAGTTTAGGATCTAAAGTAAATTTTGGATACAAATTTAAGAGTGTTTCGATATATTATCTCTTTAAAAAATGATGTAAACTTAAAACCACATGAAGAAAATGTAAAAGAAACTTATTATTTATAGAAGACATATCGATTAATTGGCGAAGTAAAGAATTCAATAATACAGAAACAAAGTACCGCTGTTTGGCGATACATTGGGATAATTAAGATTTGGTCATTAATTACTAGTATCAGGTACATTGTTTGGTTGAAATCGCCTAAGTTTGATTATATCTATAAAGAATAAATTACTAAGTAGGGAGAAATGAAACGAGCCCAAATGTTGATCCAAATTGATACAAATGATTCATATATTTAGTTAGTCCTAATAATATTTTTGAATTGCGATATAATTGTTATTATTAAAGAAAAAATTAAACATATCATTCTCAACTCAATGGATTTTCATTTTTTTTTTCTTTTTGTTTCCTTGACCATAAGTGAACCATGCAATATAGCAACAATGACTAGACCCAATTATGCGATAAGTAAGTATTAATATTTGTAATAATTTTCTAATTTATACATTCTGATCTGTTGGCATGTAATTTAATTCATCAATATGATTAATTAACATTCCTTAATCGCTTTTGGTAAGTTAGTTTATATATCAACTCAAATTACGTCAATATAATTATATAGTTACATATTTATTAGATAGCTATAGATTAATATTAGGCAACTAAATGTTTTGTATATTTGGCAATAGAGTAAATGTTTTATCAGATATAACATGACAAGTGAGAGCTATAAGTAGGACTTCTACATTACTTTTTTTCATCTCCTCAATAATATTGATCCATCTAATTATTTTTTCCTTTGAAATAAGCAGTTAGATATGGCATCATCAAGCAGTTCCGATAACGCTGAATCAATTAGGCGAAGGACTGCAAACGACGTAAATTTTCTTAATTTATCTACCAACATAAATCAGTTTTAAAATTTAAAGTTTATTTTGTTTTCATTTGCAAACGTGTTTGGAGATACATTGTAGGATTTTCCTAGTCTTTTTTACTTCAGCCGTTCTTTATCATTTTTCCCTTTACGTTACTCTCTTTTTCAACTATTTCAATATAATTTTTTAAATAAAAATATTTAATTTAGATTGAAAATTATATAATTTATGCCCACTCATATAAGGTCCGACCCATTCATATCTAATTCGACTCGCTAAATTAGGGGTGGATCCACGTGCATTTTTCGGGTGCTCGAGCAACCACTAAACTCGACGTAAAAGAGGTATAATTATATAAGAAACAGTGAAAAAATGGTAAAATATATAAAAAAGCATCCAGAGAACAAAAGCATGGTTGGATGCTCTGACTTTAACATAACTTTCTTGCCTCCCATCCTCTTATTGAATTCCTGTAACTGCACCCTTTAATAATTTTTTTTTGAAAGCACCCACAACCTAAAATTGCTGGGTCCACCACTGCAATAAATTACAATGCTCTCAGCATGCTTACTTTTTTTGACCCCGGAACGAAACTCTTGAATCCGCCACTGGGAATTATAATGGTTCCCGCCACCATGTATCACCAAAGTTACTTTCTTCCAATGCCTCAACTATTTATATTTTCTTATTTAATTTGATCCTAAGATCTTTTTCTTTCTTTGAATATTTGAAGAGCGAAAATGGCGTTGATCAAGAGATGCAAGAGAACAATACTTCACCAGATCCCAATACTGCTGGTCAGCGCAGTAACAATGTTACTCCTCCTCCTGCTTCGCCAAGTCCTGCTCTTTCGGCAAACGGATCTAGGGCAGGAGGGGGCAGACGTGTACTAGGGACGCCTCGTCGCCCCTTCTACAGGACCACTTCGATTGTTACAACCACTGATGGCATCCGGATCTATGCAGAGCGGGATTTGAATGATGAAGGATCAGGTTCATCATCAGCTGGAAGAGGTACTACTCATAACCTCTCATTTATATATATGTCCGTGTTCAAAATACTTATTGAGTGTTTTAAAATATAAATGCAGGATTTGACACGTGTCAAATGACTATTGATCTGCC
This sequence comes from Capsicum annuum, assembly GCF_002878395.1. NCBI lineage: Eukaryota > Viridiplantae > Streptophyta > Magnoliopsida > Solanales > Solanaceae > Capsicum > Capsicum annuum. The sequence continues at coordinate 137,244,551 of NC_061112.1, read as the reverse complement.
GCTCTCGCCTCCACGTCAGCCACATCCTCCTCGAGTGCCGAACCAGGAGGCAGCACAAGGAGGACAGGCTGCTATAGGACCAGGTTCGCCCCTGCCTCCACCCCAGCCGCATCCTCCTCCAGTGTCGAACCAGGAGGCAGCACAAGGAGGAGAACCAGGTTCAGCTAGACGCGATGACGCGGTGCCTGGGGTGAGGGGGTACCCTGACTTGCCTGATCTAAACTTGCCACCAGAGGAAGATGGAGAAAATTGAAGAATTTAATTATCAGAACTTGGTTTTATTTAAAAATTACTATTTCGTGTTTCCATGACTTAGAGCAAGGGACAAACATTGCTGGTTGCACCAAGTCCCCTTGGTTTCTCTAATCTGCATTTGCAGTGGTTTCATGCATGTTTTTATTACTATATTTTATTTTATGGACATTTTGTGTGTTTGTATTTCTGTTTTTGTTATACTAGTAGTTATTTTCATTTATCTCTTTTTGTTTCAATATATATAGTTACCTTGTTAGTTTATATAATTACTAGTCGTGCAAGGTAGTGCACAGACTATGGAAGTGATTTGTGTATTCCGAATGGCTTCATTAAATTCATCCTTGAGCTTGATTCACTGCTCACTGCTGGTTACCAATATGATCAAGAATGGGCACCTTATTCCACTCTTTTCAACATCTTCCTAGAGACGTGAAGGGATTCTTTCAACTTGACAAAATGTAACTTCCTAGTATTAGGAGGAAATATGAATAATTCAATTTCTTTGTAAGCTGATTTAAATTTTTTTTATAGAGCTATGGAGGACTTTTGCTCAGCTTATGTATCCTCATCGCTTTTTGTAGACTGTTCTATACAATTTTTACAGGTAACTTACATAAATCCCAGAATCTTTAAGCTATATTACATAAAATTCCGACTATTTTGTTAATTATATTTTATCCCGATTGTTTGAAATGGTGATACATATAAAAAGTGATACATTTGAAACTAACAAGATATTTATTTAAGAAATAATAGATTCTCTTTTATTCATTGTATTCTTTTATTCAAGGAAAGATGTCTAATTTTTCTCTTTTTTTAGATTTAATTTAGGTGTTTTAATTATGTTTCTCTTTTTCGTCTTTAATTATGAAAGATTTGTTTTTTTGGTCTTTTCTTCTCTTTCTTTGTCTTTAATTTCTTATTTAATTTTAGTCTGCTTTTTTTTAGATTTAATTTTAATTATGTTTCACTTCTGCTTTTAGTCTTTTTTTTTTATAAATATTATTACTTTTGTTTCCTACACTGACTACACCATTACCTTTCATTAATAACATATGAATCATCCATTAATTGAAATAAATAATTGTATCTACCATATAAATCACCATAATACCATATATATATCACCCATTAATATCATATGAATCACCCAATAATTGAAATAAATAATTGTATCTACCATATGAATCACCATAATACCATATATATGAATCACCCAATAATTGAAATAAATTATTGTATCTTCCATATAAATCACCATAACACCATATATATCACCCATTAATATCATATGAATCACCCAATAATTGTATCTACCATATGAATCACCATAATATAATATGTATCACCCATTAATATCATATGTATCATACGTTAAAATCATACAAAATGCATCTATCGTATGAATCACCATAATATCCATATAATGACATCATATTTATCATTCATATAAATCAGCATGAAAAAAATAAACATAAATTAATAACTAAATAAATTTATATCTGTATCAATAGATTTTTTTAAAAAAATGGGAGAGATTTTAGGAGAGGAAAAAAAAAAGTTGCATGCATTAATGGAGGAGAAAAAAACAGGAAGGAAGATGATTTAAGCATTAATGGAAGAGAAAAAAATCAGGAAGGAAGATGATTTAATTGTTGATAATTAGGGAGATATTTTAGGAAAGGAAATCTTGAATGAGTTAATGGTGGAATAAAAATAGGATGTGGGTTTTCTTGATATGTATGAAGAGTAAAGTTGAAAATGAAATTTTATGTAAATTTTTAAAAAGTAAAGAATATTAGGTAATATAATCTTTTAAGTATCTGATTTGTGTAATTTATCCATTATATTGTTTGGAGGTTTGGTCATTGCCCTCCTCCTCTTTTGTATGTTACAATTATGTGAATGGAGAATGACAAGGGTCAGTTAGGTCCAAAATTGGAACAAAAGAAAGGCTCTTCCTTATGAAGCGCAGGCCCAACAATATGGTTTTCTAGTTAAACTAAAGTATTTTACTAAAGAAGTTGTGTACAAATACGACATGTCTTGTAATATAGCATCATTTGTACAAAGTTAACTTTTATTACTATAATTATCAATATACAAATTTGAGTGTAGGTAACTAATCACACCTTCTAACACTGATGCTAATTTGTTTCTAGTTTATTTGCAATATTTTTGTCGTTTATAATCTCAAATACATGTGATAAAAAGTTTTTAAAAGTGAAAATACTTCAACTTTCTCTTTATCGATAGAGTAACCTGCAAATAAAAATTGTAGTAACATGTTTCATGCAGCTCAAAAGCACCCAGATCACTCAACATTATAGGTTATTAAAACAAATGTGTTGCTTCCCATTTCTTAAAAGGAAAGCCAAGTTCAAACTTCAACTCTTTAAAAACTATCAAGTCCTAAGAGGTTAAACTACTCAGTTTTCTGGAACTTATAATTACTAAAATGAGACTCAAATACAATCAGAACTTCAAAGCATAGTCATTCACTGTGAAGAACTCTAGCAAATTCTTTCAATCATACATGCAATCGATCTATTTTTCTTAGTTAATTACTGTAAAAAGAATATTAGTATCAACTATCAACATTACTTTCAGCTGAAAGCATATCAAATTCTAAAGAGTACTATAAAGAAGCAAAATGGACAAATTAATCATGAACATACAAAAAAAATTTAACCTTCTATATACAATGTAGTTTTTCGTTGAACCCCATACTCCCACTTGGCTCTGCCCCGACTGATCCAAATCTTAAATAAGTCTCGATCCTTTTGAAACGACCCGCGCGAAGGTTTTTGAAGTTAAATTTAGGCCAAAGTGCATTAGCCACCCTTAAAATTCCAATTAGTGTGGGGTCTAACACTGATAATACAAGTTAATTAAGTCCTTAATTCACTAGTAGTACTATAAATTACAAGTATTTCCTTTTTGGTACTAATTTGTTCAGACATGACAAAAAGGAAGTTGACAATAGCTCAACTCTTTTGCAATCTTGCAATTTCATGAACCAATAATACAATTTTTTTTTCCTCTTGGATGTTTCACATTCTTATAGTTATTTTTTAATTTATACTCGTAGTGACTATTGAGTACTTTCCACTACATGACGTGTGTGCTTTCTCTTCTCCAATCCCCTCCAAAATCCAAAGAATAAAAACAATGTTACTAGCAATGTGAAAAGGATCTTAGCTCCACGTACATTTTATACTGACAATCGTTGGCAAATGTTCAGTGTTACATTTTGTGTGGCTCTAAATGACCCCTTACCCTTTTTTCTGCCTTTTAGTGGTATTGATAGGTTTACATATTTATTGTTGCTTGTTTCTATGCTAGCTAAGGCCTAGATGATTCTGCAAGTAATAAAACAAGATAAGGAAACCTGAATACATTACGTTCTCATATTTTTTTTTCAAATATTATCCAAAGTCCACTATTTATCACCTTCACAAAAAAATAATTCTACTTGGACCCATCTTTCCCTACTAGTGATTCCTAACCACGTGCTGACGCTACAAATTCTGTGCCATTTGTTTTCCCATTTTCCCCCCCTAAGCCTAAAATTAGGCATGCACGATTTTTATATGGAGGCCATAATAGTTTTTTTTTTACATATTCTCCGCATTTTGCAATCTAATCATGTAATAACCCAGACTCAGTACGTAGTCAAACATTAGTATGATTTTCTCTCTTCTTACTGAACATAATTTAGTTGGTTAATTTAATGCAATCCATTAATTTATAGCTTCCCTAATTAGTTGGAATGGACTAGTGATGTAAATCATTTATATTTATATTCATGTTAGGTCAATTTCTTTTCCAAATACGAGTACTAAATAATGTCTTTTAGGCTAATTTATTAGATCTCCTGCTTATCCTTATGTAACTTGTTTAATCTCAACTGAATTACTACCACCTTAAAGAATTCTTGCAAGGAAATTGGCCTTAATTTGTTGTCCTAGTGCGTATTTTTTCATAAAAACAGGCTTATTAATTTGCTTACTATGTACATTAAGTACGAGCAAAGTTTTATTGAAGGATCTATGGAGAATTAAAGACAACCAAAATATATGTTTAAGGTTATGTTGAAATGATAAGTACTTATTGTTAATTACAACTTCTGACTTCGAACTATAAGAATGGAGTTACCTTTGGTCGAAACCACTCTAACTCTAAACTTCGGATAAAAAAACTGAATAAAAAATATTCAATATAAATACGAGCCGGGCATTCCCTCCTCTTATTATATTCATTCATTTCCCGGGACTAAGTCGATTGGTTAAGACCACAAGTCCCCTTTCTCTCCTCCCTTTGTTCTTCTTACTTTATACTAATAATATCCTACCGCTCTCACCTTAGCTTTCTAATGGATCCTTACAAGGTATAATTCTTCTTCCTTCAAACTTTGCTTTTATTAGTTAATGGTATAGTACAGTTTGTTATCTATCTTTTACATTGTTATTAATTAATTTCGCCATTTCTATTTTTCATGAGTAACTTATGTATGGTTCTGTTAATGTTATAATGCAGTACCGTCCGTCAAGTGCTTTCAATTCACCATTCTGTACCACTAATTCTGGTGCTCCAGTTTGGAACAACAATTCATCTCTTACTGTTGGTGCTAGAGGTATCTTTTTTTAACTTAAAAATCATTTTAAAATGGAAATCTCTTTGGTAACTGCTTCTGGTTAAAGCACTGAAATGTGCTTTGCCAATTATCTTTTAGGAGTTAAACTCCAGAGAAATGGTTTTCTAGTCCTTTACAAAATTTTAGTTTTATACGGTACTTTTTATTTCATTTTTACTCTTAAGATATCTGAAAAGGTCATTTTCTTCTCTTAAAACTGTAAGTGGACAAGAGATCTCATTTCCATGTAAACTCAATGTGTGCATATTATTTGGCCCATGGTTGGTTAATTAGAAGTTGCTTCCATTTATTTATGCCTCTGACATATGTTCCCTGTCACCTAATTTCTTCTTATTAGTAGCTCTTCACTAATATTATTACTACTCACTCCGTTTCAATTTGTTTGATTCGTGGTCTTAAACTAAATATATGTTGAATGTACCAAAATGTCCTTAATCTTATAATATTAAACATGCCATGTGGCAAGTTACAATTAAAGAGTTAAAGAGTTGTCGGAGAGGGAATGAGGCATAGCTTTTGATATGGAGGGTTTATTAGATTCTACTGTCAAATCCAGCCATTTTGGTCTCAGATTGTAAGCAATCACCATTTGTTTTGGTTCCCGGGAGGTTTTTATATCACTCTTTATATGCAAAAAAATGGGTGGCTCTTATTTCAATGTAGAATCTTCATCCCACATATGCTTATCCATCTGTCTGTCTACTGTCTTGAAGGTTAAGTTGTGAACTTATTATGTTCATTACTTTATTAGCTCTGGGAAAAAACTTACCCTTGGTATATTGACACAAATAGTGCTTTGCATCTTGATGATATTTTACTATCAATTCGAAAATAGCTGTTGTCAAGTTTTTCTTCAAGTTGTTTGCTAACATAACTAGCACCCTGTAGGATCAATGTTAATTTTACATAGAATTTAAGTTATGCACACTTACGATGTAAAGAATTGTTATGTAAAGAATATATTATCAGTGCAATTAAACCAGTTATAGCATGTTATTACTCCATTTTTACATTACTATATCATACTTGATATGGAGAGAGACGTTGTTGTATGATAGAATCTTTTACATATTTGTGTTTGTGGCTGCTCATATAATTTTCTTTCCAGGTCCTGTGTTGCTTGAGGATTACCATTTGGTGGAGAAACTTGCCAACTTTGACAGGGAACGTATCGCGGAACGTGTTGTTCATGCCCGTGGTGCTAGTGCCAAAGGGTTTTTTGAAGTTACTCATGACATTACTCACCTTACCTGTGCTGATTTCCTTCGAGCTCCCGGTGTCCAGACTCCTGTCATTGTGAGATTTTCTACTGTTATTCATGAGAGGGGTAGTCCTGAAACTCTGAGAGACCCTCGTGGTTTTGCTGTCAAGTTCTACACTAGAGAGGTATGCCAAACATCAATTTGACAAGTTATGACTACTATTATTCTGTACCTTCATACTTCAATTTCCATATGCAGACTGGAGTATGCATGTTTTAATAATTTCTTTATTGGCACATGGCTTAATATGTTTCCCTAAGAGTTGCCTGGACTGCTTCATATATGTGGAGTTCATTTAGCTTTTTCTTTAGTGTATCTGCATGTCCTAGTACATACCTTTCTTTAAGTACCCTGCATATGGATCTGCTTGTTTGCTAACATTCAGTCAGGTTATGTAATATGACGTGATTGTTTATGTTCCTTAACACCGTGCAAGAGACCATAGGGCTGTTTGATATTCAATACCATGCAGTGACTTTTATGCTGCCTAATTTTCATGATTCCCGCCTGCCTTTTCATAGTCTCATCAAGAAAAGATCTCGTTGGTTTTCAAAACATGTTTGCATTATATTTGCAATTTGTTGATTGAATTTGAAGTTAGTCCTTATCTTCTGCCCTAATTTTGATATGCCTGCATCAGGGAAACTTTGATCTGGTAGGGAACAACTTCCCCGTCTTCTTCATCCGTGATGGAATGAAGTTCCCTGACATGGTTCATTCTCTGAAGCCAAATCCTAAGTCCCATATCCAGGAGAATTGGAGGGTCCTTGATTTTTTCTCTCATCATCCTGAAAGCCTGCACATGTTCACTTTCCTATTCGATGATATTGGTATACCACAAGATTACAGGCACATGGACGGATCTGGTGTCCACACATTCACATTGATCAACAAGGCTGGGAAATCAACCTATGTGAAGTTCCACTGGAGGCCCACATGTGGTGTCAAGTCCTTGTTGGAAGAAGAGGCAATCCGAGTTGGAGGAGCAAATCACAGCCACGCTACTCAGGATCTCTATGACTCTATTGCAGCTGGAAATTATCCTGAATGGAAGCTTTTCATTCAGACCATGGATCCAGCTCATGAAGACAGATTTGATTTTGATCCACTCGATGTGACAAAAACTTGGCCAGAGGATATCTTTCCTTTGCAGCCGGTGGGAAGATTAGTTCTGAACAAGAACATTGATAACTTCTTTAATGAGAATGAGCAGCTAGCTTTCTGCCCTTCTATTGTGGTTCCAGGGGTTTATTACTCAGATGATAAGATGCTTCAAACTCGTATTTTCTCCTACTCTGATACCCAACGGTATCGACTTGGGCCAAACTATTTGCAACTTCCTGCTAATGCTCCAAAGTGTGCTCATCACAACAATCACTATGATGGCTCTATGAATTTTATGCACAGGGATGAGGAGGTACGTTCTCTCTCCTTCCATATCAGAACATATCCATCCATGGATTTTATGATCTTAATCTTTTAAAGTTTTCAACGGCATCAGGTCAACATTCTGTTCTTTTTACCATGTATAACAATAAGTTACTTTTCATAGTAAAGGTGATATAGTCACTAAAAAAGATAGGGAAATAGCCAGTTATTTTGCACTGACATTGTAAAAGTTTTTATACTAATACCACAAAATACCTATGCATTATTGCAGCAAATGGAATGCCTTTAGCTTACGTGCAAGTTCATACAAGTTCGTCAGATATATAGCGTTATAACTTCAGTTTATTTAATAATGTCTTGGTTTATTTGTGTTTTAGTTATAGTGTTACTTTATAATATTTAATGCATGGTTAATTGCAGATCGATTACTTCCCTTCAAGGTATGATCCAGTTCGCCATGCTGAGAACTATCCTATTCCTACAACAGTTTGCAGTGGCAAACGCGAGAAGGTTTGTTCCTCTTTACCTATTACCTAATTACATTTGAAGCTGAATTAAGACTAACTTCTGAAGCAGTGTAACCAGCTATCCAGGAAATGCATATTAAAGTGGATCTGTTGGACTTGATTTAACTTTTGTTCTGCTGAAATTTCTTACAGTGTATCATTCAGAAAGAGAACAATTTCCAGCAACCAGGAGAAAGGTATCGCTCATTCTCCGCTGACAGGTAAACATGATTGACATATCGTAATCTGTGGTGTTGTAAGTTACATTCAGTAGTCCTAAACCCGAATATCCTCCATTCTGTTTGATATACTTGTTTTCTCAATCACAGGCAAGAACGCTTTATTCGCCGGTGGGTGGAGGCCTTGTCTGATCCGAGGATCACTTATGAAATACGCAGCATTTGGATCTCATACTGGTCTCAGGTCAGTATTTCATTATACCCTAAATTTGTGTTAGGCAGAGGTGAATTTAGCATAAACCTGCTGGTTCAACTGTACTCGTTGCTTTCCGTTCAAACTATCTATACATGCAGAAAAAAAAAAAAAAAAGGGTTAAAAGGCACACATATTGTAAGATTACATTCTAAACCTACTCACCCTAGATTTTGAATTTCTCAAACTAGACTTTATCTTGACAGTAATTTCATAGAGCGATGAGTGATTCTGTAAATTTCTTGACAATGTTAAATGGATTACTGCAGGCTGACAAATCTCTGGGTCAAAAGCTTGCTTCTAGGCTTAATGTGAGACCAAGCATATGAAGATGAAGATTTTAATGGTTTTGGAGGAGGTGATGATCTCAATGTGAGAGTTTTAGTAACTATTCTAATCGTATAGCAAAATGTATAATTAGGTGGACGATCATATTAAGATGAAATAAGGATAGTATTCCTAATACATGTGCATTTGTTATTGTGTTGCTATTGTAATATGAATAATGAATGGAAGTTACAGATAATATTTCTTTTTTTTGTACCAAGTATTTATTTACAAATTTTGTCATGATTGATTTTTGGGTCCCAAAACAGTTACTTTTAGGAGGATTTTTGGTGAATTTTTTGGCACCAAAAACGTGGTTTAGTATTTATTGCAGTCCACATGAACTTAAACACACACCCAAATTATTTTCTCCTTTTATCCTAATCATTCACCATAACATTATTTAGAAGGCTTAGAGAATTTGTAAGGTTGGGATACTGACTTTCATCCGGCATAAGCAATTGGCACTAGGAAATAGCAACATAATCCAACAATAGCGATATATGAAACTATTGTAGTTTTCTGCTAATATACGTATCTAAACTATATATGCACAACAGTGTGGGATTTGGGTTAGAGATTTGTTATCTAAACTATTGTAGTTTTCATATATCGCTATGCGATGTCTTGTTGGATAATGATCCTGCGTTAATAATTATTTTGTGCACATAGTGTTGTGTATGTCTTCATCTCAGTATTTATAGATATGATGAATGCATAGAAAATTGGTCCTCCCAACAAGCGGTGTTGTCGGGAGCGAGTCACACCTAAGGGTTATTTTGGGACGTGATAGTAGGCTCATCAGTTGTAGCCCAAATTAATGGGCTAACTCAATAAAAATTGGACTTTAATTAAATCCATACATGTTTGGACTTAAATAATTAATCCAATTATATTAATCCGCAATATTTATTTGGAACTAATCTATTTTGAATTTACCATAATCCGAATTTCGTACGTATTTCAATTTAATAAAATTTCGTTGCCCACAAGTATATCTAAAAATGATTTAGATTTTTCCTTATTCACGAAATAAGTTTCATATTTTTTTAAAGGACTTTTCTCAAGGAATTAGGAGATATATATTCCACAATTGTCTCTACACATTGATTATATGTGAATTTTTGTAGGATTGTTTTCCCTATTCAACAACAATAACAACAAATTCAGTATATTCCACCAAAGTGGGGTCTGGGGGTAAAATGTATGCAGTCCATACCGCTACCTCCTATGTGCGCAGTCCTATTCAAATTGTGCATAAATGTAAAAAGCATTTTATCTATTTTTGTTTCATGATTAATGTCACTTTCTATTTTGTCCATCCATGCATATAATGCAATGCCATTTATAAAAAAGGCTGAATACATATACAAGCCCCTCAACTATTCGACTTTTTCCGTTTAGGCGCCTCAATTAAGCCATGTACTTATTGAACCCTTTACTTCTTCACAAAACGTGTCAATTGAGCCCAATCGCTGACTGGCGCTGACATAGCGTGGCATAGTGTGTAATACACTCTCATTTGAGAGAGTGAGAAACCATAATTAATTAAAAAAATTCCAACCAATAAAAAAAACATAAAAAGAATTTTTAAAAACACATAAAAGTAATTAAAAAAAACTATCAACTTCTCTCTTCTACACACACACATTCCTCACCATTGAAACACACGTAACACACACAAATTTTCTCTTCTACACAGCACACACACAGAATTGATATCTACATACACATCAGAAAATACATAGTCCATATACGCACACAGCGCACAGAACCCGCACAACTCACAACACACGCAGCTACACATATACGATACACACAGAAGAATCAGGGAGGATGAAGGAAAAAAAACAGTAGCAAAGGAGTAGAAAAACGATGATTCTGGTAAAACAGCAGAGAAACTGAGAGAATAGAAAGAAAGAAGGTGCGAGGAAGAGACAATCGATGGAGAAACAGTGAACGGAGGAGAAAGACGCGAGAGAGATAAAAGAAAAAAAAGGAGAGAGGGAGAGAGAAAAGGATCGATGGGGTAAAAAATTTGACCTATTTTTCTTCAATTTCCTCCGTCGCTGAGCTCCCCGGAGCTCCAGCGAAGTGAAAATAGCGACCCAGCCCCATTCACGATCGAACCCTCATTGAAGATTATGAATGGATTCTGTTGGTCATCGTGATTTTGTTATAAGACAAATCAAGAAATTTAAGGTAACTCAATTTGCAAAGGAAGGACGGTAGAGGTTCACTGGGTGAGTTTGTTTGAAGATCAACAAATATCAGTGCCTGCCATGGTAGATGGTCCATATTCAATGGAATCTAGCTTTTTTCAAATACCCCAAAACACTAATTCATTTAAAATTGTTGTTGGGCATTTTTTTAGTGGACAAATAAAGGAGTGAAGTGAAGATAGCGAAGATGAATATTATTGGTTATCGACGGAATCGAAGTGCTTCAATGGTGGGGAAAGGGGTATCGAAAGAAGAAGATATATATATATATATATATATATATATTTTACGTTTCTGTTGTGCAAAGATGGGGAAAGGGGTGTTTGGAAGAGAACAGGGAGGGGGGTTAGGATTGGGTAGGGCTGTAGTGGAGGGTATTAATGTTTTTTTTTTTAATTTAAATTTAATTATATTAAAAAATTATTTTTATAATTATTTAAATTAAAATGCCACATGTCGTTATTTAATTTTCCACTTTGCCACATCATTGACGTGTGTATTACACACAGTTTAAATTTTTTGTCACGTCAGCAAATTGGGCTCAATTGAAACCATTTGTGAAGGAGTAAAGGGTTCAATAGGTACATGGCCTAATTGAAGTGCTTATACGAAAAAAGTCAAATAGTTGAGGGGCCTATATATGTATTCCATCTATAAAAAAATATGAATTTAGTGGTCACTTTTCTAATTATTGATCACTAATTTGGAGGACTTCCTTTATTCGATAACAAGTGAATTGTCGAGGTATTGTATATCTATTATAAAAAGAAAATTAAGATATAAATTAGATATTATTTCTTATGTTTGTCATTTTTAGTTATTAGCAAACAACACTTAAAAACTCAAAACAATTATCATGATAATTGCTTTCAATACTGACTTTTAAAAAACTAATTCAAAACAATAAATAAATAGGAACAATTAAATTTCTTAAATTCATGATATAAGAAATACAAAAATGAAGTATAAGAATAAATGAAAATTTCAACATTATTATTGAAACAATTAAATTACCTTAAACATCAACAATATCTAAACAATTCATTTATTATGAATATTGAGGAAGTATTGTCTAAAATATCAATGAATCAAAGGGACTCAATGTAAAATAGTTGAATAAACCTTTCAATCTTTTCTATTTACCCCATTTGAATTGGACACACTCCTTAATAAATTCTTTACTCTTACAAGGTTAAAAGTAATTTCACTAATATATTTTTAGTTTCTGAAATTTATACATTTTTTTAAAATAATAATGATTATATTTTACTCTTTTATATAAATGAAGACTTCGGTTACTACTATTTTGTCTTATTTGAGGATATTTTCGTCAACAACACCAACAGTAAGGGTATTTTGGTAACTAAAACCTCCAATCAATGACACTTTACCGTGTCTCTTGCCTCTACTCTTCTACTTTCCTAAAATTTTCTTTCATCTCCATTTTCTCTGTTTTTCCTTTTCTCCACTGTATTCCCTACATGCCTTGACACCAAAACACAAGCTTCAAGCAAAATGCATGTTCTTAATCTCAATTTTCATTAGTCCATCATGATTTATTTTTGGTAAGTGCATCTTTGATGGTGGAGCAAGTTTTCGAGCGAGTTTTCATTTGATGTTTGTTATATATATGATACATGATGCTAACTATTTCAAGCCTTAATCCTTTTATTTCAAATCTGTTATTATTATTGTTCTATTATACAAATTAATTAATTCAAGTTTTAATCTATTTTCTCTAGATCTGTAGTTAATATTGTTATGGTACTAACTAATTCAATTATCCTTTGGATATCTTCTTATTTTGTGATACTAATTAATTAAAGTTTTGATCTTTTTATATTAGGATCTGTAATTAGCTTTGTTTTTTATAACTTAAATTAAAGTTAAACCTCTGTAATTGCTGTTGTTTTATTTTTTCTAAAGGTAACAATAGTTTTTAGAGCTAATTTTTGGTTTAATCACTTTATTTTTATTGATGAATTTCCAGGCAGGAAGTGGAGAGGAGTCAAAGAAGTTGAAGCTCTATTCGTATTGGAGGAGTTCATGTGCATTTCGTGTCTGAAAACCACTCAATTTGTAAGGTTTTTTATTATTTAAAATATTTACGATTGCTTTTTTGTTCAGAGAAAAAAAAGGCATTAACCCTTTTTCCTGTTTGTCGTCGTTAGACAGTGTAGTTATAGAAAATCTGAGTTTAGATTATGTAGAGAGTTTGTTTAGTAGAGTTCCACCAATTCACTGATGATAACTTGTAGACGTGCAAATGTAGTAAGTGGTGTTTTTGCATCAGTAATCTGGAAATTTGAATAGTTAGTGATGAAAAATAATTGTCTTGGTGTTAATGGTTCTTTTTCACTATACTAAAGAATGATGATTTCCAAATTGTTTTGTTCCTTTTTACTGAGTGAATATCTCAAAGTTTATTTTGAAAGTTAGATGTCCAACAGTATCTGCTTCGGATTGATGCAATAAATTGATATTCAGACCATTCTTACAACGGATTTCTTTTCAAGTAGTAAAAATGTGTGACTAAGTTGCTATCGCATTTCGACTGTAGATATACGAATATAGAATGTCACTGTGGGCAGAGCACACGACAACTATAGAGCAATTTTTTGAGCGTCCAGAGAGTCTTGAATGCGTGAGACGGATGAGAGTATTTGATGAACACAACTGGCTACAGTATACGACTGATAAAGTCACTGAAATGAGAGGCCACCTTCTTAAGTATTCTGTTGAAATTGATCGAACGGGGGAAGTTAAGTTGCTTCATGGTAAGTTTTTTTCCCTCATTCTAAGCTTGTGTGGGGATATTGTTCTATCCTTCCCCTTTTAATAGACATAGACTAGGAAACAGTAACTTGTTTGGATAATGCATTACGACTGAGTTTCTGGAGCTCACTAATAACATAGTTCTTAAGTCTTAACTATGTAAATATCATTGTCATGTGTTTAGAATGTTCGCCTTCCGTTATAATTCATAACAAATTCTGAATAGCATATAGAGACTTAACTGGATGAAACTACATAATAGAGATATAAGAGAGTGAAAGACAGTAATGATGTTTTATTTTGAAATCTTGAAGATCATGGAGATAATTATCTTCAAAAATGAAAAAGGAAAAAAAAGAAATAGAAGAGAGAAAATAAAGTGGAAATAAAAAATGAAAAGAAAATAAAATAAAAAATAAAATGATAAAAAAATAAGGGTAAAAGATATGACTATATTTGGAGGAGGTGAAATAGTGGAGTGAAAATAGGAAAATATAAAGTAGTGAGAGTAAAACATGCACTTCTCTAGTTAATGAGTAAAATAATGCTACTCTTGCTATAAACAATAATTTTACAAAAGTGTTGTCATTTATTGTAATTATAGTCTTAAATATGATACTTTCTGTAGTTTTTTCATTTCAAAATGCAGAACTGAGGCGACCAGGATCAAAAGGACATTGCAAACATTGTTCTCCAAAATAAGCACATCTAAGTTGATTATCTCTGAATATATCTTGTAGCAAGGAGGATCGACTATATGTGTCTCCGGTAAAAACTTTTCCTCATTCTGTAATGGCTATATCAGCAGGAAAGTAAGTCTTTTGTTGACACGAATGTACCCCTCTGTTCAACTCTATAATCACTTGGTATATAAACATTAAAGTCTTTCTAGAATCATGCAAGCGACAAATTGTTTTCATGAATTCGCTCCCCTTCTTCAGGCCAATCAATACACCACCCGGATCAAAAGTGTAGCGAATCAATTGCCACTTTGCTGACCCTTGTAGCTCCACCCCTTAGACTAGCAGAACTTGTGATGTTCGATAGAAAAATATGTAGTCCAACTGTAACCCGGATTGCTGTAACCAAGCTCCTTACAAATTCTACTAAACCAAATGTTCCTAGACCGAAAATTCCTATTTTGACTCGACTGTTGGTTGACCAGTTCACTGCCAACTCTGATAGAGTACCTTGGAACCATGTAACTTGTCCATTTACAAGTCTACCATAGAATTTAAGGCAACTAGAACACATTATCCTGCAGATGTTATAGTCCAACAGACACCTCACTTTACATAGCTTACAGACAAGGTGATAAACAACCTTTTCCACAAAGGTATGATACTTTAGAATGGTACCACCCGGATCAAATAGCAATGGTAAGAAATTATGCATCTTAAGAACTCTCCTTGTCTTTGGAACACTCAACTTCATGTCGAACCAAGTAGTATAATCTCTATTTTCATACATGCCACAACTCTTATTTAATGCCATAAAATAGAAGTTTTCCGCCTCATTGACAAATATGACAAATAAATCTTTAGATAAAATCATCATATCATGCATCATTTTGTTGCTCAAGCAATATGCCTGAATTAGTACTCGCTGAGCAACAACAATAGGCAGAGGCTCCATGTATTGTCCAAAGGGTATTAGAATTTATCTATATTCCTTTCGAGTATTTCTTGAAACAAGATGCATATAACACAATCATTATAATAAAGAAAAACAATACCCACATCTTCATATTCTACCCACTTCTCTACCAGATCTGATTGTGTACCGGGGTCTTTGAGGCCAATATGAACAAGAAGGTACAGTAGCTTTGAAGTCCAATTAACCTCAACACTAAAAATTTGTCCATGAACTTTTGACAAAGTATTCACTGTTTTAACTCTAAAGAAACATCCTTGAGCACTACCTACTTTCATTTCTTTTATTTTCTTTTTCAGTAATGCCTTTGCCATTTTGCAAATTTGTAAAGGTGTCAGAATCCTTGACGATGCTTCCATATCTACATTTTGCTCTTGTTTTTGATTGTCCGACTGCTCTAGTGTGTCTTCAATACAAAAATTTTTGATGGTTTTCACCCATGCCTCAACTTTGATACTATCAGTCCACTCATTGCACCTTTCAGTGAGACATACACACTCACTAGATTTATCTGCTGGTTTAGAAATCTCAGCATCTGTAATTTTAATTAGTGCTGATGCACACTCATCCCAATTCTCTGATTTCACAACAACTGGTGTTGGTAGCTTTGCTTCAGCATTTACAACATTCAGAAATAGAAATCCATCGACAAAACTAAAAAGCAGAACTCGACTAAATAAATACACACCCAATTTTCCCCTATCATATAAAGCCCAAAAAACCTGCCCAGTATCAACCCAATTATAAATGAATAAAATCAAAACATGTGGGAGTGAACCAATAGTTGCATGAGGAACCCAAAATGCGACCAAAATATCCCCCTCCGCCTTTATATCGAATAGCGTGGAACCAATCTCCATGTCCAGAAGTACCTTAATTGAAACTGATGAAGGTGCAGACCCGGAGAGATCATTGAGACCCATCAATTTCGGTATGGTATCCTCAATAGCAAGAACATAAAGTCGTGAATCTAGATGTGGGTTCAAGATATCGATTTTCGTGGTGTTTTCATTTTTGATGGAGTGAAGTTCAACTAGAACTTCAAATTTGACCCATTGAGGACATTCGTCGAACGCCTGGTCCTCATTGTATTCTGAATCAATCTTACTGTTATTTTCAATCTTCAGCAGTTCAGCAATAGCATAGTCATCTGAAACCACCTTACCTTGTATTTCCTCTACATTCATTTCCCTCGACCATACATAAAGACAAAAGCAACATTGGCAGTCAAGGTTGCGCACACACCCATAGACGCAAGAGTTGCATTGGCAGTCAATACTGCATGTGCAATCCTTACACCACCTCTGAGATTGTTTTAAATCCACAACTATTCCTGAAACTTCATCCATAGGTGCCCTTCTATTGGCATTGTTTCATTCAACCAATTTAACCAAAGTTGATGATTCTATAAACATCTTCTTCGAATTACTACCCACAGTCGAGATAGATTCGTTTCTCTGATACCAAGGGAAAGAAGATGAGAAGACAAAGTTAGATTTAGATAGGGATAGAAAGGAACTGGGAGGGAAAAAAAAACAATTGATTTACCAGATTTTAGTTATGCCCTTCTTTCTCCTATAAAGTATGTATATAACCACCTTGCCACGTGGCATCATCACGACCCTTGTGATCCTTTTAAACTCGAGTAATCTCGACCCTTTATTCCCAATCTCGCGTGTTTCTATTTGCTTTCTATTCCCAACTTTAAATCCAAACAACTAACATTTGATCGACCATTATTGAGATCATAACAATCAGTGCCTGGTTTTTCATCAGCATTGAGGAAGGAGAATCGAAAGTCGTCGCCTACTATGCTGCCAACTTTAAAGGAGAAGTCAGCTACTCCGCTCCGTCTAGTGCAAAAAATGGCAAGTTTTATGGGGTTGTGGGAGTATTGGAGGTAGCAAATCGGTGAATTCAGCGGAGAAAAGGATTGGGGGTTTGATGACTAGGAAGAGTTATGCTAATGTGGAGGAACTGAAGGGATTGGCTTCTGTTGCAAGGACTGCCATTAATGGTGAAAACAGAGTAGGAAGAACTAACAGAGTTGCTGGCAGGACTGTCACACTCCTTTTTCCGCTCGAAGGGATCGAGTCGAAGGGTTTTTCCAATTAAAGTGACGGTATTGAATAGAGATTATTTTAACTATAGAGTCGTCACTTGAAATTGAGTTACGGTGTTTCAAGTCACCTTTTTGAATCCCTAATCAAAAGAAAATGACTCTTATTTGGTCTGCAAAAACAGAAGACCAGGTAAGGAATTCTGTTGACCGAGGGGAAGGTATGAGGCACCCCTCGAGTCCCGTGGTTCTAGCACGGTCGCTTTTACTAACTTATACTTAACTAAAACTATTTTGATAAATTGTGTTAAAGTCTAAAATTGCTCATTTTTATTATTCTAAAAACTTGTCTATTATCGTATATTAAATAAATGGATAAAAACTATTTTTTAATAAAATATTTATCAAGGTGCATCATTACATCCTTAAATTTTCAAATATCTCGGAAAGATGCGTATGCCACATTCTTAATTGAGACATATTTTAAACGCGCCTAAAAATTAATTAATTATTATTTTTTTTAAAAAAAATTAATTTGTCTTTTGTAAACTTGTAATAATTTTTCTTTTTGAAATGCTACTTAAATTTAACAATATATTATATTCAATTAAAATAGTTAATTAATTTAAAAAAAATTATTAAATTCTATTAATAACAAAATAAATAAAAAAAATACATAAATTTACCCATATTATGTGAAATATTATCCCAAAATTTAATCTCTTTAAATTTATATTAACCCTAATCATATGTTATAAAACACATTAGATATTAAAATTTCTACACAAATCTTCAAATAAAACAAATAAATCTAAGACGAACGACGAACGATACCCATTCAAAACAAAAGAAGACTACTCAACGATTTACATATGATTTTAGAAATAATAGAGACATTATCTTTATTTTTTATTAATTGTATCACACACTACTAACTTCTAAAACATATCCAAGAGTATAGACATGTCAAGAAAACATAGACAGTCAACTTCATAAGACAAATTGTCTTTGTAATTGAAATTTAATAATAATAATAATAATAATAATAATAATAATAATAATAATAATAATAATAATAATAAATATACACTTTATTAAATAATAAATAAATTAACACTATTTTCCTAATTATTGAATACAAAAAGTCTCAAGATTATGACGCATGGATGGTTTGGCTCTATGCACTGTTATATTCAAGCTTTCCGTTAGGCTTCACCGTGAATTACAGTAATTTATTTGTGTGCAGTGTATGTTTCCGATGAATGTGAGTATGGAGATAATAGTGTGGAATTATAACATGCTTATTTTTACTACTTTTCTTAATATACATGATTTCATATTCATATAAACACTCAATAATTTAAGATACAATACATAATAACAAACAAATTCATATAATAAATCGAGAACACATACTAAATAATACATAAAAATTATTTAAACAAATTTCATTCATGTTTTGATTGCTGATAAACTTTGCACAATACGTTATTTGTACAATACATAACGTAGGATTAAAAAGGAACCTGTGTGATGAATTTAAGTAGAAGAAAATACGAAATCATCACCGATAACTCGAACGAAACTCTCACTTTTGAATCCTTACTCTTTTGCTTCACTTGTTTTTTCTTCTCTGATATTTTTGGTTTTCATGCTCTGATTTTCTTTTTCTCTGTCTGATACAGTGTTTGAATAATGATAGTATACGTTGTAGGAGTGAATGTACGTCTATTTTTCCTCTGGAGTAAAAGTCCTTTTATACAAAGATTGTTGGGGGGAACAGTTACCTTTTTTGGAAGGGAAAGTGATTAACAGATAAGGGCCAAGGTAGAAAATTTCAAAATTAAAATTAAAATTTTCTTTTCACTCTTCTTTTTTTTAATAGACAAAAACAGTAATAATAATAAATAAAAATAATAAATAATAAATAAAAATAAGAATGAATAAATAATAATAAAAATATAATTATAATAAATATAATAATAACTAATTAATTTTATAGTTAAGAAAAATATAATAAAATTTATAGATAACCAAAATACATATAATAAAACAGTATTGAAACTACTAATTTATTTATTTTAGAAAAACATTTTTTAAAAAATTTTTGTATTATTTTTAAAAATTGGAATAAAATAAAATAATATTCTAAAATTAACTTCATTTAGTTATTTATTTTTAACTAAAAACTTTTAAAAATAAAAATAAGCAATAAAATAATATCAATATATATATATATATATATATATATATATATATATTATACTCGGGATCATTGAGAACTGTCAATTTCGGTATGGTATCCTCAATAGGAAGAACATAAAGTCGTGAATCTAGATATGGATTCAGGATCTCGGTTTTCGTGGTGTTTTCATTTTGGATGGAGTGAAGTTCAACTAGAACTTCAGATTCGACCCATTGAGGACATTCGTTGAACTCCTTGTCCTCATTGTATTCTGAATCAATCTTACTGCTATTTTCAATCTTCAACAGTTCAGCAATAGAATTGTCATCTGAAACCACCTTAGATTGTATTTCCTCTACATTCATTTCCCTCAAACATACATAAAGACAAAAAAAACATTGGCAGTTAAGGCTGCGCCTACACCCATAGACGCAAGAGTTGCATTGGCAGTCAATACTGCATGTGCAATCCTAACACCACCTCTGAAATTGTTTTAAATCCACAACTATTCCTGAAACTTCATCCATAGGTGCCCTTCTATTGGCATTGTTTCGTTCAACCAATTTAATCAACCTTGATGATTCCATAAACATCTTTGAATTGCTACCCACAGTCGAGACAGATTCGTTTCTCTGATACCAATTGTTATGATCCCAAATCAAATCATAACAAAATTGCAGTAACCAAACAACCAACACAGTATTTTTTGAGAAATTTTCTGTTTATATCAAAAAATAAGAAAATGAAACTTAAAATAACGAGAAAATCCTATCTATGAAGAGAAAACAAATTTATAGAGAACTCCATGAATGAGTCGATCTGCAGGGGAAGAAGATGAGAAGACAAAGTTAGATTTAGATGGGGATAGGAAGGAATTGAGGGGGAAAAGAAGAACAATTGGTTTACCACATTTCAGTTATGCTCTTCTTTCTCCAATGAAGTGTGTATATAACCACCTTGCCACGGGGCATCATCACGACTCTTGCGATTCTTTCAAACTTGAGTAATCTCGACCCTTTATTCTAAAAGAATGGCTCATATCCCATTCTGTTAGCTCTTCTGGGATCAAACCAACAAATTCTGTCCACTCTTCGACCTCGTCAATAATATCAGCAATCAGAATCTCTTTGGTCATACCTAATGGTAGTTTGGTACGGGTTCTGAAACCAGAATCAGAGTATCAACCAAATTTTGAGTCTAGGTACTCTAATAGACAATCAAAGGTGAATCCTTTAAGCTGATTCATCTGTTTTGGGTCGTTATAGCCAAGCAACTGACCAAAAGTCATCCACAGAAGACTCGAAAACATTTCATGTTCATTGAGGAGAAAATGTCTCACAGAGAACCCATCCTCTACAGGTAGAGCCTGCTGTTGAGGTGTAGTTCCAAATATGAGTTCTGTATTCAAAATAACCTGTTTTGCGTAACTGTGTTTGCTTTCTTTTATTAAAATGGTCTATGATCAGTTCTCTGCAACTCCTCCTGGTGGATGATGAGGCCTCACAATCCGAAAGATCTCTATCAGGTTCTGGAAAGAGTGGTTCATCATCAACAGAGTCCACTGATTCAGCAAGCGCTTTGCCCTCTGGAAGTAAACAAGCATCATATTTATTAGAAGCATGGATCTATGAAGTCCAAGTTTAGAGTTGTCTTATTTTTTAATTTATGTATTTGAGGGAAAGAAAGGAAGTATGTAAATAGTAAAATGTCGAATCGGGGACCATACTTGAGCTACTATTGGGACTGCAGGAGAGGTAGTTGTCAGTTGAAAGGGCAGCTTCAAGAACACATCCTGAACTATGGTGATCAAGTGAATTCCCAACTAAATCTATTGCTGCTGAATCTGGTATGGCCTGAGCACGAATTCAAAAGCAATAATAAGATTCAGACAAATAACAATAGGTTCATAACTGAAGCAATACACACTAAGAAATTTTTATGCACTTGAAAAGCAAAGGAGGGGGGAAATGCTGAATAATAGTACAATAACTAAACCTTTAACCAACACTCTTTGGCTGAGTGAGGAAAGAAGAAAAGGACTTCTCAAAAGCCTAGTCTACGTGATGACAAGGTTTCATTTGATCTTGGGTGTCAGAATTTTGTGAGGCAGCTGCTAAAATTTTTACTATCATGAATCAGGTGCCTAACCTGGGTATATAGACTTAAAGGAAACACAGATATACTGAGTTTTATGCATTAAGGAAGACACTAAGAACCGTTAGCATCCTGAAATGCTATTTCCCGACTACTACTAGTACAGTTCCAATGGTTGCCTCTGTTTCATCTTTAAGCCAAAAACAGTTAATATTCTAGCTTTGAGCCAGATGATACATGGCCTTAAGAAGAAATATACTTATAAAAAACTGGTCCTAGTAAATGATGTGGATTCCCTGATAGAGCTGATGCTAAATTTTGCGTAATCTATAACTTTTGGTGCACTAGGCTTCGCTTGATTTAGTCGTTCTAAATTTTATCAACCATTGGCTTTTTCTCTGTGCTCTGATTACATATTATAAACCTAATAGAAGTGTTCTTCTGTAACATAGTATGCTGTATAAGTTATCTTGACTGAGCATGCACCTAGTATTAGTTTAGTATGATATGATGATGCACAAAGGCAGAAAGAGAACCAATTTCATCAAATGAATTTTATGACTATCCAGAAGTCCAAAGTTGTTTACCCTCTTAAGAAGTCATAGGTAATTAAGTTGCTTCAGCTTTAAAAGGGAATACATTTCACAAGAGGTCATTCAGTATTTCATTCGTTGCAACTTCAGATAGATAACATTTAAGTAACTTACCTAGAAATTCATGCAAGTATTTCCAGAAGATACATCACCATCATCACACAAATCTTCTTTCCTGCTAAGCCTTTTATTCTGTGCAACAAAATTTTGGGTATTATTCATAGATTCTGCAGCTACTAAAACTCTGTTGCTCTGCAAACTACTTGGCTTAGACTTCATAAGACCTCTCTCACTATTCTGAGATGTTTGATTTTGCTTCTGATTAACCACATGAGTGACAGATGATGCATCCTTCTTCACATTGTTCCCTTGGCGGGTGCCATGCATCTCCATTCGAGTTCTTCTAGTAGATCTTTTGCCCAATATGAGTTCTGCACAATATGATACATCATCGATTTCAACAGTGGCGTCTGAGGACGAACCCTCAAGAACTCTCTCTAGGGTCTCTAGTTGATCCCTGCTGCTGAAAATGGGCAACCTTGGCATATTTCTTCCTGGACCTTCACAAGGAGGTCCAGAGTAACTAGAGACAGGTGATGAGACAGACGATGAGTACTCTTCCACATTTGGAAAATAACCACAATTTTTACATGAAGGCACAGATGTCCCTTTCAAAATCTTTGAATCCACACAAGGATTAGGGCTTTCCAAATGATGAGGTGCTCTAAACCTTCGCAAACCAGGTTCTAAACTCTTTATTTCAGCCATCTCCAAATCCATATCTTATTTATCAGATCCACCAGGTCGAGCACCAAGTTTGTTTGCCACATTGCTCCAAGTTTCAGAAGCCGAAGCCTTTTGGGGCTTACTGCCTGATCCTGCTGGCATCGATTCCAAACCCATGAGCCTAGCAACCAAACTTGGAGCTTTCATTTCGCTCTTGCTTTCACAATGTGTATTGGTCATTCCATTATTCTTTTCATTTGGAAAACCCCCACTGTTCTCATTAGCAATCTACATTGTTCATACAAGAACCAAAAACAATAAAAACAAAAACTTTCCTGTCAGGCTAACATCTGAGACAATAGAAGAAAAAAAAAGCTAAATGTGGGAGTATAGTTCAAGAAATGAGTACCAAACAAAGTTTTGGCTGCTTCTCATCCCCTCCAAACTTTTTTGAAGCTTGTTTCAAGCGAGCTATAAGAATGCAGCACACAAAAAAGAAATAATTTAGCCCTCTAGCTAGAATCACCTTTAAGAAATTAACCATTCTGCTTTAAAAATGAGTGGAATGTAGTAGTAGCTAACCTGGTGAAAGCAGTTTCTTTGGAAATAGCTTCTTGGCAAATCTACGGTTCCGATCAAAGAGCTGAAAGAAAATGCCCACACAACCACAAGGCCTTTGAGGTTTTCTCTCAGTAATAGCGGCTAAACTATCATTCATTTCTCTGGCTGAGCTAACATTCATCCTTCAAAATCCTCTCTTAAATTTCTTCACCTTTTCTCCCACTCTGCTGAATGTGATTCACACACTTTGTCTTCCCAATAAGATTCTATCAAACATTATCTTCACATTAATTTGGAAAGAATTAAAAAAAAAGACCCCCACTGGCCCCTCTGCCCACCACATCACTCACCTTCCTTGGCCTAAAAAAAGAAAATGGGGAAAAAAAACTTACATTTTCATGCAAGAAACAAAGCAAAAACCCAACAAAATATCAGAAAGAAAGTAGAAACTAGCTATGAAAAGTAAAACCCTGAGCTGTGTTCAATTTTGACAAAACCTTCACAAGAAACCACAGTCAAACAAAGTAAACACAGGACAAGAAAATACAAACATCAATACCCAGAATGTCTTCAACTTACACCAAATGTGCTACTGTTCAAGAAAACAGCTAGAAATGGTTATAGTACACTCTAGTCAGCTATTCTTTTCGTTTTTTAATCTTCTTTATGACAGTGAAAAATGCAAAATCATTTGTACACTAGAGGCACATGCTAACTTACTCACGCAAAAAATAGAATAAAAATCCTTTCTTTAGGCTATTGAGTAACCCCAGGAAGTGAAACCTTCTACTGTTTAGAGAAAGAATAAGATTAGCAGAAAATAAAGCTGTAAGTGATGAAAACGGCTCATCACTTGCTTTATTCACAGTGTAAGGAAGAGACTCTTCTTGTGAGGGTAAATGGGACAAGTTTTGATGCGTAGGATAACAAAGAATGGACAAACTAAGGTTGTGTTTGCCTACGCGATTCATAGAGCACATAAATCCCCGCCCCCAAGCAGTCCCAATAATTACCATTACATCAGTGAGGTTTATACAGTACAGACCAATGAATAAATAAAATGAAGCTATGAGACTAAACAAAGAAAGAAAGAAGCAACCACTCCCAAGTCCCCGGCGACTATTCCAATACCACTTAATACCTGTCACATACAAGCAAAAGACTGGTACAAGCACAGAAGGAATACTTGACTATACCAACACATTGTCTTATATAGAGGAACAAAGAAACACAGGCATAGCAAGCAAGCACAACATAATTATTTTAAATTAGTTCCTATAAACATGTTTTCTTTGCTTTGCTATCACAAATGCTACAGAATAAGAAAAGAATGCGTCGATAGAGACTAACCGATTAGGCACCAAACAATAATAATAGAACCCAAAGCAATTGCGGCAAGGACAAAACCGAATGTTTCTCGAAATCCAAAGTATCAAAGAACTTCAAAGTACTTTTAAGAGAAAATAGAGAGAGTAATAGCGGTCCTCTTAGAGAAAGAGAATGGTGCGTTTAGGAAGAATAATATTTAATGAAGGAAGAATAACATATAATGAATCAATTAAGGGGATTGTTCCCTTAAATGGATGGGGGTAGATCAATTTGTTCCACCAATCATACTATAGTTGCCATAAATAAATAAACAAAGGTATGTCAAATTATAACATTTGAAATTTCCATGAATAGAACAAGTAAAAAGAGATCCTTCTTACTTATTAAATGAAATCAAGAAGAGGTATCTAAATTTACCATAATTAACGTGTGAGAGGATGTCTGTCAACCAAGGCAAGAAAAATCAAAAATCAATTACTGAGACGCTTTTCTCAAATCAAATTGGTACAGGATCATACCCAAACAATCAAAACGTGCACATATTAGCCTTATTAAAGATTTACGAATAAATCCTCGAATCGTCACATACATGCTTTTCCCATACAAAATTAAATTAAGCAGAAACTAACTAGACTGATATTAGTAAGGGTCTTCCCATTAATACTTGTGGGAAATCAATTAAAGTGAAAGAATATATCAAACATACACAAGTTTCCTTTTCAGATTATATGCTAATTAAGGGAAATATAAAGTCACACAAAATTCAGTCAAATCCAATAAAGGAAAGATCGATTAAGCAAATCAGTCATACAAATTATTTGTTTACCAAATAAAAGAAGAACTACCATATAGTGATCACACAATCAAGGCAAACGATAATTAATAGTACTTAATTTTTAAAAGAAAATTGACACAAGACTCAATCAAAAGTAATTACTTACCATAAATCATTGTTAAAGTAATCAGCCACGTCTCTCAATTAAAGATAGTATATAAATCAATCAACTGTAAATTCTCAATTAGGCAGAGTCAAGAATTGTAAAACCCATCACAAAGGAAAATAATCATTCGTTTAACACGATAGTAGTGCCACAATTACAATAAGGCGATTACAAAATCATAAAACATGCCAAAAAAATAGTCAGTATTAGCAAGCAACAATCTAAAGTGATTAGTAATGAGTATCCAGTCAGAAAGTTAAAACCAAGTCACAAAAGTTGGGATTTTCTTACCCATATTAACTAAGAGGCATAAAAAATGTGAAGTTACAAGAAGTTAGGCGTGTTTACATATACCATAGAGAGACGAACAAATTGACTCACCATTCAAGTTAAGAGTCACGAAATTTCAATCAAGCAGGACATGCAAATAGGGTTGAATAAAAATCACAGACTTAAAATCAACACATTTATTCAGCTAAAATCAAACGTGGCCACACTCGATTCGAAGAATCTTTCTATGAGAGACACAGATGAAGAAATAGTACTAAAGTTCACAAACATATTTCAAACACGGGATCAAACTTGAAGATGGATTCTCTCAGAATTCATCATTTTCGATGAGGAAGGGTTGCATGGTTGGAATGCCGAAGGGGTTTGTCGGAGGTATCGCTGTGGGGGGAGGAGTCGAGGCTGTGTCGCGGCTGTTGGACGTTCGCCAGAGGGGAGAAAGAAGGAGACTAGAGGACGAAGGATGGAGCGACGGCGTGGAGGCTTGGCTGGCCATTTCCGTCGATGGCGGCGCCACTGGTGGCGCTGTTCGCCGGTGGAGGACAAGAAGGGAGGGGGATGGCCATCGGAGCAACGGCTGGACTCTCCTGGGGTAGGCGTTGGCGGCGCGTATGGAGGAGAAGGAAGAGGCGACGGCGAAGGTTGTTCTTCGGAGATGGCGGCCTGGCGACGAGGACTCGGAGCGATGGGGTGGTGGTTTTGGTGGTCGATTGCCAAAGGAGAGATCGGAGAAGAGGGGGGAGATCGAGATTCGGAGGTGTTTGTAGAGAGAGAGAAGAGAGAGCTGGAGAGATAGAGGCGGAAGTTTGGAAAAAAATTTTAGGATTAGGGTTTGTAAGTGTTAAATAGGGAAAGAGAGATCTTTCGATCTCAACCGTTGGATTGGTTTTTGATCTACAGCTGAGGTTTAATGTCATGGGGAAATCAAAATGTGGCTAGGATGAAAAATAATGGCTGAAATTGTAAGAATTTGAGTTAAGATTGTAATGGATTAGGTAAAAATAGGTTATAATTGTAAGAAATTAAATAAAATTGGATTAAAAGGTAAATAAAATCAGACAAGGTAATTTTGATTAGGCTTTTATTTAAATTAAAGTAGGAATAATAATAATATATGATAATAGTAATTAAATAATAAATAACAACATTAAATAATAAATAAAAAAATAATAAAAGATAAATAATAATAATGAAAAAAATAATAAATAAGAAATAAATTATAATAATAAATAATAAATAATAGTAATATATATAATAACAATGTCAATAAATAATAATATCAATAAATAGTATTAAATAAAGCAAAACTAGACAATGTATTTTGCAAAATTGTGAGTGTGCATAATTACGTCAAAATAATTTAATTAATAAAATTATAAAAATGGCATTTTTAATTTTAAAATATTATAAAAAAAATGATTCTAAAACTTAATTGATGATTTATGCATTTTCTAAATTATGAATGCGATATGTCGGAAATCTGTTTGATGCAAGAAAATATGCAAAAATACCAATGTTTAAAAATTAACGATTTTGTTAAAATAACAACCTAAATGTAGTGTTGGGACATCAAAATTGAGTTTCAACATCACAGTGTAAGGAAGAGACTCTTGGTGTGAGGGGAAATGGGACAAGTTTTTATGCGTAGGATAATTCGTGATAATACATTTTTCCAATGTTCTTATCTCTATTAATTTGGTCTTGCACATTTTTATCAATTGTTTTATTGTTGCACAATCGAACTTCTAAATCAATCCATGAACTCATATTGATTATATGTTGGCTGGTCGTTTCATGAGTTCTAAGTTTAGTACTAAAAATTTTCCAATCTCTACTACCTTCACTAGCTAATTTATTGTTCTTAACATTAAAAACAGTGTTAAACAACTTGCAACAAAAACAAAATACTTTATTCAAATCTTTGGAATAAACTAACCATCTTCTTTTATGTCTTTCTCCATTAGCCAATTTTTGAAAATAATATGTACTAGAAAAATGTCTTGAAGACTCATCTTTTGGAGAATCTATGTCGCTAATTCTAATTGGTCCCTTTTCTAACTAATAGATCTCTTAACTTAGTATCTACATTATTCCATTGACTAGGATCATAAATGTTTTTAGGAATACAATTATTCGGTTCATTTATAAGTTCTTGGTCTTCTTGAGAATCTACCATTGATTTTTCACTAATTTCTTTTTTTTCTTCTTCTATTTGGATTATTTCATCATCTAACTCAACTAAGTTAGCGACTTGTTCATCTAAAGAACATTCTCCTAAGTTATTTGGTTTAATTTTGATATTATTTATCAAAAATTTATCAAGAGCTCCTTCTTGAGACTTTATCAAATTATTAAATTTCCTTTCTCTTTTAAGTTTTAAATGACCACATTCATACTTTCTAGTTGACATTTTAAAATTCTAACAAATATTCTAAACACTATCTACAATATCAATTAATAAGACAAATATAAGAAACAAAAGTAATACTAGAAAGTTAAGAATAATATTACCTGATTTAACAAATATGAAGATTTGATTCCAAAATATTTTTTGGATGCTCTCTTCAGACTTCAAATTAAATTAGCAAAATCTTTAACTTTTGAATTATTCAACTCAAAATTCTAAAAATTAAAAGGGAGAAAGTAAATATTAAGAAGAGAGAGTCGGAGAGAGAGAGAGAGTAAGATATGAATTATGAAAATTGAGAAAAAAGATTAAAAGTACAACTTTAAAAGCAAAAAATGATCAACGGTTCTTTTTTTTCATGGAGTCATTTTATTTGCTTCAAAAGTCCAATGTACTGATTGATTTTTGACTTTATTAATATATGAAAAAGCGGTCCACTATTGGATTGCCAAGTGTTAATTAAAAAAAAATAAAAAAATTCTCCTCCAAAAGTCCTTATCTTTAATTTTTTTTTTTTAAATTTACTTCATAATTATAACAAAATGGGGGGCCCCAAATGTGGCGGCCTAAGGCAATTGCCTTTTTAATTACCTTATTGAGCCGACCCTGGTATTGATCCAGATGATTGTCCTTGAACTTTAAGAGGTGTTGCATCCTCAATATCCTCTCCTGTCACACAGAAATAGACATGATTGTTATTAAGTTCATGCACCATGCAGGATCTTTGTTGTTATTCTATTCAAAGAGAGGCAGCCAAATTGCAGCTTATTGAAGTTTTAACAACTTTCTTTGTATAACATACTCTGTTAATGTATAATGCACATGGCAAAACAATGGAAGCACTCAAAATCTTCATTTTTGACATTTACTTTTAAAATTTTAATTTTTACATTATTGTTGGATAATAAAATTTCGACACCGAAAAATAATAATTTGAGACAAGAAAATATTGCAATAATTAATTTATTGATTTCAATACGTGAGTGTTACAATCTCTATGAATCCCCCGATTCGCATTTGAGGGACTTGATCTTGACTTTGGCTTCACATTTGAGGGACTTGATCTTAACTTTGGCTTGAATTCAAGGGCTTGATGAACCTGATTTAAATGCTTGAGCTTTTTAGAGAAATTACAGCGTTTGATCCACGAGCTTTTTCTTGCTTCTTGTTAAAGTTATCAGGAGTCCTTTTCTGAATTATGGTACCCCTATTTATAGTTGAGGAAAGGGGAGAATCATGATTAATATGGACTTCCTTTGACCAATACGTGGCGCCTTTTATGGTATTTGATTTCATTGGGCCTACTGCATCATTTTGACATGTGGCATGATCCTATTGGCTCCTTCACTTGACTTGGCATGCAATGTCATTTGACACGTGGCACCTCTTTGGACCTCTATAATATGATAATGTCTTGGGCTTAACAAAGTGGCTGTAATGACCCAAATCTTTTTTTTATAAGGGTAATGGGAAGAGGGCCACACCCATTCTCTTATGTCTTTTATGATTAGGGGAGCAATAAAAAAGAAGCACCGTTTATTTTTCTATCATATACCCACTGGACATAAAAAAAAAGTAGGAGGGGGGCTCACCATTTACACGGAAAGATACCACATAATTCCACAAATCTTCTTTCATTTTCTTTTCCTAAAGAACACATAGAAACTTCTCTATATTTATTCATTCCCTGCACACAATACAATGAATACACAGACCATACTCTCCACTCAAGAACACTCTACCATTTTTCATTTCTAATTGACAAAGATTACACTACACACCATTTGAGCAATAATAGAGAAGAACAGAAAGAAAAGATATCAGTAGAGAGTATCTAAGATAAGTTAGCAAGCATCTTTCACCAATAAGGTATGAATTTGTTTATAGTTTTCTACATATGATTCTGAAAACAGTGATAATAAAACAATACCAATTTATAGTTGATTTTCTTCTTGGTGGTAGTCGTTTGCAGCCAGGTTAAGAATAGATATTGGTTGATATTGATTTCTTAGGGGAAATTTATATAAAAAAAATGAAAGAATTAGGTTTTGTTATTGCTTGAACTGGGTTTTGTTTCTCGTTACTACGTGTCCATTTCTAGTAAAATAGATTAAAGAAATGTATAGTTACTTACTCAAGACTTGCATAGAAAATCTTTTGGGGTTTGAGAATCCCTTTATCTTCTCCTGCGCGGCTTCCTTTATTTCCTTCTGTTTTTGGAATAAATTGATGTGTAAGAAGAAAAATTGATACAAAGGATTCGACCCAATTAGTTTGCATTTGAAGAGTGGATATTATTTTCTTATTAGAGCCTTCAACTGAATCTATTCTCTTATGCTCTGGAAAAATATTTCTTGCCTTTGCTCTTTCACCTTCCAAGTAAATGGGTGTTGTTAAATTTGTATTCTTACGAGGAAAATATAAATATATATATATATATATATATATATATGAACAGATTCGGATCATTCGAAAGTTTTACGTAAAGGCAAGTTTATTAATTGACGCCTGACTTCGGGTTCCGATTGAAGCCATTGAAGGTTATTTGGTTGGTATTCTACACATAGTGAGGTTGTGGAACTTGTCTTTAGTAAGGTAAGTGAGACTTTAAGCTTTGATGGTTGCTTTTCAAATCTGATTTACAAAAATTATATTTTTCTACCTAGTCCATGTGTTAGGACAAGAGTGAACTTGGTAGAATTTGTGGCTTTGGACTAGCTATGGATATGTATTTTGAAAAGTGTGTTGAGAATTGTTTAGAGTGAAACGTGAGGTGATGTTAGGACGTTGAATATATTTTCTTCGCTTCCGTTATAGTCTCTAGGGGCATACATAGCTACCGTAATATGTTAGGGACATTACTTATGCTGCCGTAATATGTTAGGGGCATTATTTATGCTGCCGTAATATGTTAGGGTCATTACTTATGCTGCCGTAATATGTTAGGGGCATTATTTATGCTGTCGTAATGTGTTAGGGGCATTACCTATACTGCCGTAATATGTTAGGGCCTTGTACATGCTGTCGTAGTAGAAATTTTGGGGCTTTATATATGCTGCCGTGGACTTGTTGGGGTGTTAGGTCGATCACCTTCACTGCCGTTTATGACAAGTCGTGAGTGTGGATTGAGTTATTATAGGATGACATTTTGAACCTCTTTGAAAATCTTATTGATTTTATTTTATGAAAGATATTATGTACAAATTATTTGTGTATCTTTGTTGTGCTTTGTATTTTCTAACACTTGTTCCAGGGGTATTAAAGTAGCGAGTCGAGGATCTTACTGGGTTATATTTATATGGCTCACTCCTTACTTGCATACGTGCAGATACAATTGCAGAGAGAGAGGCTCGTGGTTGACTGTATTTACGTGTGGATTCTATCTCTAAGGTGAGCCTTCGCATTATTCGTGAAGGCTGTCATTCATCTCTCATTATTTTAGCTTATGTTTTCGTTCGTTGGATTTGTATGCCCAAAAGTTGAACTCATGTAATTCTGTTTAGATGCTCCATGAACTCAGTGTGGGATTTGGGTTAGAGATCTGTTATCTAAAATATTGTAGTTTTCATATATCGCTATGCGATGTCTTGTTGGATAATGATCCTGCGTTAATAATTATTTCGTGCACATAGTGTTCTGTATGTTTTCATCTCAGTATTTATAGATATGGTGAATGCATAGAAAATTGGTCCTCCCGGCAAGCGGTGTTGTCGGGAGCCAGTCACGCCTAAGGGTTATTTTGGGACGTGACAGTGGGCTCATCATTTGTAGCCCAAATTAATGGGCTAGCCCAATAAAAATTAGACTTTAATTAAATCCATACATGTTTGGACTTAAATAATTAATCCAATTATATTAATTCGCAATATTTATTTGGGACTAATCTATTTTGAATTTACTATAATCCGAATTTCGTACGTATTTCAATTTA
Organism: Capsicum annuum; assembly: GCF_002878395.1. Classification (NCBI taxonomy): domain Eukaryota; kingdom Viridiplantae; phylum Streptophyta; class Magnoliopsida; order Solanales; family Solanaceae; genus Capsicum; species Capsicum annuum. The sequence continues at coordinate 137,211,959 of NC_061112.1, read as the reverse complement.
ATAAAATTTTGTTGCCCACAAGTATATCTAAAAATGATTTAGATTTTTCCTTATTCACGAAATAAGTTTCATATTTTTGTAAAGAACTTTTCTCAAGGAATTAGGAGATATATAATCAATGTGATTTTTTGTAGGATTGTTTTCCCTATTCAACAACAATAACAACAATAACAACAACAACAACAACAACAAATCCAGTGTATTCCACCAAGTGGGGTCTGGGGGTAAAATGTACGCAATCTATACCGCTACCTCCTATGTGCGCAGTCTTATTCAAATTATGCATAAATGTAAAAAGCATTTTATCTATTTTTGTTCCATGATTAATGTCACTTTCTAGTTTGTCCATCCATGCATATAATGCAATGCCATGTATAAAAAAGGATGAATACATATACAAGCCCCTCAACTATTCGACTTTTTCCGTTTAGGCGCCTCAATTAAGTCATGTACCTATTGGACCCTTTACTTCTTCACAAAACGTGTCAATTGAGCCCAATCGCTGACATGGCACTGACATAGCGTGGCATAGTGTGTAATACACTCTCATTTGAGAGAGTGAGAAACCATAATTAATTAAAAAAATTCCAACCAATAAAAAAAACATAAAAAGAATTTTTAAAAACAAATAAAAGCAATTAAAAAAAAGCTATCATCTTCTCTCTTCTACACACACACATTCCTCACCATCGAAACACACTTAACACACACAGATTTTCTCTTCTACACAACACACACACAGAATTGATATCTACATACACATCACAAAATACATAGTCCATATACGCACACAGCTCACATAACCTGTATAACTCATAACACACACAGCTACGCATATTCGATACACACAGAAGAATCGGGGATGATGAAGGAAAAAATAGTAGCAAAGGAGTAGAAAAACGAGAATTCGGGGAAAACAGTGGAGAAACTGAGAGAATAGAAAGAAAAAAGGTGCGAGGAAGAGACAATCGATGGAGAAACAGTAAATGAAGGAGAAAGATGCGAGAGAGATAAAAGGAAAAAAAGGAGAGAGGGAGAGAGAAAAGGATCGATGAGGGTAGAAATTTGACCTATTTTTCTTCAATTTCCTCTGTCGTCGAGCTCGTCGGAGCTCCGGCGAAGTGAAAATAGCGACCCATCCCCATTCATGATCGAACCCTCATTGGAGATTATGAATGGGTTCTGTGGGTCATCGTGATTTTGTTATAAGACAAATCAAGAAATTTAAGGTAACTCAATTTGCAAAGGGAGGACGGTAGGCACTGCAGGCTGCAACCCACAGTGGTTGTCTGGTCGCCGGCTTTGGTGTCGTTGTACAGACGATGATCTCGTCGACGGTCTATGGTTCGATCGATTGTTCGACTATTGGACTGATGTATGCTTTTAGCTGTATGCGGGGTGCTATTATTAGTTATTAGGGTCTCTATTATATATTTATATTATATTATTATATATTAATTATAATATATATATATATATATATATATATTATTAATTATTTATGGAATTTCGGTTAATCGGTTTATTCGAATTATTTTTTTGAAAAACCGAACACCGAACCGTTTAACCAAATTTCAAAAATTAAAAATCGAAACCAATCCGAAAAACCAAAAAATCAAATCGAAATTAAAATTTCGATTTGATTTTTTTGATTTAAACCAAAATATGCCCAACCCTATACATAAGTTTCGTATATTTGTTGTGTAGTAGGTAGGGGTGTACATAGGTCGGGTCGGTTTGGTTTTCTATTGAAAAAAAAATCAAATCAATTATGTCAATTTATTAAAACTATAAACCAAATCAAACCAACATAAAATTGATTTTTTCGATTTAGGTTTTAGTCGGTTCTTTCGGTTTTTCTTGTTTTTTTTTATAATATTTATTTTTGACAATTATATTGTGATTGAAGTTTAGTTCAAGTATGTTTTCACTCATGCGCTAATGAAAAACCACAATTATGAAAATTTGAGAAACGAAAAACTCTCTTAAAACTAAAAAATAAGATGAAGAGTGAAAAGTTTAGGTTTTATGTTTATATTGAATTTTGGATTATTTTATTAGCAATTAATGGATAAATATTACAACTTAAAGTCTCAAATGAATATATATATATATACACACACACACACACACATCTACTTTCTAAATATTAAAAATTAATAAAACTAATTGAAAAATATTTAAAAAGTAGATTTTAATTAATATTTGAGTAAATACATAATTACCCCCCTGATGTTGGTCGAGATTTTTAAAAAGACACTTAAACTTTGAATTCGACCTATTACCCCATGATTCTTCTTTATTCCGTTCCAAATACACCATTTTGGACCGCTGCGTGTATACACGCGCCACAGGCGCGGGAAAGGGCTCAAAATTGACTTTTTGTCCAATAAAAATATGCCACGTGTAAATAATTAATATATAATTTATATTGTTTTATTTTAAAGGAAAAAAATTAATATTTTTTTTAAAATTACCCGGTACCCCCCTCTCCCCTCCCCCCACCCCACCCTTTCTTCTTCAACACTTTCAACACCATTAAAGCTTCATTGAAGCTTTTTTTTTTTTTTAAATATCATTAAACCTCCATTAAAGCTCAACACAATGTCTTCTTCAACACAATATCTTCTTCAACACCATTAAAACTCCTCCATTAAAGGTCTATTGAAGCTTTTTTTTTTTTTTAAATATCTTTAAAACTCCATCAAAGCTCCTCCATTAAAGCTCCATTAAAGCTCATTTAACTATATTTAAAACTCAATTCAATCATTTAACTATCCTTAAAACTCAATTCAATCATAAAATAATTTTTTGAATTGATTTGAACAAAAAAAAAATGGACGGGAAGAGAGATTTTGACAGAGTGAGGGCGGAGGTAGGGGGAGATGCTGATAGGGTGGGGGTGTTGGACGGAGGGTGGGGGTGCTGAATGGGGGTGAGGGTGAAGGGGAGCTGCAGGACGTCGGGGGGAAGGGGGCTGGATGCGGGGTGTAGGGTGGGTGATAAATTAAATAAAAAGAAAAGATTTATTTTTAAAAAATACAAAATTAAATACATTTAACACGTGGCAGCACCTGATTGGTGCGTGTGTTCAATCTCTTTGTTGTGACTAAGAATCAGCGAAAAATGGTGTATTTGCAACGGATTAAGTAAGAACCATGGGGTAATAGGTCGAATTCAAAGTTTAGGTGTCTTTTTGAAAATCCCGGCCAATATCAGGGAGGTAATTATGTATTAACTCTTAATATTTTATGTATAAAAAGTTAAATTATATACATGCATATATATATCTATAATATATTAAAAGTGGAAATATCCTTAGAAAAGTGAATTGAACTTTTTGCCCTTCATTGAAATCCTTGCTTTAAACAAAATTGTCCTTTTCACTATTTCTTCGTAATATTTAAACAAAATCGTCTTTTTCACTATTTCGTTCTAATATTTAAGAGTTGAAAATTAATTAAATGTATTTATGGTAAAAAAAAAAATTCTTATTAAAAGACATCAGAATTTCTATATCTTTTCCTGATTTAAGAATTGAAAATTAATTAAATATATTTATGGTAACTCTTTCCTTATTTGAAGTCATACAACTGATACATTTTTTATTAGTTTAAAAATTCTAAATCAACTAAATTTAATTTTAAGAAGATTTGAAAAATCTAAAAATAAATATAAAAACTATTAGAACAAGAAAAAATTGAGAAGTTCTAGATTTTTAAATGTTTTAAGTACGTAATAGAATGTAATCAATAAATTTGTAAAGATTTGACTTTAAAAATAAGGAACGATTATATATATATATAAAATAATCGTAATACAAATATGATTTAAATTGATGTCTCTCTTATCCTATGACAACAAGGGAAAGAGGTATACAAATGTAAAAGTGATACCATCAACCACTTGGAATTGGAAAATATATATGTGTATATGTTTATATTTACATTATTACATTAAAGTGTGAAAGATTTTTGAATAGTTACTTGAACTTTTACACTTTATCAAAAATCTCCGCAATAGATAAAATTATTTAATTTTAAATAATCAAACGTTACACGTGCGAGGCACGTGTGACTAAACCAGCATACACATACACACACTCATATATATACACACACATATATATTATGTCGGTTTGATTTGGGTTCGGTTTAACTTTTTTTTTTGTCCAAACCAAATCAAGAATGGTCAGTTTTTTTTTTCAAACGTCAAACCAACCAAACCAAACCATAAGTCGGTTTTTTTTTCTCAATTTGGTTTGACTTGACGGTTTGGTCTGTACAACCCTAGTAGTAGGTTAGTGGCAGAACCGCTACTGATACTCCTTCCTTGGAAAGTAGATATTAGAAAATCTTTTTACATATATATATATATATATATTAAATTTTCTTAATTTCTTGTATATATTTAATTTTTTTTAAAAAAATATATATATTTTGACACCCCTCGATAAAAACCTTAACAGACAAGGAAACACAACATTTTAGAGCATGGGGACATATTAAGTTTTTCAGTGTACAAGAAAATAATAGGTAGTTATTAGACTAAGCAGCGACATCTAAGGCATAGTTCGGTATTCAGTTGTTCAAAGCGAATCAGCCGTTATATTTCACTCCTTTAATGCCATTTGTCTAGTGAAAATTCAAGCCATTTAATTTTTTTCTATTTTCTCCTCTCTCTCTTTTTTTAATAAAACAAATTTCTTGATCCTTCTTTTTGGTTTAGGTGACTTGTAGATTAATTAGTTCCTCCCCGTTTGCCGTTTCGTTTTCCAGGCAACTCCCTTTTCTTCTCAGGTACCTTTTCTTGATGCGTTTTTGATCATTTTCCTGAATTGGTTCACCCATAATGGCAATAACTTTTTTGGAATTTCCATGTCAAGAATGTGTCAGTTCGTTTATTGAGATAAAACAGGATTCAATATGTCAAATATTTGAAGGGGAAGCCCTGGATTTGAGTGGTTCTTGAATATATGTCCAATAGAAAGAGCAAATCCCATTATATGATTTTCAGTCCAACATCACGAAAACTGCTATGTACAATTACTTTTAATGTTTTCCTATGAAAGAAAGTACTTTGGGCCTACTATTAATGTAACCCCAATGCATAATTTGTTTTGAGTTTGCAGTTGCATTGTTCTGTGTGTGTTAGTTATCCAACAGGAGTGCTCTAGCTTAGTTGCACTACTTGTGGCACTGTCAACCGCGTTTTTTGGATTCTTGTGTTGAAGTTATGACGTATTCTTCATATTTGCATATACCACTGAAACTGATTCGCAAAGGTAATGGTTTGGTGAGCAACTTTGTGTTTCAGTGTCTGTAGCACTTTAATTATGACGGAGAAGGGAGATCCTTCACAGAAACTATATACAAGGATGCGACTTTGGGAATTTCCAGATGAGTATGTCGTTGAACCTACTGATGGATCGTGTGGTTCATGCATGGAGATCAGTCGCAAGGATGGGTCTGTGAAACTAATAGGTTGCTTCTTTTCTGCTTTATGAATTTCTTCTGGACTTAACTATTTGTTAAGCTAATGATATTTTCATTTCTGGTACTTGTTCTCTACGTTAGATGAGGTTCCAGATTGCAGTTCGGTTCGTGTTCCCAAAATTCAGAAAATATTTGGTGTTATAGGAATACTAAAGCTTCTGGCTGGTAAGTACTCTTAGGAAGAATTAAAAGATCATGTTTTTGTTTTTATATTTCAATAGCAGGTCAGCTCTCTGACATATATCAATAAATCTTACATTATCAGAAAAATGTCTATTAGACATGTCATGATTGTACCCTTTTATACTCATTCTCTTGCGAATTTTGTTTCCATAAAAGAATGCATTTGATAGGTATCAGTAAAAGCTTGCTCTGATCTAATGTGTGCTACTCTTGTTTTCAGGTTCATATGTACTAGTCATAACGGACCGTGAATGTGTTGGAACATACTTCGGGCACCCTATCTTTAAAGTTTCATCATTGAAATTTTTTCCTTGCGATCACTCTCTCGTGAACTCTACTGCTGAAGAGGTAGGTCTCCGATTTCCTATCTAATTTCCTCATCCGTTTCTTTTCAATCTCATGCAGCTGGTGTCTTCTGTTTCTGTTCCCATGATATTGCTTTGGTTTTTGGCAGAAAAAAACGGAAGCTCAGTTTAAAGCACTGCTTAATGTTGCAGAGACGACTCCTGGTCTGTACTTCTCTTATGATGTCAATATAACATTGAGGTAAATTGTCTTTTCAACCTTCTGATCGCTTATATGATTCCTTTTCTCTTCTTTCCTTGTCTTGGGGTACCATTAGAACAAACTTCCTTTCCAGCTTTATGCCGGACCCAGCCAGGGTTTCCGCAATAAAATAATATATTATTATTATTATTCTTTTTTAGCATTTTGGAGGATCCTTTTTTCCTTTTTAGCACTTTGTATCTCGCGCTTGCCATCAGTATCCTATGCTTTGAGATGCAATTAATTTAGCTTAAAGTTAGGTATTTGCTATCGGGCATATTGCTTGTCAATGCTGGATGAGCTGTACACCACTAACATCACTTGAATGTCTTATTGTGGGATCCAATGTATTATTTCTGCATCAATGCATGAATGACGAAGATTAGCGAGGAGGAGATTACAATGCGAATCCTGTAGTAACCTGTACAGTATTTTCATTTTGTTGAAATTCTACAAGGATGGCTGAGATACCAGTAAAAATAAACGATGACCGTTGATATACATTTTTATCTTCTTATGTGTTGAGTTGCATACATTTTTAAATTTGAAACAGGTTTTCTGTCTAGAGTGTTAGTGGGAGCAAAAAAAAAAAAAAAAGCTCCGTAAAAAAAAGTTACAGAGCTAAAACCTATCTCTTCTGACCACTTCCCATTTCAAGCTTCAGGCGGAATCAACATATTATTCCATAAGTCCCCTTTAGCCTTGTGAATAACAAACTCTATGCAGTATCGGCTTGTAGAATAAACTCTAAGAGCCTTTTTTAATGTTAGGCTAGGCACACATTTTCTACATATGTCTCAAATTTCAAAGCTTAGGACTTTAGTTGTTTGTCTTTTCCGGAGGCAATTGGTTAGTGTATACCAGGTTACTTGTTTGAACTCCTCTATGTTGATCTCATATCATTGAACCCCTGAAAATATTTTAGGTCACTGTCATCAACGACATATTAAGGCAGTTTCTCTTCTTTTTTTCGTAATCTTTCAGTATGGACTTATTTAGGTTACCATTTTTAGAGCTGAATGTTATGAGTTAAAAGAACTTTTTAAAATAAAGTATCATTATTTTCAATGTCGAAGTATTAACTTCTGCACCCACATGGAATTTACTCGAGACATTCACATTGCTGATGATCTTTCACCTGATTACTAAGATATCACGGTACAGTGCTTAACAGTAAGAAACTTATGGTTCACACTGCAGTGCTCAGAGACTGTATGATTTGGGTGATGAAACCAAGATGCTTCCTCTCTGGAGACAAGTAAGTATTTCAGACATCCTACAGCTGTGATGGCTTAGCTCTGATTGCTTATATTCATCTATCTAGTAAATGCAGTAGCTTTTTGTTTCTACTATATCTTGGTTGGCAATCAACAATGATTCAAATTTTATCTGTTTTACCCATCAAAAGAAATGATTCAAATTTTGCTTTAATTTCTTTTACACAGGCGGATCCTCGATTTGTTTGGAACAATTATATTATGGAACAGCTGATAGATAGCAAGGTCCGGTATCTATATGCTTTGGGTTTCATCATATTCTCCCATGGGTTTTGACTCATTTGTTGTGCCTTGCATTTACAGCTTGACCCGTTCTTGCTTCCTGTTGTCCAAGGCAGTATCCTTGTAATTCAGTTAAATACATGGATTTTTCCAAGTAGTATAGCTACTTCAACTCCTGCGTGACGTGACGAGAGCTATCATCGTTCCATTTTGATGTATCCCTTAACTTATCTTAAGGTTTTCACAATTTTCAAGCTGCAGTTGGAAAGGACATCCTTGATGTTACGCTGATTGCAAGGAGGTGCAACAGGAGAGCTGGTATTCCTTTTTACTTCTTCTTGTTCTTTCCCTCAACTTTGCGATTTCACAAAGCATGGCAAATGCAAGTAATGGACGAGGTCGCAAATATTGTTATGTATAGTCATCCATTCTCATTAACTTGTATATAATCTGAGTGCAAATTAATTAGTTAGATCCATGTTATTCATGTCTTCAGCTTATTTTATTTAATTACTCTCAACTTATTCTCTTAGTTACTGCAATTGGCTCGTTAATATAGGTACTCGAATGTGGAGAAGAGGAGCTGATTCTGATGGATTTGTTGCAAATTTTGTGGAAAGCGAGCAAATGATACAGTTGAAAAGTTATACAGCATCATTTGTTCAGGTGCACTTGCTCAAAGTTTGATTATGAATTGCTTCTATACCAACAATCTTGTTGCTTTGAAATAACCTTTTACATACTTAGATTTAAAACTTCATAAATTAATTACAACTCAAAAATTAACCTCATTTAATTTATAATGTAATTTTAATATTATTTCAAGTGTTCAATCGGTTATTATTATTAGCTTGTCACTTGACTTAATATCTTTACTAAATATTTTTTGTTAAGAAGTTGCTCTCCAATCCAGCAGGTAGTATAATTGTGTTTGGACTTTTAATTAAAATTGCAATCAAATCAAATAATAGGGAATTTATACACAACTAACTTGAAGATCTTTAATATACTCACTTGACTATTAAAATTATTATGCTCGATTAATAAGTTTTAACATGTGCCTATAAGATATAGATTATGGTCAATTGTCATAAGACTAAATTTTTATTTATTTTTCTTTATAAATATCTTTTTAACATTATCCTAATATTTTTATCATTCTTAACTTGTCCTTTAGTAAAATAAAAAGAGCTAAACTTTGCGTTTATGTATACAAAATAAAAATAAAAATAAAAATTCTCAAATTTGATTCAAATATCTTTACATCATCAAATCAACATGAACAATTGACAATTTCAAAATGAGTAAAACTAAAATAATCATAGTAAAAGTATAATATAATTGAACATGTATTCTAGCATAATATTGATTGATGAGAAATTAATATTTTTCGTAAACCTCATCTTGAAGAGGAACATTTTCAATAAATATTTATCAATGACTCATTACAAAATCATTAAAGTAATCTCCGATCTTCCTCGTTCCGTTTGTAATATCTGTCAATTAAAAAATAATTGATACTCAAGATGTGACGGTAGAAGCTAAAACATCAAACTACTCAAGTAAGTCAACAATAGAACAAACCAATCACCTTCAATTTCATAATGTTGATGCTTAATTTGGACATTAAATCGACTTCAAATCATCTTTATTTTTTCACGTGTTGGAAAATAGACAAAGGTTAATTAGACATGCAACATTCATAAGAACAATAAGTGATGAAGAATGTATTTTTTTAAAAGCCTTATAGGAAAAAAAAATTGTCCAGACACATATTATTTAATCATGAATAAAAAATCAGAACTTTTACTTCTCGCTGATTATCTATATGAGACATTCTTTCAATTTAACGTAAATGTAATGACATTCGTCGAGGTTCCTTTAAATCCAATTAGCTCCTTAAAGACATTAATAAAAACTGTTTTTTTTATGCAAATTGAGTATACAATATTTAAAAATAATAATGGATTAACTGAAATTAAAAAGTAAAGGCAAATAAAAAAACGAATGATTGTATGTAATCTGAAGAAATAAAAAAGTGATACAAATCAGTCCACCAAGATGTCAAAACAGTTCACAAAACGTGAGAAGAACAAGCAACACAAAGGGATACAAACTGACAAACACTAAAACACACGGCTTTGCAAAATAATGAAAGGATAAATAGTGAGATCAAGATTATTACAAGATTAAGAACCAAGTATATTTCAACATTAATCCCTAATGAATGTAATAATCAAAACCACACTCATACGGTGACCGTCAAGGTAATCGACTCACCTCAAGATCCACCGTTTTCAAGCAAAGAACAATATTGACTTTTTCAAGCCCTATACTAAGGATGACATTTCCAAGTCCTAACTAAGACTATACTAAGGTGGTCTACTCTCAAGAGAGAGGATTTCAAGTGTTTTAATCTTTCATCTTTCATAAACTAACTAGCAAATGAACTAATAAAACTTATTTATAGTCTAACTTATTACATAACAAAATGACCACAATACTCTTAATGAAAAGGGGTGGTCATGAAGTGTTACTTGGACAAGGCTAAGTAACCAAAATGTCCTTAATGAAAGCCCAAAACCGTGAATCCTCAATCTTCAATGCTCTAAGCAATCTTTCACACGTGGAATTGCTCTTTGGTGTACTCAAATCGGTCCCTCCATGTAGGATCCCGTTTTTTTAATGTGACCAAAGCTTAATGCCTCACGTACTGACTTTGAATGATGTTATTGAAAGATAAGGAGGCCATTTAAATCGTATCAAAACTAAAAGGAAAAGAAAGAATTATTTAAGGTTTGGTTGATATTTTTCCTACCCTATTGCCAATCAACTTCTTCTTATCCTCTCTGTCATTTTCTTTTCTTCACATCCTTTTTCCATTAGAAATTCTTCTTTCTGTGATTTTTTTTCACTATATTTGAAAATGGTAAAAAAGGAAAAAAAAAAAAAAACACTTTCCACAAAGAAAAAAACATGTCAATGAGGAGAGGGATTCGGGGAAGTGGGTTAATTTTTTAAAAAAAATATGCAATTTACGTGTAGTTGATGACCTAATGTGCATTATTTAGTTTTTATTTTTTGTCTTTTGTGGAAAAATGGTAATGAGGAGCGAATTTTTTCAGCAACAGATTGAATATTATAATAATATAAATAAATTTGATAATAAAAAATGGAAAATTTAAAAAGAAGAGAAGTTGTTAATAGTTAATGTGATTGAAACCTGTAACCGTTGAGATTGGACAATCTTCCATCACAGTCATGACTATTTGCTCTATAAGGCTTCCCCCGTTTCGCCTTTCAACCGCAATTTGATGCTAACAAATTGCTCTTAAAAATTTCTCCTTGTTCTTCTACACAAAGAAATAAAATACAGTTAATCCTTAAATATATGTCAGTAAGAATCATAAATCTTCTCCTTGTCTTTTTGATAAATATTGGTGTTACTGCAATATTAATTGCATGATTATGTCGTAGTTTAAATCTTTTCTTGACTCTGCGAAAGAAAATTTTAGGAAAAGAATGCAGTGCATGGTTGAAAAAAAATGAGAAGAGAATAAAGTTAAAAGGGAAGTTTATAAGGATAAAGTTGAGCAGTTTGGATATAACCCTAATGGAAAATTGATAAGGATAAAGCAATTTTTATAAAGAAAAACTGAATGTGTATTTGAAACATGCAGTTGTCCCACTGAAGTTTTTTTTTTTTTAATTTTAAATGAAATTTCTTTTATTCTAAGTATAAATCCAATTTAAAGAGTCAATAGAAGAGATGGACACAAACATGAAAATCATCAATGATAAGGACTCTTTTAAGGGATTTGCAGAAAGTTTTAGTATATTTTCGATTATTTTTTAGAAATGAAAGTAGCAGTTTAGTAAAAAAAATCCCATTGTTCAGGTAATTTATTTTTTTTGTAAAACTTAACAATTTAAAAACAGTAAAAACTTAAAGTAAATGCAAATTTGATTTTTAAAAAAAGCTGAAAAAATTTAAAGTAAATACTAACCTAACATAACAAACTACATGTGTCAATTTTAAGGACTCTCATAAAGGTTTTGTTATCTCTTTTTAATAATATATAGATATAGATTGAGAGTGCTAGAGTGAACCAAGAATTGGAATGAGTGTGACTTTAATATATGATAAGCAATTGGATGTTATGCCTAATTCAACCAAAAGATAGCTCATGATGAGGATTGCAACAATATGGAAAAGGGAAAATCTTTTGGCTAGCAGAGAAACGGAAGGTTGGGAAAATCGTCTTAGATGAAATGTTTGAGATTTGCTGATACATCACATATTAGAATGCTTCATATTGTGTGTGATAGGTATGAAGCGTGTGCTTTTATTTCTCACTTTTTGTTGAGGTATTGTGTTATTACATTAAAATTATTCCCTTTGTAGGTCAGAGGGTCAATCCCATTACTATGGAATCAGATTGTTGATTTGACATATAAGCCCAAGTTTGAGATAATGAGAATTATGGAATCAGTTGAGTAGCACTCTCTCTCTTTTAGTATCTCGATTCTTTAACACACGTAATGTGCCTTTCACTCTTAATGATTCTGTTGTGTAACATTCTGCAGCCTAGAATTGTTGAGCGACATTACTTGGATTTGAGAAAGAAGTATGGAAATGTTCTATCAATTGATCTCGTCAATAAGGTATAGTATTTCAATTCATCCTTCTTTTTCCGGGCTAGTTGATCTGTTAGAAAATGTGGCTTGATTCTCCCTTTTTTTGTACATGTGTAATGATAACTTGGAAGCAGTCTCATTTTTTATCTTTTAATGTCATATGCATGAAAGACATTCTATGTATATTTGCATTGATATATCTAGACAATTTTATTTATCGCCCTTCACTTTTTTTATCAAAAACTCTGATCAGCATGGAGGAGAAGGACGCCTACATCAAAAGTTTGCAAATGCAATGCAGCATGTTGCTGGTGATGATGTGAGGTAGGTTTCTAAGTATCTTTCTTTTGGTAAATCATATGAATCTTTAAGTACCAAAATTCATTCTTTTGTCATTATGACTTTTGCAGATACTTGCACTTTGATTTTCACCACATATGTGGGCATGTTCATTTTGAGCGTCTTTCTATCCTCTATGATCGAATTGAGGATTTTTTCATTAAAAATAGGTATGTCTCTTCCAAGTGTACATCTATATATAAACACGCGCATGCATATTTAATATATCGTATAGAGATTCTGTTTCCTCGACCCCCTTACTAGTCGTAAATAATGTGGGAGTACATGAAAATGTGCTCTTAGTTCTGAATTTCGTCTACCTGGAGAGGGACGATAGTAGAGCTGGGATATCCATTCTGGCATAGGTTTGGTGTGCAAATCATGGAAGATTTGGTCTGCAAATCACGGAGGATTTGGTGAGCTGATTGTAAAAGAATTTTAACTGTTCCTTTTACTCTTACTCTTTATTTTTTCTTGAGCCGAGGCTCTATAAACAACCTCTCCACCTCTGAGGTAGGGGTAAGGTCTGCGTACACTCTGCTCTCCCCAGACCCTAATTTGTGGGACTACACTGGGTATGTTGTTGTTGTTCTTTCCGGGAGGACAGACAAACCACTTAAACCTGGCTTGAATTTTGTAACCAAGAACTAGCCAAGGAATGCAACCTAAGTCAGCATGCTGTGCAACTAAAGTCGTTGACATGACTTTCATGTTATGCTGTCATAAAAGGAAGTGAACAGAATGTGTCGTTTCATGTTGTATACATCCAAAGAAAAATATTACGTCAGAGGCAGAAGCAAGGAGATAGTTCTTTTTCTTATTTAGTTTGAAAATTGGGGGAGAAACTGAAAAGCGAAACCAAATAGCAGACTGAGTCGGGAAATATTATGACACAAAGAGAGAGAGAGAGGAGAGAGTGGAGAGAGAGAACAAGAGATGGACCAAGTAACAATTAATTGCATGGTATTGTTTTAGAGACTCCAAATTTGCATCCATCATAAAGTAACTATCTCTCTTTGGTGTTTTGTTAAGCAAGGAGGAACAGATATGCATCCCCTACCACGTCTGTTTCTTGTAGTATCTAATTGTTGTTTCTCCTGACCTTGATGTTAAATTTGGATTTCATATGTTCATGGTGTAGGTACTTCCTAATTTCTGAGAAAGGTGAGAAAGTTGAGCTGCAACATGGAATTTTGAGAACCAACTGCATTGACTGCTTGGACCGTACAAATGTAACTCAGGTACCTTCTTCCAAGACTACTAGTTTAGTTGGTGACATTGGTTCCCCGTCCCTACTCTCCTATCTCCCTCTCCCTGGTTGGGATCTGGCTTAGTGTGATTAAACTGTGAATCTAGTCAGGAATAAGAAGTCCAGCTCCAGGCTTTAAAGAGAGAAGAAAAAACGGACTTTATAACACATACGAAACCTTACCTTCGCTGAGTTTATGAGGTCTAAACCTTCGCCACGACATTAGTGGCGTAGCTCTTCCCGCAGGATTTTTTATAGAGAGAAACGGTAAGGGGGAGGGGGAGAGGGGAAGGGGGATAGATTGGTTTGCTCCAAAAAGATGGCCTCCTTTCTCTTGGGATCTCCTTTAAACACCCATGATGTGGTAAAGGGAGGATATTAGGGGAAGCAGTGAGCCTGGGTAAACATTACTATCATTGGTGCCTGATGTGACTGCATATAAAAGATGAGTTTCATTTCCTGGTTAGGAAAATACTGACATTACAACTGCTTGTGCATATTTTCCAGTTAACTCTTAAGAATTGTGTGATAGTGGAAGGATACAACCTAATGAACACTTAGCTTTCTCTACTTACACTTTAGGTGTGAAGGGATACAACCTAATGAACAGTTAGCTTTCTCTACTTACACTTTAGGTGCCGCTTTGAAGCTCTTTCACTAGCTTCAAGATATTCAGTTGATAATTTATCTGTATATAGGCATGCCAACTTGAGATGATTTGTAAGTCCTAATCTGTACTGCATTTCCGGTTCTAGGCAGGCTTCAAGAGAATGTCCAACTGGGAGTGAATGTTATTTCCTAAAACCAGAAAGTTGGAAGATTCACTCTGGCTTAATATTTGGCACTGTTTTCTTTAGTTATTCATTTGCTGGTCATGGAAACTGGGATCAGGACAGGGAGGGTTGATATGTTTTAGCCTTGGAACTTAAATCACTACAGAAAGAGTACCAACACATTTGGATCCGATTTTTTTAAGCTTCTCAACACACTTCACGGATGCCTTAATTGATGATGTTTGTTTGCAGAGCATGCTAGGTCGGAAAATGCTTGAATTCCAACTGAGAAGGCTTGGTGCTTTCGATGCTGGGGAATCCATTTCCTCATACCCCAACCTTGATGAAAGCTTCAAACTCTGTGAGAAGTTTTTTGATATCTGTGTTAAAGCTTCATGCTGGATAGATATTAAGCTTCATTATCTTGACCTGTTTATTCTTTTACTTTAAAAACTATTTGCAGTGTGGGCGAACCATGGGGATGATATAAGCATCCAGTATTCTGGTACTCCAGCTTTAAAAGGAGATTTTGTCAGGTAGCAACTTGTTGGGAAATCCGTTGTTAGACTTGATTAGACCCCCTTTGCACTTTGTGTTCTGCTATTAAAAGATGGTATTACATGAAGGCAGCATCAGTTATTTGAATCTGCTAGAACGGGGTAGGATATTAGCATATTAATAAATAATTTCGATGTGAAATGTTAGTCTATATTTCATATTTATGAATGTGCAAAAAAGTATAAATATGTTCATATACAAAGCATATTATTGGAGAGTGCATTAATGTAAATACAGATGTCGGTAGGAGTTGGACCCTAACAAAGTTCGTAAATCAACAAACATTACCAAACCATCATTGACATTGGTACTAGTTTCGAGATTATGATGGGTATAGCATACGAATTTATAAGTTATAGTCAAAAAATTGAAATCTGTTTATCAAAATATTTATTTTTTGTTGCTAAATGATTTAGATTTTAGGTAATTGTCAGTTCTGTATATGTTTGCTGTCTGATGGCGTGCTGCTATTGAACCTTTCACATATCACTTTGTTTCCTGATGTTCCAATTTTGAATACCTAGAGACAACTGGGAGGGATTTCAAGTTGCATGGCTTCTCGACTTGAACGGTATCCATGCCAAATTAGGTTTATTCTTCTATAATACACAACAACAACAATAATTATATGATTGAAGATTTGTTTGTCCTGCAAACTATCTCAGTTTTGAGATTAAAAATTATTCTGGAGCACTAAGCTCCGAGATTTAGCTTTTATATGTGCACTTAAGTTTGCTTAGTACTCTTTAAACCTTGATATTACAACCTCAAGCTTTTTTGTTACCAATCAATGTCACGCCTAAAAGCTACATTGATGTTTAATATGCAGATTTGGTCATAGAACAGCCCAGGGGGTTCTTGCTGATGGATGTAATGCCCTAACACGATACTACTTGAACAACTTTGTTGATGGTACGAACCAGGTAATGATGCTTCTTACCAGCAATTAGTTGTTGCTCAGGTTTGTACGTCACATCAAGTTGGTAGTGTATATTATGTGTTCTCACTTGCAACTTGGTTTCATACTAATCCGCCAGTTGTAATTTTGGAAAGCATTCTTTAAAAGTATTAATCTTCACATATGCAAGCCCATCTGCAAAATCATGATTACTCTCTCAGTTGACACCGGTGATCATTTATAATGTGCTGCCATTTTATTGGATTAGTTTCTTGTTGATTACTAGGAGATACTCTCATTAAGAACGTCCGATCTATTTTGTGTACCAGTATCTAGTTTGGAATTGGCTGCAACGCTTTTTGAGTTTCTATATTTCCAATTTGGACACTGAATTTGTTTTTGCTTCCTTATTTTTTTTTATTTTTTTTTAATCTCATGAAGGATGCAGTCGATTTATTGCAAGGAAACTATATTCTGTCTGTCTCTCGAGATGTGAAACCGTCATCCCAAAAAGAAAGCACTGAAACTAAAGCTGTGAGTCTTATTAGTTATTCTGCTGTAATCATTCTGAACATGCTCCTATTTATCAGACTCATGTGAATAGACCAAATTGACATAGCAAATTGTTGACTTCGCAGTGTCCTATCAAGGTTTCTAACCATCCTCCTCTTTTTGGCTTAAAGCTTAGATACGGGGCAAAAAATATGAGTTTACATGAAATTATCTGTAAATTTAGTAAAGAATATTATGTAGATTAAAAAAGAGAGATAATTATAGAATGATAGTTTATTGCTGCAATGCTGCACAGAGAGAAGGTTATGGTGGGTATGTCATTAGTTGGTGAATCTCTCTTTTCAGGTCATCCCGCCACGCTTCTGTTATAGCTTATCATTAAAAGCCACCATCAGCTACCAGTACATGTCACAGAATTTAGTTCATTTTAAGTTGGAAGCTCAGGAAAGAGTGTAGTACATGTCACAAAATTTAGTTCATTTTAAGTTTTGACTCCGAAAAGAGTGTTTAAGCATTATGTCTTAACCAAGAACCCCCGAAGTACAGTGAGCTGCATGTTCCCAATTTCGTCCACCAAAACAGATTAAATAGGAAAGCAACTCTTTGAGCACCCTCAGCTAGAATTTTCTAGTATTTGTATTGCAAAGATATGCACCAACACTCTTAATTGCATCTGCAAACTTGTTTTGACTTAAGGCTAAAACGTTCACTGTCCACTGTTCAATCTATCGATTAGTGACCCATCAGTTTTATTCTTTTCTGTTACTTCAGAGGATTGACAGTTTACCATTTTACTGACACAGTGGTTTGGCCCAAAGTATATATGATAGGTCTATATTGAAGCCAAAAATAATAACCTGTTCTTCATCGGCTTATTCTCATTAGATTTTTTATCCAATTAGCTTAATGATGAAATTTTCTGTTTTCTGGGCTGGTTTTACTGTTTTTACATCATGGTATCTACTCCCCAGCTATTTAGTGTGACAACCCTTAATCAGGGTTTATACAATATTTTTTTTCCTGAATATTGTCCAAAATGTGCAGTATTAACTTTCATTACCATCCGTTGTAATCAAGGTCTACACTTGCCTAACAAGTGTCGTATGTTATTACAGTCATTTCCTTTGGCGTTGGGGCTGATATTGACTGGATTGTTCTTTGCTATGTTATCGCTAAGGAACGGTGAGTTGGCATAATTTGATTGTTTTTTTTTTCTTATTGTACTCTTCAACTATAATCTTTGAAGTTCTGTTAAAGAATCCAAATCCTTTTAATTCCTTTATTAAGAAAAAGAATAAGGTAATAATGTGCTAATAGTTCTTCGATCATATTTTAATGTTCAGGTCAGTTATCTTAAATTTAACTTCATCATAATACGCAGTATGTCAGCAAAAAAGGAAAAACTAAATAATTTAAGATTAGGACTAATGCCCTCTAATTTGCTTTGTCTTGATCCTTTCTGTCATTTTTCTATGAGCATATGTACGAATTTCTGGAAGATGGAAAACGTACCTTTTTTTTTTTTTGGAAAAACCTCTTTGCTTATCATATTGATGATATGAAACTACCTCTTTACTTGATGCTTCTAAACCTTACATTTTTTGTTTGATACTTTCCCTGTCTGTAGTTGGACATGGTCTCCGGAATCTGATATATGCAATAGTTTGGGCAAGCATAAGTTTGGGCATAGCTGCATATGTGAGAGCCAATGGTCAAATGTTCTGTAACAGGCCTAGCCTGCACCAATCAAGGCGTTGATTCTGAGTTCCGAATGCTTGGTAGTTGCTATATTTGCTAAAAGTTGTCAGATTTTTTTTCATATGTTTTGTAAAAATTTTGGTTATTGTGTGCTCTTTTCATGTGTTACTTTCTTTTTGATCATTCATTTGAAAGGTCCTAGTAACATGATTATCTGTATATTGAAATGGTTATCAGTTGATATTTATACAAATTGAATCTCGGCTTCGACATGATTTGGTAACCGTTGTCTGATCTTTTTGTCCTTTATGATCCTTTCTCCTTGATGCATTATGTAAAAGGCCCAAAGGTTGGTGGTTCTTATGTCATGAAGCCATCCGACAAAACTTAGTTTTTCTTTTCTTTTTTTATGACTAGTGTTTGCGCCAGTTTGAATACACTTCGACTATTCTATTGCGTACCTTCTAGCTCCCACCAAATAGTAGTAAATTTCATGGATGATCATCCAGCTTTGTTTTCATTGCTCAAACGTCATTATTTTTTGTTTTGTTACACAAAAGTCATTTAACTTTGTCTCGTCTTTCACAAGTCAATTTAACAAAATTTGATTAAAATGTATGATAAATAAATAAAAAAAGATCCCTTGAGTTTGAAGGTAGGTTCAAAATGGCCTCTCAAATCTACTTTTGAGTAGTTTTGATATTCTAAGCTTGCTAAATGTGAGTACATTTGATCTTAATAAAATACTTAACAAATTCTGATTCTTAAATTTTACAAAATTGTGAAAAAATAATTTAATATTGAATCACATTTAGAGATGTATTCTTTGTAATTTTTTTATTTTTTTTTAGCTTAGTGGAGGATGAAAAGAAATTTAATATTGAATCACATTTAGATCATATGTACTCTTTGCAATTTCTTTTTCTTTTTAGTTTATGGGAAGATTTTGTGTTGCTTTCTAGGTTGATTTATTTATTTATAGAATAATTTCATAGATCCTTCACAAGTTTTATCTTATATTACATATGATACTACACTATCTTTGATTATTTTAATTTCCTTAAAACAATTCCTTCAATATATTTATCACTAATACAAATGTATTTGAAATTAATTCTTTTATGAAATAATTGAAATATTGAGGAGTAAAATACAGTTTAATTTAAAATTTTCATTATACCCCTATTTTCAACTAATTTCAACAAATCTTTCAGTTCCCCTTCCCAGCCCCTCAAAAAAATCTATTGGTCAAAACTTTTTAACCTTTTTATTTCATAATAAGTAACATTATTTTATTTTTTAAATTTCTTTTAGCAACTCTATTTACTAAAAATATTGTAGTTTACTCCGCATATTCAATATGTTGATAATAATATTCATAGAAAATATTATAAAATAATTTAATAACTATATTTATTTACTTAATAATCTGCTAAAAATATGTAATAAAGTAAAGAAAAGATGTCTATAAATTAACCAAAAAAATAGTGTACTAGTAAAATAAAAATATAATTATTGTACATTTATAATAAATAAATTTTAAGATTTTTTTATTTTACTTTTTTTTCAATTTCATTAGATTTGATCAGTAGATTTTGTCAAATATATATAAATAAAAAGGTTCATTTTTAACAATATAGTAGATCAAAACTGCTCAAAAATATATTTGAGGAGCCATTTTGAACCTACCCTCAAACACAGAGATCTTTTTCTATTTCATCTCATATTTTATGTAGTTTTTTAACCAAATTTTGTGAAAGTGACTTTGGTGAAAGATGAGGCAAAGTTAAATAACTTTTTATGAAACACAACAAAGAATAATGACTTTTGGCAACGAACACAAAGTTTGATGATCACCAAAGTGTAGGCAGATAAGAACTTAACCTAATGTTTTTGCCTTTGTTGGGATGTCTTTCATGATTTGCGCCCAATTCATTGACCATTAGGCCACACACCCTAGTATGCCAAGACAATGTGTATTGAAGGAAATATAATTTCTACTAATGAGGTATATAATTTGGTGAATTAGATCTAGTAGAATTTAAATCACAGCATTGTGGCATCCAGATGAAGTATTCTTAGGGTAAATACTAGCTTGGCCTGCTTCATCTATTCCCAGTAATGCTTCTAAACTTATTACTAAACATATGGTACATAATAAGTGAGAAGTAACAAGCTTCTGAGATAAACAGCAGAAATATGATAGTAGCAAAAAGGTAGTTTTGTTGACTTAAATACATTACTTTGAATGACTTGGAATGGCATAGGGAGGCCAGTAGAGGTGAAACTGGATCTTAAAAGTAACAGTGATTCCAGACAGATCCACTGGAGAAGATGTCACGTAACCTTGAATGAATAGAAAATCACCAGTGCCTCCGACAACAGGATGGTTAGATGGCTTTGTATTGTGTGTGCCTCCCACGACTGATATTGACCCTTTGTAATGCTTCATCTTCAAAGTGATCTTAGCAATTGATATGCTCTGCAGTCCGTTCAACGAGGATGTTATCGATGTTCCTTCAACTGTCCCGACTATCTTTGAGTTTGAGTTGGCTTTTAGGGTTAAGGGATCTTGGAACACATATAAGGTGCCAAAAGGGGTCGTGGTTTGGCTTATGGCCGCTCCTGCAACACCGTTCACTATAAGATATGCTGTTTTATTTATGGTTTCGTGTTGAAAGAGAGTAAAATGGATAGATTTGAGTTCATGATGGTGGTGGTGGTGGTGGTGGTGAGAAATTGAGCTAGCCTGATGAGGCAAGAGGACGAAAAGAAGAAGATAAGGAAGAAAAGAAGAGCAGCATACAGAGAGAACCATTGTAGTCTGACAAAGAAATATGGTTGTAATGAAGACTTCAAATAGGTTCTGTGTCTAAGAATACAAAGGCGATCACTACATTATTTCTTTTTTATAACAGTAGTGTTTGTGCTGGCTTGGAAGCACTTCAATGCTCAGTCCATCAAGGTTAGACAAATCAAAAGAAATCACCTGTTTTTTGATCTTTGCTAGAATTTGCATCTCGATATCCCATAGTTTTCACCTACTTCACGAACGTGGGGCCAACCTTAGTTTTCACCTACTTCACGAACGTGGAGCCACACCCTTAAGTCCGAGTCTTGCCACAGCCTTTGGTCATGGAATTAATGAGTCCTGCCTTCTTTACTTGGAAGTTTCAAAGTCTCCAAGCAGGACGACTGAGATGGACAGAGTCAAAGTATTTTCGTGAGTAGTAAGCTTTGGGTGTCACGTTATTATCATGAAGAAAATAAAGTCAATACACAACAGTTTTTCCACCTTACCCACCATGGTACCTTATGATTGGGTTATTAGTCATTATCTTGACAATTCTGGCACAGAAGGACCAAAGTCTTGGTCAATATTAATATGATTAATCCTAGAAGTAATGAAACAAATTACTATTATTTAAAAAAAAATATATTCTTACTGCACTAATCATATTATACTAAAATTCCATCAGATACTGAACTTACTTCTGGTTTCTTTTGGAATTATCAATGCTTAATGCATATATTATCATATATTTGACATCCAATTCAGAGCCAGCTTGTACGGTTGATTATTTTTAGACATCTACTTGACAATATTGGCATGGAAGGACCGAATTCTTGGTCCATATGCTATTAATCTGAGAACATGCATATCTCACAGTAAAAAAAAAAAATTTTAGTAAAGATGATCTTCGAGCCAGCTTGTACGTTTTACTGCAGTCGTCAATTAAATTTCTGCTGGATATTGGAAAGCATCAATTTGGAATTCAATAATATGAAAACAGTACCTGCTAGAGCGTTGAACGGAAAGTACCATACAGCAATCATGAAAGGTTATATTAAAGGGAGATCAGTATGTTTTATAATAAAGGTAAAAATACATTAAAGACTAAAAGAGCAATAGTAGTAATGATTTTACAACTGCTTCTTTCTCTTCTGCAAATGAGGATACTGTCGCTGGAATTTCAACACTGCCCATATCAAGTGTGGCAAACCAATCTCAGGAAACAATGTCTTTGGTGAATACAGCACACAGTCTGTGGTCTGCCAAAGAAGGAAATTGCTAAGGCGAGTCGCGCCTGAAGTTCGAATCAGAATATCAGGATCGGGTGCCAAACTCATGTCCATATGCCTCTCTATATCCACCAGTTTTATGACATCATTTTGCTCCGGCATTTGTTTAGTCATTTCAACGTTTTGAGCTTTGTTCGCGTTAACTTGCTGGACTTCATTCCATTTCTCTTGGCAGGATGCTTGAACAGCGTGCACGATCTCATCTGTGGACGAATATGCCAAACAGACAAGGAGAGTGATCTTGGTGTTGTTAGCAGTGGCTTTCATCACCTCCTCAGCTGCAACTCTAACCGGTTCTCTAAGAAGCTTCAGGTTCCCCACGAAATGTACCCTCACTCCATATTGATTGACCATGCTTTTGTCATGGAGCAGTTTTTGGATTTTCTCCAGCAGTAAGTCCATCAAGAGCTGTACTTCCTCTGGCCTTCTCTTGAAATTATCAATGCTGAATGCATATATTGTTGTGTACTCGACTCCAAATTCATAGCAATACTGGAGCATGGACATAATAGCCAAGAATCCAGCTCTGTATCCAGTGCCCCTGTCCATATTATGTTTCTTCGCATACCTCCGATTACCATCCAGAATAAAGGCGATGTGTTTTGGCATCGAACCTATAGATAAAAGACGGACCAGAAGACCACGTATGTAGAGGAGTGATCCCCCAAACAACCTCACTGCTAAAGCATCGGTTCCCTTCAACGTTTTCCAGTACAAATCAAGAGACACTGCAATTTAAGAATCAGAAGCTGCTCTCAACATTGAGATAACTACAAGGGATGTTAAGAGTTCCAACATGCTCAAAATCGAAATAAATTATAAACAAACAGCAAAGATCACCTTTCTAACGGCTTCCTTTTTCAAGTATTAGTAATATTAGAATTGTCTTCCAAAAAAATATTACTCCTACTTATTACATGATATAAACAGAAATCATTGAAGGGAAAAGATCACAGAAGTATACGTATTTAAAAAGAAAGTACTCATACTCATTAGCTGTTGGAAAAATTGTTTCCTCATGCTAAATGGAAGCTGAAAAGTCCAATGATAATGCTGTCAAAGCTACGTAAAAGTGAATTATATTTGTACATATTTTTTCGAGAAAGAAGAAGCAGGATGAAGGGATCTCGTGTTTGCTTGCAGCGTTTTCTGTGTGAGCATATTTTATATGGTCATCGTTGGCGGGATGTCTGCAGATTATAAGCTCAATTATTATAAACAATTCACAGTTTTCATATGATGGCTTATTTAGCCTAACTTCTGCTGATTTAGTGTTGCTAAATAACTTATGTTATTGTTAGTAAAATAGATATTTCAACTTTCTCCAGCTTAAAAATTAGCTCATGAGGTAAGGATTGCTCAAGACGAGATAATAGCATATTCACGAACAATGTGGGATCTGCATGCTGAGGGCGAGACATAAGTTAGGAAAACATGATAACATTAGGACCCAATATTACGAAGCGAATTAAGAATACGAATTGACATGGCTCTGATACCAATTAATAAAGCATGTAACGTCTTACTAAAACAAAAAGCTAACTCATAATGTGAGAATTGCTCAAGATCATACGAGGAAACATGTCATTCCCTCAACCAAGATCGGACATCTTTAACATTTCTTGGTATTGAATATTTTATATAATACTAGTTTAACTGAACGTGCCTCGCACACGTAAACTTTGATTATTTAAAATTAGAGGATTTGTCTATTGGGGAGATTTTTAATGAAGTGCAAAAAGTTCAAATCACTTCTCAAACGTTCTTTATACTTTAATATAATAATGTAAGCATAACATATATTTTATTATAAACACATATATATTTTACTATCAGAAGTTTCAAGTGGTTAATGGATCATTATTTTTGCGTTTGTCATGCAGTACCTCTTTTCCTTGCTGCTAGAGGCTAAGAGAGACGCATCGATTGAACCATATTTGTATTACGATTATTTTTTTTATTTTTAAACTCTTTTCTTATTTTTAAAATTAAATCTTTATAAAATCTTTACTTACATAAAACTTTTAAAAATTTAATACTTCTTATATTTTTCTTAATCTAACACTTTCATATTTAATTCTAGATTTTTTAAATCTTCTTAAAACAAGTTGATTTACAATTATTAAACTAATGAAAAAGATATTAATTGTCATTAATTCTGATAACTTCTAATAAAGAAAGGTTTTACTATAAATATTTAATTAATTTTCAACTCTTAAATATTAGAAAAATAGTAAAAATTAATTTTGTCTAAAGTAGAGGCTCACACTTTTAATATAATATAGATAGATAGATATGATATAGATCTTTATTTGAGGAATATGTAAGATAATGTACTAGCAAACGAATATGGGCAATTATTCCGATCAAATCTCAGATAATCATGGCCTCATGGGTGCAATAGTAGTTTCCCTTGCCATACTTATAGGTACCAAAGATGTCCCTATTTTACAGTAAGTTTTTCTAATACCACACTCAACTTTACGTGCAATGGTATTTTCACTTGCCATACTTAATAGGTACAAAAGATGTTCATTTTCTTATACTACACTCAACTTTATCGAAGGAAAAATATGCTTTATGCACTCTATACGACAACTGAAGGAAGTTATCAAAATCTTATTTGCATCACTAAATCATTTTGATCAAATACAACAGAATCCTACATTGCAAGCCAATTTGAATAGCAAAATCTTTTAGTAATTTAAATTTGTATTGAGTTGATTGTTGGGTATTTTTAAAAGGATGAAAATGACTGACTATCTAGTAAATTTCCTCAATTTAAATCAAATCAAACAAAAAATGGATCTTCAGGAAATTGTAGAAATTAATTACCTTAGCTGCGATGCGATTCATCCATCTGAGCTTAGCGTTCACTGCTTGAAGATCTCATACTACAAAATACTTGTAAAATATCTCGATTTTTAGCATTCACACCTAAGATATCTGAATTTTTTTAACTTCCTACCTGAACTATTATGGGATCTCATACTACAAAACAGTCCTTTCCTTTTCTCTATAGAAAAAACAACTTGAAAAATCTTATAACGACTTATGAATAAAGTGAAGGGTCAAAAACACACAAAAAGTATCTCAATATTTTAATTCTCTACCCGAACTTTCACCAAACGCTCTATGTATCTAAATGATTGTCTAAGTCTGAAACAAATTATGATCTCATAATACAAGCTATGAACAATTAGCAATTTAATAATTGCTAAAAAAAATTGTGAGGGGGAAGAGGAATCGAACGGTGGTATGAAAAAAATTATTATTGCGACTTGGATTCTCAAAGTGATGAAACACAAGCAAGAACAATTAAACCATCTGAGAAACCAATACGAAAGTGTGATTTTCTTTTTTTATATACAAAACTTTTCTAAATATGAAAGACTTTTATTTACTTTTATAAAAAAACTTAAATATTAAGAGTTTAGTATTGTGATGCCTTTAATTATTTTCCACCATCCATATTTTTCTTTTTTTAATGTCAAATCAAAAAACGTCATGCATTTTATTATGGAAAAAAAAAAGAGTCCTAACACATATAAATAAAGTTGCTATCAAACCTTATTATTCAAATTTTGATGATTTTTTTTTAATTTGTATATTTTAGGACCTTTTTTTTTTAATACACAAGGAGAAAAAAATCTACCAACATTAATTCTTCATAGATTTTTTTTCTTTACCATATATTTTAGAACTCTTTTATTTTAAATATAATAATATAATAATTATAGAAAATAAGTGAAAAAATAATTTTATTTATTGCAGAAACTTTTAGTGATGGACCAAGAGCTCGAATTTTAATTGATTTAGAAGTGTACTAAATATAGGAATTTTACATATTTTTTTAATTTAATAGAATGAAAGACCAAATACTAATATAATTCAATTATTTCTATGCTTAGGGGTTTTTTTTGTCTCCACTTTCAATTTTTTTAATTTAAATTTGTTAATTATATTTTTTTCATATTTATGTATTATTTAAGAAGTAAGATTTCATCCTCTCCCATATATATTAGGATTTAATATTATATAATTAAATAATAATTATAGGAGAAAAAGTGAAAAAACAATTTTATGTGAAGCAAAATGTGTTAATGAACGATAAAAAGTTCAAACAGCATTATTAAGGCGCCTTCACACTTTTAATACAACTAGTTTATAACGTGTGTTGCGCGAATGTCTCTGGTCACATTTAAGATAACAATAAATATGTAGCACAACAAACTTTTATAATTTGCATAGGAGATATAACAATAGATAATGTAAATACAAAATAAGAAAACGTGAATGCAATAAGATGACTTGAATCAAAATCAAAATTAGTAGAAAACGTAGAAATAAAAGAAGCACAAAATGAAACTCACAATTGATAACTTGATATGTCATAATTTTAGGTAAAGTTTAGCCATAAGTTATGTTTATTATTAGGTATTTTTATAACCTAAATAGGTTATTTTAGTAATACTAATCAATTAATTAAAGAAATTCTTATTCTTAAACAAAAATTCTTGAAGCTAGATAAATTTTTGATTTTTTCGATTATTTCATTCGACGTTAACATGCTTATTTCGTATTTAGTCATTTATGTAGTAAGATAGTAACTTATCAACTTATCTTACATTTTCACCTTTTCAGGAATTGTATCAAGTGTTTTATTGTAGTTAGTAAATTTATTCATAATTTCTACGGATTTAATCAAATCTTATTTTATTTTAAGAATTTAATGGTTAAAGCAGAAGACCATGGCATTGTTGGAAAGTGTCACCCAAATTTTCACCCATCACAAAAATATGCAAATTGCAGCAATATATTCTGATCGTCATCAAATTGTAGTTATTCGTCAAATATTTCCCATACCTTCTGTTAAGATTCTGTGTGTACCACTTGTGGTGTACATAGTTTGTTTTGAAAAAAAAAATATAGAGAGAGATAGATATAGATATATTGATAGATATTTTGATTTTTAAACTATTTTACTTTCGATAGATAGCTTTTTCCCTAAAAGTCGCATAGAACTTTTGTTTCTTTCATTTTTTTTCTTAAAATAAATTTTGCTTCTTTAAAAAATTTTCCTTTCCGTGCTAAAAATATGAATTTTACATGAGTTCTATATTTATACTTAAAGGGATTCTATTCAATGATATCAAACCCATACACTCCACGTAGTGGGGTCTGGGGAGGATAAGATGTACGCAGTCCATACCACTATCTCCGAAGAAGTAGAAAGGTTGTTTAAAAGGATTCTATTCCTAAAAGAAAAATTAATTTTTCTATACTTAAAAAGCATTCTACCTTAAAGAGAAAATTAAATGTTTTCTTAGTATTTAAAATATACTTCTTCTCATATATTACTAATAATTGGAAGAAAAAAATTGAAAATATAATTTTATCTATTGCGGAGACTTTTAATGAATAACAAAAAGTTGAACAATACTGTTAACAATTTTAATATAGTGTATATAGATAGACATGGATACGACTTTAAAAAAAAAAAAAAAAAATGAAACGAGATCAAGGCTAAACCGGAGTGTCTAATTACAGAGCCATCATTAGCCTGAAGCTAAAATGAAGAATAATCGCAATGATTTTACAACTGCTTCTTTTCCTTCTCCAAATGAGGATACACTCGCTGGAAATTCAACACTGCCCATAACAAGTGTCGTAAACCAATCGCAGGAAACAATACCTTCGGGGAATACAGTAAGCAGTTTGTTGTCTGCCAAAGAAGGAAATTGCTGAGGCGAGACGTCCCTGATGTTCGGATCAGAATGTCAGGTTCAGGTGCCAATCCCATGTATGTATGCCTCTCTATGTCTACCAGATATATGAAATGATCGCGCTCCAATTTTTCTCCTGCTGTTACTGCATTTGGAGATTGGTTCGCGTTAAGTTGTTGGATTTCGTTCCATTTCTCTTGGCAGGATGCTTTAACTGCGTGGACGATCTCATCACTAGAAGTGTAGGCCATACAGATGAGGAGATTGCTCTTGGTGTTGTTGGCGGTGGCTTGGGTCGCCTTCTCAACTGCAACTCTAACTGGTTCGTCAAGAAGGTTCAGGTTCCCTACGAAATGTATTCTCACTCCATATTCGTTGATAACACTTTCTTGCTTGAGTAGTCCTTCAATTTTCTCCATCATTAAATCCATCAAGAATCGAACTTCCTCTGGCCTTCTTTTGAAATTATCAATGCTGAATACATATATTGTCATGTATTTGACACCCAATTCGTAGCAATACTTGAGCATGGACATGAGAGCCAAAAATCCAGCTCTGTGTCCATTGCCCTCAGCAATATTCCGTTGCTTGGCATACCTCCGATGCCCATCCAGAATAAAGGCGATGTGGTTTGGAATTGGACCTACAGATAAAATGCGGAACAGAAATCTGCGCATGTTGACCAATGAACTCCCAACCAACCTCCTTGCTAAACCATCAATTGTCTTCAACATTTTTCAAATCCCAGACCAAATTCAAATAATTCAAGTGTCAGAACCTGCAGTCAACATTCAATCATCAAGAAACATGACGAATTTAGATCACCATTCAAAGGTGCTTTCTTTTTGGTCAAGAGCCCGATATGTCCTCAGGCTTGCACCAGTAATATGGGATTACACTCCAGATAAAGATTACATATAAAGTAGAAGAACGATAAACATAGAAGAAAAAAAGAGTAAAACGAGAGGTATACAACAACAATAACATAATACCGAGTGAAGGAATATCAGACACAAACCCTCAAAAAATGCTGTTGGAGAAGGTATTTGTGTACCCTCAAATAGACACTGAGATGACCCAAAGCTGGCGATGATGATTTTAGATAAGCAAATGTGAAACTAGGGATCTCCTGTTCATTAGCAGCGTCCTCCATGTGGGCGAATTATAAGTACCTGCATTTACATCACAATACAATTCACAGTTTTGGTATGTTAGCCCTCTTTTACCTAAAACCCACCTAATTTTCAAACCTCAAAAACCTATATATTTGTAATTTGTTCCTTAAGACTTAAAGAAAGAAACAAGAAAAACATGACGAAGGTTAAATTAGATTCTCCAACTATAACTAGGAACATATCATCAAAATGGAGTGTCATTAACATAGTCCAATTAACAGGTTTAAGCAGAAGCTAAAACCAATTTATGGAGTAAACATGGCAGTCTTCCAATCTTCTCCTGCTGCAAAGAAATAGACGTTAAACAAGCACCAGATTAACTCTAATTAATCTTTCTCAATACATAGACTAAATCGGTTAAGTTCTACAAGAAACTTTCAACAGTTAAAATACAGTTGAACACATGCAATACAGAGCTGACAGGAAACAAAAAAATGAAGTGCACAAAAAATAATGATTGATTAGATTGAACTCCAACCAAGTCAGAAGCAATTGAATCTATGAACAAACGCATGGCTAACAGCAATTTCTTCGGCTCATAGTTTTCCCCATCAGTTATACCTATCACCTTCCTGATTTGGTTCTGAACTCATGGTGGGTTGTAGGATATGGCGAAGCTTGACCGCTGGGAAATTTCCAGTGTTGATCTGTATCTAAATGTATGTATTGTTAAACAGAAAAGGAAAGCTTAAGGAAGAGTTCCAAGGCAGAGAGTAAGCAAGGTAATGCAGTGAGACCTTGAAGATGAAATATACAGAATTATCAAGTAGTTCCCTGACAAGCTTCTAAGATCTAAAGGTGTTGAACTGGATCAGGTAGTTGATTGAGAAACTAGATGATGAAAGTTGTGGACAAGGTCTTGGTAAGCGTTCCGGAGAGATCTGAATCAAAAATTTCCTACATTGAGGAGGACTCTGAAAATCTTCGCAGAATAACTTTGCCGGAGCTTGCGACTGCTCTATAAGCAACTGAACAAAGAAGATTGCCGAGGATGGAGGAGAACAATGAGGAAGTGTTAGTGGCAAGCAAAACAGCAAAGTTCAAACAATTTCTGGTGGAAAAAGGCCATTGGAGAAAGAAAAAATGCTGGCTCAGCCAAGCTAGGAGAGAAAGGAGGCAATCTCCACACTGCAAAAAGCCTTCCCATACTGAGAGTATGTATTGTTGGTTTCAGACTTGGAGAGAAATGAAGGGCATGTAAAAAATCTGGTCATGTGGAAAACGTGTTCACGATCATAAAGGAGCAGCAAAATTAGCAGGCACAAGCAGAAGAAAATCAGCAGCATGAAGAAACTGTTACTTTTTAACATGTTTAGCTGCCAACGGCGCAAAAACAAGAAGAAAAGCACCATTCATTCTTTATCCAGCTAAGGCATCTTTAACACAACCCTAGTACAGTTTGTAGGAGTTATATGAACTAATTCAAGATACTAGAAAGTGCAATGGTCAAAACATACTGAGCATGATATGAGGGGACTTTTTCAAATGGATGACCATCCAAGATGATCAACTGTAAGTAATATTAACCATTTGATATAGTGATTCTGTACTCAAAGTGCTAATAAGCTTCGATATTAAGTTAAGATTGGTGCAACAGAACCATCAATTAAACAATGGATCCCAGTTGTCCTATGAATAACTTGATCAAGCAGTTCATTTAAACACCCTTATAATAGGAAATTGAATTGAATAATGACAAAAATGCGCCATAAATGGAAAATCAGTGGGAAGAATCGCTATTCTTGTAAAAATGCTAGCTAGCTAATCTATACTTACATTTTCTCAGGTGGTCCTTTAACTATCTGACGATGAAGGGCTTCTTTTCTATGCTTTCTCATTCATATTCTACCATTCTTTCTCTTCAACTGTGATAGCTGCTAACTCATCTTTCTGTTGTTGTCGTTGCATATCTTTCTACAAAGACATCCATCCAGGCACGAAAACCAATATAAGAAACAAGCTTAAGTCATCCAACTTGTGAACCAATATCAGAATAATACTCCTTTCATTTCAATTTGTTAGTCTTTCTTTGATCTTTAGTCCGTTTAAAAAAGAATGTCCCTTTCCTTTTTTGGTAACTCTTTAATTCTAACTCTCCACATCGCATGTTTAAGGCCACAATATTAAAGGACATTTTGAAACATTCTACCTGTCTTTAGTTTAAGACCACAAGATTCAAACATCTTCAGTACTTTCTTAAACTCTGTGACAAGTCAAAACCAGGCAAACAAATTGAAACAAAGGAAGTATCAAAATAGTTTCTTCTAGCTCTGAATAAGAGATATTGAATGTTACAAGAGCACTGTTCGGTCGAGCCATCTAGTAACATTGCCAATTTCCTGTGTTTAGCTATATATTAAAAGAAGAAACAACAAAGAAATATGTTTTTCAATGCAATGGGAGCAAATATTAACGAGCTGAAGAGGAGACCTGGAGATCAAGTATGAGACTGTCTAGATATTTGATCTTCCAATGTGGCCATTGAGGGATGCCTAACTACCTGCATTTCTTTTTGAGTACTGTAAGTCCAACCTTCAAACTTTTTGAAGCCTCAATAATTGAAAGAACGAAGTACTTGGCAAGATTATCTAAAGTGAGTCTTGCTATGTCTTCGGTTGCCGCCCTCCATTTCTTGTTCTCAACATAGGCATAATTCTGTTAGCAAGTGTCTAAACTTTGTTACAGAAAAACTGGTATATTCATACATGTTAAAGTATTTTTAAGGTTGTGGTCTATCTGATAATTACAGCAGAAATTGCCAGCAAAACTATTGCCACATCTGACATTAACTATTCCTTTGAGGCTTCGACAGATAAAAAATTAACATATACCAAGCAGCTTCTAACCCTGGTAAAAGAATAAGAAAGGAACAAAAAAAGACATATTGTGCATTCAAGCACAAACATACAAAAGAAGGATTTCCTATAAAGCAATGTTCTGTTCTCCCCAATTCAACTTGCTGCATAAGATATTGAGACAGATGTGTAGCCAAGAAAATAAGTCATACAGGATTGCAGTTAAGGCAGATATTGCTTCAGACCACATCCTAAAATATGATAAACAGAATCAGCAAGTTTTTTTATTGCACTGTTCTCTTTACCTCATTTCTAAACAATAGAGTAAGTCTTCCACTTTTTTTCGAGTAGTCTTCCACTCATAACCGATCAAGATAACTTTCTCGTCATTTGACATTGTGATCATAATTCTATCCTATATGCATTTATATATAGCTTTCTTTTCAAGTGTTCTGTTTTATTTTTTGGGATGTTAACAGTGATGCATAGTTCGGTGCATTTATATCGAACAGAGAATGGGAAAAAAAAAAAAAGAATTGGACGAGGGAATATTAATGGGCAACTTTGAGGAGAATAATTATGCTCCAGTTACCACATTGCACAAATTTGATGTCTCTAAGCAGTTTGCATGGAAACTAAATGGTGTATGCAAATGCAAGTTTATGTAGGATTCCGTCGGCAACCCATCTACTGGTGTTGATGCTAGTTCTCAATGGCTTTCGATTGCTGAGTACGTTTTTTCCTTTTCCAGTATAAATCTTCTAGCTTTATCATCTATAGCACAAAACGCAAATTGTATTTTTGTTATTCGTTTATAGTTCCATTTTATTTTATGTGATGTAACATCGTTCAACATGACAGAGAGTTTGATATATTAGTTTAAATTATACAATATATTTATGATGGGCAACATAAATATTAATGTATTTGGTTGAAAAAACAGGAAAGAAATGGGAATCAGATAAATAAGCTATATTATCGTACAAGAAGTAAATAGAGCCATTCCTAAAAGAAAAAATCAAAAGAATTGGGAAGTCCCAACTCTCAAATCAGGAAACGCAAAAACTAATGGTCGCAAAAGTAGACCAAGTCTCATGCCCTATATTCAATCCTATTCATTGTAGGCCGAAGAAGCTCGAACACCAACATACTACTCTTACAACAACAAAGCATTTCGAACCAAACACTAACATTGGTAGGGACCGAAACCACTTCAACTATATCCTAGTGGCTAGTCGTCATTGTCAATGCATACATCCTACACTCACCCCACATGTGAGATTGCATTGGGTATGTTGTTGTCATTGTCAATGCAAACTGTGATATTCTGCCACCCTCTGTCAGCTAAAACGAAAACATATCCAGAGACCAGAAGCATCAATATTGTTGTCTAGTCCTCGAGCTCTTGGCCAGCACCCTCCTCCGATGAGGTTGATTTGGGGAAGAATTCTTCACCAGAATACAGCTCTTGAAATATCTGCACAACATAACACCAGAACACCGAAGACGGCACAATAAGCCCTTCAGAATGCATGTGAACGGGCCACGGCAGAGAGGGCACAAGACGAAAGACGAGAAAAGGAGGCAGGAACAGGGGAGAAAAGAAAATATGGACCAACGTAAAAGAGGTACATTTAAGAAAAGCGGAATGCATGTTACCTTTTCTGTAGCACCCAGAAGATCATGATAATATGGACTCCCATCTGGCATGGGGGTACAGATGATGTTATCTAGTACATCCTGAAACTGCTGGACAAAAATTGGAAAAATCAGGACAACTATAACTCAGGGATCATTTGGTAACATGTCGGATGAACTGAGATTATTACTTCATAGATAAATAATTAATTAACTAATTGGGGATTGTAATGTGGATCGCAGCCTAATATGTTGTGTTTGCTGTTTGGTTACAGTTGGCTTAATCAGTGGGTACCTTAACAGTACTAATATACATGTTCAACATTCTAAGTTGACGGCCTATATCAAAATGTGCAGAAGATTCTGAACGAAGAGAATTCACAACCCTGGAAGGAAACAAAATTGACCGACTGCAAAGGCCCCTAAGTGAAATGCTCATGACAGCTGTTTCAACACTTTTACGTAACAAAAGACAACATTGAAACCTCAGCAAAATGAAACAAGAACTGGGGAAAATCATTATAGAAACAAAATGGAAGAGCAACTGAGTAGAGCAAACCAAAAACAAAACAAGATATAAAAGGGTATAGTGGATACCTTCGCAAGTTCCTGAGTATACAAGACACTCCAAAGTAAAGCAGGCCTTGCATCCCCAGTTTCACTTTGGTTCTCTGCAGAATTGTTATTTGCAGAACTTCCAGAAACAGGAGCCTGAAACAGAACATTGATGGCTGCATGTAATAGCTTCTTCCCCTGGTCATCATCCTCACATATAGCTGAAAGATAAGTCAAAAACCTGAAAGAGAAAGCAAAAAACCAATTGAGATAGGGTAAGAAGACACTCAAGGAATTAACCAAAAATTTGTAACTCCATTCCATTCAACTTAATAGTATTAATTACTCTATATTAGAAATTCACAATCAAACTACCAAAACCACATTCTTTTTTCTTTCTTTTTTTGTTGATAAGGTAAGTAATTTTATTTACAATTGAGCGAAACCCCATATACAAACCATACACCAAAAGAAGAGAACCGACATCAAAATTGCGCTCTCATCACTGAAATCACATTCTTAGAGTTGACAACATGGTTTCAAAAGTTTAACAGGGAATATTTGTTATAGGTAGCTGAACAAACTTGATAGATGTCTGGTGATGACTTAGGTTGAGTCATATACATAACTTGTGCATAACAACTTGGTGTCTATTAATGTAACATTTTGACTTTTGAAGAAAGGTGCTAACGTGAGCAGTAACATTCTAAAAGTGAAAGGCGGAATAGTAAAGAAAACATCCTAAAAAAAATAATAATTCTGAATAGTGACATGTTAACGGTGATGTGTCAGAAGCCCATATAGCATTAGGGAAGTGGTGAGTAAATTAGAAAGGAGGCAGGTGAACTCACATTCCAGAGGGGCAAACAGCTACGTTGCTACTCAACTGAAGCACATGGATTGCTGCTACCTGCTCAGGGAAGAGAGCTGGGGAAGGAAAATTGGTAAGGTAAAATATATTAAATCACTTGAAAACAAAAAGTAAGTTAGGAATCTATCTTACATCTAGGAGGAAAAAATATCAAACAATTGGCTACATCCAATTTCAAAGAGTGCTTCGAGATACATATACTCCTCGCCAGCTTCTCAGTCGTATTTCGCAAGCGAAAATCACGAGTATCAGGGGAAGAATGGGGGAATGGTGATTGAACCGCAAAAGATGGAGCTAGAATCAGCTTATGGCTGAACAATTCTTGTTCAGAAGCCAAGCAAACACCCTTGCAACTCCCACTAGCCTGTGAAATAATCAAAGTGACATGTCAACTCATGAAATTTACAAAAGTTTAGCTATGCCAAATGAGCACAGTTAAAGTCTTATAGGAACAAGGAGAGAATCACTTTGAACCTTGTCCATAAGGAGAGAATTAACAGGCATCCGAAGAACCTGGAAACAAGTTGAAGTAAAGATAGAAATTAGCCTCTGGGAAGACTACTAATGACAACAATTCAAAGAATTCCAGAAAATTAAACATCAATTAACGAGTATTGACAAGTGGACACCATTAACAATGAATCAGATGTAAGAACAAATAAGAACTTTATTTTTCAAATTTCCAGTTACAACTAAACAATGAATGACGAAATCAAGACAGAGATTTTTTTAATGACAGAAAAAAGGTAACAGAAGGGAAACTCAATCAAGATGATATTTTCAATTAGACAAGTAAAAAGCTGAGCTCATTCAGTCGTCAAAAACTTGAAGTTAAAGAGTCATTCAGAAGTTGTCAAATTAAAAGAATAATTAAGTTTGCCTAAAAAGTAATCCTTCAGGAGGTAAATAACAGTGTGAATCCTCTCCAACTGCTTGAAAAGTGCTTCTTTCAATACTACAAATAAGCTCATCAACATTTCTAACGATAAGACAGTAGGGATAACTGGCAAATCACCACAAATGTATATCTAGCATTATATCTAGCATTCTGGGGAATTAAAAAAACAAGGCCAGCACTAGCTGCAAAACTATTCAATAGACTTTGTCGCTAGAGATAAGCTCCCTAAGCTACATGCTGGGAGAGCTGATACGTCATCCAATGCAAATTTAAGACCTTCAGAAACTCTTCAGGCCTATGTTATGCACCTCTTTCACTTCCTTATAAAGGATTTTCACAAAAACTCTTCTCCATTTTGGCAGGGTGGTGAGAAACTTATACAACCAAAACATAAAAGGACCACAAACATAATACATATTTGGAATATTTTATACTCTCTTACCATGAATTAACAACACGAGGGAAGAAGGGGAAAAGAATCTCACTGGAACCAAAATGCAAAACAAAGTGATAATACGCTAGAGCTATCCAAGCAAAAAGATATTAAAAGACGTACATAAATGCATCCTTTGACTGCAGCACGACGACAAAAGGCCTGTGGAAGTTCCCCTTGACCATAGATGGGATAAATCATAGCACCAGGTGCATTAGGAAACCTAAAGTTTGTGAACAATTGGAAAATTATAAGAATTTGTTTCGTGAGAACGAAACTTAAGTTCATAAGATGTCAAGGCGTATAAAGATAACTTTCCATCTCAGTGGATCAACTATTGTGATTAATTAGTCTCAAGATCGAATCTCATTCTCTTTTTCTAACAGTTCCTGAAAATGATTAACTAGTCTCGACTATTTCCCTTGTCAAAAAGACTAATCCAACTATACATAGAGCTCTCCAGGCTGACTTTTGATCTCTCAGTTAACCATCTTAACATTACAAGATCAAGGTTTTGACTTAGCATAAATGCTCGGGAAAAAGTTGACAGATATGAAAACACAAATGATGGGCATTCCAAGGTTAAACCTGTTTCATCCACACATGCAAGCATAACCTAAGCATGCGTCATATTGAACTTTTTTTTTTTTGGTATACCAGAGAGGCAAATGGACAACAAAAATAGATTAGCCTAATAGTATTATTTTCAAGATTTCGATAATTAGGAGCATGAATCTCAGTTGTGGATAAAGGGGAAGCTTAACAGCAAGTAAATGGAAGAGGTAATTTCATAATTAGTACACAGCCATTTTATGCACAAATGGACGGAGTACATTCAGGATGACTACACTACTGTTTTATGTATAAAAAAGGGATGGAAGGGGTACTTTCATAATTTCTACATGACTTTTCTTAAGTACAAAAGAAGGGAGAGGAGTAACCTGCCAACGGATGAGTGATAAAGGGCCAATCGATTAATACCATCTTTTGTCTTAAGAACACTTTTGCCAACATCTCTATTTTCTTGATCATAATCTGCCATTGCTATTGCATATAGAACAATCCTTAAAAGAAATTAGAAAAAAAGTAGTTCACTACTTGGTCAGATGAATAATAGCTAGAATCTCAACTATAGCATACAGATTTACTCCAAGTGAAATGCCAAATTCTGGAGAGACAACCGTAAACAGTTAATATTCATAAACCATTCCAACTCTGGATTCACAATCTTAAACAGTTTGAATTTATAAACCCATTCACATTTGTTGAGAGCAATGATTCATTGACCATTACAACGTTAAGGGAAGCCAAATATCATTAATAAAATATCTATGGTTTTGTACGTCAGATAATTCTAATAAGCTCATAACTTACACCACGGTTTGATTGTATTTTATTTTTATCAGATAAACCACAATCATAAGATCCATGTCTAGACCATGGAAAAGTAGTAGTAGTAGTTTTTCAACAATCAAAAGAAAGATGTAGAAATTTGTCAGGACTCCTTTGAAACAGCAGGAATCATACGGGACACTACATCGATGTCATGGAAATCAGAGATACATATAAAAAGTACTAAACTACTTTGGCCAGTGGCGGATGTACATGTATTCCAGGGGGTTCATCCGAACCCCCTTCGTCGGAAAATTATACTATTTTTACATGGTCAAAAAAAATTTTATGTATAAATAATAGAGACTGACCCCTTCAACTAGTCCGTACATGTACTACTGAACCCCTCACGGAAAATCCTCCCCTGACTTTGGCCTAAGTACAAAACAAACAATTATCCTCCCAGTACAAATTGTTTGAAGCATGGTATATTAGAGAAATGAATGCTTTACTTTTGGCGTGCTTTCATTCAATCTAATGAAAAGCTTCCTAGTTTCCACTAAAAATTTATAAAGCTTCCTACTTTATTAGGCTGAGACATCACAATCATACAGGAATCACACAATCAGCTAAAGCTATATGTTCCTACTGTTTATGAACGGAACAAGCATACAACATAAGCAAGCGACAACGAAAGCAAAAAAAGAATAACAGGAAACTGTGACTAACAGAGAGAGAAAGGCGAGTCGATCTGTACGATTTTAGCTTTGGAGAGAGCCCCATTTTGCTTAAAAACTCCGAAAACGGACTCTCTAAATCCTGCTCTGATATGCTCCTACTTTCGCTACTCTGCTCACCACCACCACCACCAGCTGCAGCTTCAAGATGGCCTTGTACCAGCTTGAAGAATCTCATCAACTGATTCTTCTCCGTGAAGCTTAATTTCCGATCCTTGAATATCGCGCTGCGCGAATCAGGTACATTCTCCAAATTGCCCTCTCCATCACTGATAAAACTCCCATCTATGCCCTTGAACTCCATATACTGATTCACCTCAGACTTCAAAATTAGATCAATCATCGCATCTGCACACATCAAAACCCTCGGCCCACTCAAATCAATATTGAACTTTCTAGATTGTTCCAAGGGTTCCGCGGAGTAAGACGTAATCTCAACGGAGGAGTACATCGGTCGGGTAGCGATACCGACCCGAGTGTAACCCGAATCCGTATCGGGTCGCGAAATCGGGGAAGAATCGGATGATTGTGATTCGATGTATGAAGTGAATTCCTGAAGCGGAAGCGAGGCATAGTGGGAACCGTATGAGGGATTAGGGTCGAGGTGGAGGACTGATTTTCCGGCGGCGGAGGCAGCGGCGGCGAGTATAGCCTCCGGCAGACCGGTGCCGACAACTATAAGGTCGAAGTTGGATGGTTCAATAGGAGGATACGACGCAGTTTCGTCCATTAGCACGGGTTCTTCGGAAAGTTACGAGTAGAAAATCTAGCAATTGGTAGTTTTGGGGGTATTCACGAATAAACCGAAAAATGGAATTAACAATAATAAATCAAATGATTTAAAATTCAATAAAAAGTTAAATTTTCATTAATTTTTTCCAAACTATAGAAGTAGT
Organism: Capsicum annuum; assembly: GCF_002878395.1. Lineage (NCBI taxonomy): Eukaryota > Viridiplantae > Streptophyta > Magnoliopsida > Solanales > Solanaceae > Capsicum > Capsicum annuum. The sequence continues at coordinate 137,172,431 of NC_061112.1, read as the reverse complement.
TCATTGTATATTTTTATTATTATTCTGCATCTATTATTAGTATAATAGATAAATATTTTTAAACTAAAAAGTATTAAATAAATAAAAATTATCTCACAAGTGCATTATACAACCTTAAGAAATGGTAACCGGCCTTAATTCAATTTAACAAGGAAGTAATCAAAACAAATAAATTTTTCTATAAAATATGTACATGAAAATAGTTTGGAGTTATGCGAAACACGAGCTTAGACACTTGAAGGGAAGAAGCAAATCAAATCAAATTAATATTAAATTTTTGAAAAGGCTCCAACAATTTGAGTTGCAGAGTTCTTGAAGAAGAGAATAGATTGGAAGGTCGACTAAATGTATGCAGAGAAAGCACATTAGCAAGGCTGCTAACGTGCACCATTTGTAAATCCTCAAGATTTCTACTGGAAACTATGGTGTTACCGACGAAATTGGTTACTCCGCAAGACGGAACTAACTGTTCACTGCATCCACTAACGTTTGGAAGCTTCCTACCCCTCAGGTATCATTCTATACCTAAGGAGATTGAGGAACCCAACTCAGACTCGGATTCGCCGACTTCGATTCATCTTCGAAGCATAGGTTCTACGTGCCCAAACAGGAGGTTGCAATTCTCAAAGCAAGCGCCACCACCTCAGCAGCCAGTGAAGAAGGAATGTACTGAAAATCGCAAAGTTGGTACCGGTAAGACCCTGAACTACGTTCCTCCAGCTACTCGAGAAGGGAAAATTGTTGTCACTATTGTTAAAGGTGATTTAGAAGAGCAATCTCACTACTGGGAAAATTCCCTAATAGGTTTTGTGGTGGGGGATACTCCTTACCAAAAATCTATGGAGAATTTCGTTGAAAATGTATGGAAATTTGTTGAAAAATCCCAAACTCTGAGTCATGATACTGGATATTTCATCTTCCGATTCAATTCAGCTGAGGATAAGGGGTGGCCCTTACACGTTTCACAACAAACCTTTCATAGTTCAACCATGGGTCATTAACTTTGAATTTGATCCAAACTGCATCACAACTTTTCCACTATGGATTACACTCCCAGGACTACCTGTTGGATACTGGGCAGGTGATGCATTAAGTAAAATAGCGAGTGGAATTGGTCGTCCTCTTCACACAGACCATTATACTGCAAGCATGGAACGTATATCTTATGCTCGTGTATGTGTTGAAGTGGATGCAACACAACCTCTAATTGAATCTGTTGAAATGGTGACTCCGACAGGAACGTTACATCAGCCTATTGAGTATGATTGGAAACCCAAATTTTGCAGCCATTGTCTACATTTTGGGCACTTTACTGATGATTGCTGACTACATGACAAAGGCGGGGATCAGGAGAAGGATTTCCAAGAACAACCAAAAAGGAGAAAGAGGAACAGAAGAAGGAGAAGACTTGTACGTGGAGAATGGCAACAAAAAGAAATAAGAAATGTTATTAGGAAGGAAGCTACCACCCCTCCACCACTAGATAACCAACTGCAGACTCATAATTTGGAAACGGACCAGGAACCACAAAAGCAGAGTATCCAGCATGCAAATGGGAATGGTGAAACCTCACTAAAAGGAAGGGCAAGCACTTTTAGGAGTGACAACAGGTTCTCAGCCTTAGAAAGTATGGGTGATCTTGAGGGAATGCCCGGTAATGCTGGCAAACCACCCAACATAACATGATTTTTGCAACCTGGAACTTGAGGGGATTGAACCAACCCCTCAAGCAGAAAGAGCTAAAGTTCTTTTTAGTAAAACATAAGATAGAAATAATGGGATGTCTAGAAATGAGAGTGAAGCAGCACAAAAGTCTTAATATACTGGCAAAGGTTGCACAAGGTTGGAGTACTAGTTGTAATTACCCGATGGCTCCAAATGGTCGAATTTGGTTACTATAGAGAAACCATGTGCAGGTACAGGTACTAAGCTCTTATAAACAGTTTATACATTGTTATGTGAAGAGTCCAGTAGATTCTTTTGCGGCTTATGTTATTGTTATATATGCAAAAAAATATTGCTGATGAAAGAACAACATTAGGGTCTGGCTTAAGGGGATCAAGCATAAACATCCAAGAACCTTGGATCCTGAGTGGAGACTTTAATGCTATATTGAGTTCTGATGACAGGCTGGGCTCCCCTGTTACAACTGCTGAGACACAAGATTTTAGGGCTTGCTTGGATGGCCTGCAACTTATGCCCCTAAGATCTAGAGGCTGCTATTATTCTTTTTGCAATAAGCAGGAGAAAAAACAGAGAGTATATTCAAGAATTGACTGGGCTATGGGCAATTATAAATGGCTACAAAACCATGAAGCAGTAGAGGCTGACTATCTACTACCAGGGATTTCTAATCATTCTCCAATCTTGCTACAATGCAATCCTACAGTGAGTAGCAGACCAAAGCCTTTCAAATTATACACTACAGTCATACAACACCACAAGTTCCCAAAAATTGCTGCAAATACCTGGAGGCAAAGATTCACTGGGACCAAAATGTATCAGTTGGCTCAGAAGTTGAAAACACTAAAGACAAAGCTAAAGGGGCTAAACTCTTACCTAGCATCATATGAGAGCCACTTGCATACTACTAAACAACAGCTAGCAGTTACTCAAGACAAGTTGGCCAATGATTTGTTAAATCAAACTTTGATAGAGGAGGAGAGAATATGTAACGCTCCGAAATCGGGTCCCAAGACATCACACGGTTCTTAGGGTCACAAGTGACCCCAAGCTAACCCTTCTACTGGCATAACTCATAAGCAACTGAATAAAAATACAAATTCATACAAATCAGCAGAAATTAACTCTTTTCTGAATCTGATCGATACAAAAATGGAATTTTACAAGATTATAATTCTGCCTTTACAACCAAAACTGAAACGAAATACATCAACTTCTACAGTCTAGTACTGACTGTAGGTAGCCGGGTCATGACTCCCGACTACCCCAACTCAATACGACTGAATAAAGGAAATACAACACTATAAACTCTGCATAACTAACCCAAGCCCTTGAATCAAAAGGACTCATCACCTGCTGATTGGATACCACGAACTGAATGGATCTAAAGGTGCAACTATACCTTGTACCTGCATTCCTAGAAAATATAGCCCACATACGAATATGTGGGTCAGTACCATGGAAAAGTACCGAGCATATGGGGGTGCAATGCATATATAAAATAATATCTTAATATCATCACAGTTTATAAAATTATGCATGCACAAGACAGGAATCGAACCCCCAACACTTGCTTAAGCAACCTAGTGAGCAAACCACTAGGCCAACCAAGCTTGGTTACAATACAAAGAGTTGCTTAGAGTGAGATGTTCTCTCAGTAATTCTTATGCTTATTAATTTTAGTTTTTGTATCAAACATATCAAAATTAATATTACTTTATTTGTTGTATGATTCATCAACACCGTAGTTTGTAATTATTAGTCTAGGCATGACGCCCTGTTATTTCGATCCCAACAAAGTTTTGATAGAAAAATCATACTACAAAAAATCTAGTGATTTTCGATTTTCTTAATCAATGTATTTCTTATATAAAAATACTTACGTTTGTTCGTATTACACTACTTTGGAAATTTTCATGTATTCTAACTAGAGGTGCCAGGTAGACAAGATGAGTTGAATTTGTATGAGTCAAAATGAATTGAGCTAGTAAAAAGACAGGTTAAAATGAATTGAGTTAAAAAAAAAGGAACGAATTGTTGACCTGCTCAAAGTTTTTTCTTTTCTCGTGTTGGATATTTGGCTCCACTATGTGAGAATACACTGAATTTATTGTTGTTGTTGTTATTGTATTGGATATTTGGCTCAGTAAGAATCATAATTATCATAATAAAGTCAAAAGTTTGACATCTCAATAACACTATCGTTTTAACATGACCTTAGGCTTTATTCCAGATAAATTACACAAATCTCAAACTTAAGAGACTATATCACCTAATATCCCTTACTTTTTAAAAATTTACATAAAATCTCCATTTTTAACTTTACTCTTGATACATATCAATAAAACCTCACTTCCTATATTTACTTCACCATTAACTCATTCAAGCTAATTTTTTTTTTCAAATATTTTGTTTCCTAAAATATCTCCGTAATTATCAACAATTAAATCATCTTCCTTCCTGATATTTTCTCATCCATTAACGCTTAAATCATCTTCCTTCTTGATTTTTTCTCCTCCATTAACGCACGCAGTTTTTTTTCCTCCCCTAAAATCTCTCTAATTTTTTTTTAAAAAATCTATTGATATATACATAAATTTATTTAGTTATTCATACATGTTTATTCTTTTAATGGTGATTCATATAAATGATAAATATGATATCATTATATGGGTATTATGGTGATTCATACGGTAGATACAGGTTTGTATGATTTTAACGGGTGATATATATTGTATTATGGTGATTCATATGGTTATTTATTTCAATTTTTGGGTGATTCATATGATATTAATGGTATATATGGTATTATGGTGATTCATATGGTAGATACAATTATCTTTTTCAATTATTGGGTGATTCATATGTTATTAATGAGTAATACACTTTGTTCACACTGTATCTAAAAACGAAGCAACCATCCCCATCACCAGAGCTCACTGTTCCGATGAACTAGTGCTGGTCCACTAAAAAATGACCCACTCACCATCGGAAATCCCCATAACAGCTTACCAAAAAAATTACCCCACCAGCGCCATCAATTATTGCGTGATTCATATGATATTAATAGGTGATACATTTCAAACTTCAAACAAATATATCACACATATTTCAGATGTATCACATAGTAATCCCCTGCCATCAAATAATAATCAACGAAGGTGAATCGGCAGGAGAGTGGGCCTTTATCGGAGAAGATATCAGCTGGGTTGGGTATTGCGCAACATCAGCGCCGCAGTGTCGGGCAATTTCAACACCAATGACATGTCAGCAACGAGGAGCTTAGAGGCAATGACAGTGGTCCCCGACATGCGACGGTGGTCGCTTCGAAGCTTACCTAAGATAAAAATAAAAAGACAAGTTAAAGCTTCAACGGCGGAGATATTGAGCAGGTACTAGATGTTACCATACCAAGCGACGTCATAATTAAAGTCGTCGTTCCCGGCGACGGACGACGGAGGAGAGAAAGTGGAGCTGGACGCCATGTAAGGTGGGTCAGCAGAGAAAGTGGATGGGATCATACTGGATTGAATTGGGATTGACACAACATAGGGTATTAAAAAAAAATTGAATCTGATTAATTCATTGTATAACTGATTATGCGTGATTTGCTCCACAAAATGAAAGAGAATTTATTATTTCCTTAAATAAATATCTTTGCCAGTTTCAAATGTATCAATTTCCTATATGTATCACCGTATAACATATGTATCACCATTTCAAAAAATAGGGATAAAATGTAATTAACAAAATAGTCAGAATTTTATGTAATATCACTTAAAGATTCAGAGATTTATGTAAGTTACCCTAAAAGTAAAAGCATGAGTTTTGGGCCAAAATGATTCCTTGTCTATTGGAGTATGGTCCTTCAAATATAACATGAGCATATTTAGAGCTCGTTTAAATAGGATTAAAATTTGATCAAATCAGCTTTTGATTTTTTTTAAAAGCTTTTTTAGGTGTTTGACAAAATAAAAAGTACTTTAAAAATTAAAAACTAATTAAAAAAAAAGATTAAAATTCTTTTAAGTTTGACCAAGACATTTACCTTTTTATTCCTTATAGTTTCCTTCAATTCCAACAATACCCCAAATTTCTCTAGTTTTCTCTTCATCTTTCTCCTTTGTTTTTTATTTATTAGAATTAAAAATTATATATAATTTGACTTATTTATGGTGTTAACTATACGGGAGAAGGTAGGAGTGGCTTCGGTGGAGGACAAGATGCGAGAATGAAGGTTGAGATGGTTTGGGTATGTGATGAGGAGGGGCACAGATGCCCCAGTTCGGAAGTGTGAGAGGCTAGATTTGGATGACTTCAGGAGGAGTAGAGGTAGGCCGAAGAAATACTGGAGGGAGGTGATTAGACATGACATGGAGAAGCTACAGCTTACTGAGGACATAACCCTAGACAGGAAGGTGTGGAAGTCACGGATAAGGGTAGAAGGCTAGTATGAGTGTGTGGGTTGTGGCAAGGTATTAGGTGAGCGCCTGTGTAGCTGAATTATTAATCCCAGAACTGTGTCCATGCGTAGGAGACTCTAGTCAGGAGAGTTTGGGTGTGGTGGTGGGTGTGTGTGGGTTGTGGCAAGGTGTTAGGTGAGCGCCTGTGTAGCTAGATTAATAATCCTAGAACTGTGTCCATGCGTAGGAGACTCTAGTCAGGAGAGTTTGGGTGTGGTGGTGGGTGTCTTTGGCCTGTAAATGTATGTTACTACTAGGTGGGTATCCTATTTCTTATTTCTTATTTCGAATTGCTCGTATTTCTCTTATTTCGTATGTATCTAATATTTATCTTTATTATTTCTTATTCCTTATTTCTGTTATGTCTTCCATCCTGTTTCATGTATCATTACGACCTAGTGTATTGCTCTTTGTCTTGAGCCGGGGATCTATCGAAAACAGTCTCTCTACTTCTTCGGAGATAGCGGTATGGACTGTGTATATTTTACCCTCCCCAGATTTCACTTTGTGAGTATACACTGGGTCTTTGTTGTTGTTATTGTTATTTATGGTGTTAACCTCGTTAAAGACATTTAAGTTATTTTGACAACAAAAAAGTGTTTAACAACACTTGTTTACCAAATACATCAACAACTTTTTTCAGTTTCACCACTTCTATTCAAACACCTATCTGCTTAATTTATAAACACTTATATTCAGCTTTTAAGCACATAAGCTAAAGAGCTTTTTTTTTCAATCTTATCCAAACGAGCTCTTAATTTTTTAAGTTTACTAAAATGGAGCAATTTTGGTCTCTTATTTATAGAAGTAGGTTCATTTTGGTACTTCAACTATAATTTGAACATATTTAATTCCTTAACTATGTTAAAGTTGAACACTTTTGATCCCGAACATAACAATGTTAAAAACATGAGGAATAATTTTTCTAGCGGTGCAAATTTGACAATGCTATTTTATTTCTCCATTTCTAATGATTTTATTTTTATTAAACAATATTGAAAATTATTTTTTAAAAAATACAAAATTATATATCTTAATCATAGTAATATAGGTAACTGTAAAAAAAAAAAAGTACAAAACTGTCTACTTTTTATCAGAAGTATTTTAGAATTATGAATTAAACAACTCGAATATTTATATCAATAAATAATTTTTTTCAACAATATCCAAAGGCAAAATATTGCAAATACATGGCTTACATCTTACTATCTAGAATTAATTCTTAGTCTAATAAATAAATATCAATATAATACTTTATATCATTTAAGAATGCTATATTTAAAATAACAAGTATGTAAAAATAAGAAATTAACTCTAAATAATTAGTTTTTCGTATATATTTTATATACCTCTTAGTAAAATTTTGCTTTGAGCCACTAATTTTATTTGAAACGCTCTTATCAATCATAATTCTAACTGAATTCAGTTCCAAATGTCACATTGGACATATATATACATTAAGATAATGAGAGTGTTGAACCATCTGAAACATTTTTTTCATTTTCAATCAACATCGTCTAGGTGTTATTTGAACAACCATAATGTTTCTCTCAACATCACAACATGAATGACAATTTTATATCCATATGCTTTCGCATCCCTACAACATCCTCTCTAACATTTAAAATAGGTCTCCCGAACATTTGTATTACAGGAACAAGAGATGAATCCTGAGATGAAGTATTATTAAATACATGTTCATTCCAAATATACTCATAATTGTATATTCAGGTGTATTATTTTTTTGCAAGTTAGACTGTTCTTGAATATTGACATTGTCTATGCATTCAAATGCAACTTTACCCATAATTCTACTATATGAATAAAGTTTGACTCACCGATAATGAGTCATCATTAGTAAAGCACACCATGTTGTCAATCATTCATCTCATCTCCATTCACATCTATAACCTACAACAATTAACATTCCATGACAGTTTTTCGTATACTACTTTAACCGACTAAAAAATAAGTTCATCTAATCTCCCGACATCAATTGTATAAGAAGTCTTTTGGAAAACTATGAGCAACAGTTAGCCACACTCCATTATTACTCACACAAAAAAACAGTTTCAAATGTTTCGAAATATTTCTTACTTAATCCTAATAACTCATACTAGTGTCTTACAACTATGGTATACCTTACCCATCTCAAGCACTGTTAGTGTGGTGGAAATATTAACACTAGAATTTTCTTCAACATCTTACAGTATTAGAGCAAAATTACGTTACTATACTCATTTAAGCCACTAAAGAGCATAAAAATCTAAAGAAAAATATTAACCATATTCAAAGGTAAAGTTGAGTAGCTGAAGATCTGGATTGTTTTGATCAACTATTCAAAATTATACCACATTTTCTCAAACGGTTTAGGGCTTTAGGCAGGCGAAGAAGAACGTGCAAACACTATAGTGCACTGAGGTGTATTTTTTACATGTTTTAAGTCGGCTTTTTATCAAGTGTATGTTTTGGAATTTTTAAAACGCAAATTTTTACATGAAAAAGATACAAACATACGTCGAACTATCATAATTGGTATATACCTACCTTCCATCATATTTTGGGTACAATTATACCCTTATCGTAAATGATTTGAATTGTATATGCGCATGACCCAACGACGGGACACGTGTCACAATCTTAGCCGTTGACTCTTTTTTTTTTTAATTTCATTTATCTCAAATGATTAATGTACCCCAAATTAAACCCCATTATTCGACCTACTGATCGATCTGATCTCATGAAATCTTCAAGCGTCTCTCTCACTCTCTCACTCTCTCTTTCTTCCCCCTTTCATTAATCGTTGTCTTATTCTAAAAAGTCCTAAATAATGAATCATCATTAGTAAGCACATGATGTTGACAATCATTCATCACTTTTCCATTCACATATATAACCTGCAGTAATGTAACATTCCATATTCACTTTTCGTATACTTTAATTGACTGAAAATTAACTTGATCTAACCTCCTGACATCAATTATATAGGAATCTTTAAAAAAATTATAAACAACAGTTAGCAACAATCCATCATTACTCACACAAAAAACAGTTTGAAATGTTTCAAAAAAAATTTACCAGCAGTGTACTACTGCTAATAACTCATACTGGTGTCTTACAACTATTGTATACCTTGTTCATCTCAAGCCAATTAATGTGATGACCATATTAGTACTAGACTTTTCTTCAACATCCTTTATTTTCAGAGAAAAATTATGTTACTAAAATCATTTAAGTCACTAAAGAGCATAAAAATCTAAAGAAAAATACTAACCATATTTAAAGGTAGAGTCGAGTAACTGTAGATCTGGATTTGTTTTGATCAACTGTTCAAAATTATGCCACATTTTCGCAAAGGGTTTAGGGCTTTAGGCGGTTGAAGAAGAACGACCGAATACTATAGTGCAGTGAGGTGTATTTTTACAAATTTTAAGTCTGCTTTTTAGTAAGTATATTTTTTAGAATCTTTAAAACACAATATTTTAACATGTTTTAAGTCGGTTTTTTAGCAAATGTATGTTCTATAATTCTTAAAACGCAATTTTTTACACAAAGAAGATACAAATATTCCTCAAATTATGATAAATGGTAAATATATATCTTCCATTATATTTTGGGCACAATTATACCCTTATCGAAAATGATTTGAATTGTATATGCCCATGACCCAACGACGGGATACGTGTCACAATCTTACCCGTTGACTCTTTATTTAATTTCATTTATCTACAAAATTAAACCCCGTTATTTGACATACTGACCAATCTGATCCCATGAAATCTTCAAGCGTCTCTCTCACTTTCTCTTTCTTCTCTCTTTCATTAATCGTTGTCTTATTTTAAAAAGTCCTAAATATTGAATCATCATTAGTAAGCACATGATGTTGATAATCATTCATCACTTCTCCATTCACATCTATAACCTGCAGCAATGTAACATTCCATGTTCCCTTTTCGTATACTACTTTAACTGACTGAAAATTAACTTGATCTAACCTCCCGACATCAATTATATAGGAAGCCATTGAAAAACTATAAGCAACAATCCATCAATACTCACACAAAAAGCAGTTTGAAAGGTTTCGAAATCTTCTTATCAACAGTGTACTTAATCCTAATAACCTATACTAGTGTCTTACAACTATTTAACACCTTATTCGTCTCAAGTACAATTAATGTGGTGACAATATTAGCACTAAATTTTTCTTCAACATCCTTAAGTATTAGAGCAAAATTATGTTGCTAAACTCATTTAAGTCACTAAAGAGCATAAAAATCTAAAGAAAAATACCAACCATATTTAAAGGTAGAGTTGGGTAGCTGTAAATCTAGATTTGTTTTGATCAACTATTCAAAAATTATGCCACATTTTCTAAAAGGGTTTAGGCAGAGAACGAGCGAATACTATAGGGCAGTGAGCTGTATTTTTAAATGTTTTACGTTTGCTTTTTAGTAAGTGTACTTTTTAAAATCTTTAAAATACAACTTTTTACACGAAAAAAGTACAAATATACCTCAAACTATACCTCAAACTATGATAAATGGTACAATCATACATTCCATCATATTTTGAGTATAATTATATCCTTATCATAAATGATTTGGGTTGTATATGTTCATGGCCCCATCGGCGGGACATCTGTTGCAATTTTACTCATTGATCATTTTTTTTAATTTCATTTATCTCAAATAATTAATCTACCCCAAACCTCTTATTCGACCCACTAACCGATCCGACCCCATGAAATCTTCAAGTGTCTCTCTCAATCTCTCTTTCTTTTCTCTTTGAATAATTGTTTTCTTGTTCCAAAAAATACTAAAGGTTAAAGTCATCATTTTTATCTTAAACTATATCCAAAAAATCAAAGACGCACCCAAACTATTGAAGAGACCTAATACACACCTATACTATTTAAAAGTGAATTTATTTACCCCTCAAAACTGATCTGACAAAGAATGTGATATGCACATTCCTACACGCGCATGAAAAGCAAAAAAATAAAATAATAAAAGCTTATTAAAAACGTCCACATGTTATCATTCAATTGGATTTTTATCAACTAATTATATTTTATAAGTTTTTTGTTTAAATTTATATAGTTTTTATTATCCTTCTTTATTCTTTATGTGTTTCTCCTTTCCTTCTTTTATTCTCTTTTTCTTTGTCTTCTTCCATATTTTCTCCTCTTTCTTAACTCCATCTCAAATTTCTTAGCTCCATTTTTTTTCTCAACCTCCGTCGATTCATCGATGAGTTCACAAATACACTTATTTTTTAATTTTTTTTTCTTCATTTTTTGATATTTTGTTATAGGTAGTTTGGAATTATATTGATTTGTGGGTTGTTCGAATTATACACAATTGGGTTGTGGGTATCTTGAATTTCACGAGTTGGGATCTGAGTTTCTTGCATTTTATTGAGTTGTGTTGTGAGCTTCTCGAATTTTGTGAATTGTGTTCTGGATTATTCGAATTTTATAAAGTTGAATTATGAGTTTCTTGTATTTACGAATTGGATAGTGAATTACTTGAATTTTACTAAATAGAATTGTTGGTTTCTTGAATTTCAAGAATTGAGTTCTGTGTTTGCATACAATTTGGGTTATAATTGGCTCGAATTTTATCAAATTGGGTTTGAGTTTCTTAAATTTCACAAAAAATGGTGGAAGGTTGTGAAACAGTGAAAGAATTGAAGTTATGTTGGATTCGGATCATTTTGACCCGATTGAATTCGTTTGTGTTATCACTTATCAATAAAAAGACTTTGCCTAAATTTAAACTAAAAAAAAATATTAAAATTGGTGATTAATCTAGTGAAAAAAAGTAAAAAAATACGTTATTGATACGTGTCAACTCGTGTAATGCATATTCGAGATAAAATCTGGTGGTGACATTTTAAGGGGTAAATAAATTCACTTTTAAATAGTCTAGGTGTGTATTAGGTCGCTTCAATAGTTTAGGTGTGTCTTCGACTTTTCGAATATAGTTTAGGGTGTAAATGATGACTTTTCCCAATCTTAAATAGTAAATCACCATTATTAAGCACATGATGCTGGCAATCATTCGTCACATCTCCATTCACATCTATAGCCTGCAACAATGTAACAGTCCATGACCCTTTTTCGTATACTACTTTAAATCGATTGAAAATTAACTTGATCTAACCTCACGACATCAATTGCAATGTCTTTGAAAAACTATGAGCAGCAGTTAGCAACAATCCATCATTACTCACATTAAAAACAGTTTCAAATGTTTGAAAATCTTTCTTACCACCAGTGTACTTACTCCTTATAACTCATACGAGTGTCTTTCAACTATTGTATACCTTATCCATCTGAAGCACAGTTAGTGTGGTAGCAACGCTGGCACTAGACTTTTCCTCAATATCTTGTAGTATCAGAGCAAAATTATGTTACAAAACTCATTTAAGCCACTAAAAAGAATAAAAATCTAAAGAAAAATACTAACCATATTCAAAGGTAGAATTGAGTGTAAACCTGTCAACTAGGCCGAGCTGGCCCGACTCGATTTGACCCGACTCGATGGGCCCCGAGCTACAGGGTTGTCGGTTCCGGACTGGGTCATCTACGTTGATAGGACCGGTGGATCAGCCCATTTAGAGGCCCGGACCAAGCCCACCGATTACTCGGCCTGGCTATATATATATATAAACAATTAAAAAAAAACAAAATTAGCCGTTAGTGGGCCATTGGACCATTGAGGTCAATGGCATTATAGCCCTTTGGACCTTCCAACGGCCAAAACCTACTTTTTGGCCATGTGGAAGAATTTTGACTGGGATGATGTTTGGTCAATTATATGTGGTCCTGATCCTGAATTTGATTTATTACCAAAAAGGGCTACAGGTTTTGATACATTATTGATCAACAAACATTTGCTAATGATGCATCCAAGCCTAATTGTGATTATTTTATTTCTTTATCCACATCAAATTTCTAGGTTTTCTACATACTATCTCTCTCCCTCCAAAATCTAAAGAAAAATACTTACTATATTCAAAGGTAGAATATGTGGGTTTGTTTTGAAGAACTATTCGAAATTACGACACATTTTTTCAAATGTTTAGGGCTTTAGGCAGGTGAAGAAGGAGCAAAGAAGTGTAGTGGGGTGTATTTTTATGTTTTCAAGTCTGCTTTTTGAAAATCTTCAAAGGCAATTTTTTATCTTATAAAATATTTTCGCAAAAGATTCTAATACATGATCCCTAGACATAAGCACTATTTAAGGATCAACTAAATATGTTGTTATTTAGTTTTTTTTTAAATAACATAAACATATTATCTTTAACTTATCATATTTACATAAATTTCTATCCTCATAAAGTAATTATAAAAAACTCAATTAGTTATATATCTTCATTGGATGTATCGGGAGCTAATTATGTATCTCAACAGACTCAGAATTGAGAAAAATGTAGGAAGAGCTATTTATGTATATTCACAAAAAAAAAAATCTTCATTGGATGTATTATGTATCTCGACAGACTCAAACTGAAAAAAATATATCGAGAGTTAATTATTATTAGAGTTTTTACCCTGATTTTCTTATCAAAATTAAGTTATATTTTCTTGAAAGGAAAATAAAAGTAATACCAGAATTACTTTTACTTTCCTTAAAAAGAAAAATATAAAACTTTTCCATATTTGGCTAACCTCTTTCTTGGAGGAAAGGTTTTGGACATCTATAAATAGAAGACTCCCTTCTCATACCATAACACAATAATATTAACAATGTAATGTTTAGAGTTTTGTTTAAGAGGAGATTTTCTTTCAATAAATTTTATGTTTTTCTAATATTAGTTTTTCATATGTTGGTCGTTTGACCGAACCATATCAATAATATGTTTTTAGTATTATGTTTTTGTTTGTCATCTAAATTATCACCGTCTTGATTTGCAAAGAGTCCTCTCAATTTAAAACCCAACAAGTGGTATCAAAGCTTACGGTTCAAAGATCCAGTGGTTTGGTAAATGAGGTTGAAGACAAATTTAAGGCGGTTCTAATCAATTTGATGATAATGAAGATTTTTGGTCTAGCTACATGTGGAGAAGGAGTTTAGATCATATTCTCAACATTCCTGCTTCACCATCTTTAAAAGTAAAAATAAGATATTTTTTAAATCAATTTTTAACCCATAATATTTTAAACTTTATTTTTAACCATGATAAGCGGTAGTAATGAATATTATGTGAAGAACCAAAAATATGCATAAGACATGAAGAAGACGGATCAAGTCAAGAAAATCAAGTAAAAAAGGGGAGATTTGCTAGGATTTTTGCCTGATTTTCTTACCAAAATTAAGGTATACTTTTTTTTGAAAGGAAAATAAAAGTAATACCATAATTACTTCAACCTTTCCTAAAAAGAAAAATATAAAACTTTTTCATATTTGGCTAACCTCTTTCTTAGAGAAATTTTTTTGGACATCTACAAATAGAAGACCCTTTTTTCATACTATAACACAATAGTATTCACAATGTAGTCTTTAAAGAGTTTTGTTTAGGGGGAGATTTTCTTAATTTTTTGGACATCTACAAATAGAAGACCCTTTTTTCATACTATAACACAATAGTATTCACAATGTAGTCTTTAAAGAGTTTTGTTTAGGGGGAGATTTTCTTCCAATAGATTTTATGTTTTTTCTAATATTAGTTTTTCATACGTAGGTCGTTTAACTGAACTAGATCAATAATATGTTTTTAGTATTATCAATAATACTAGTCAAGTGTACGTACTTTGCACATGAGTCTCGTGTTGATAAATAAAATTATATATAAAGAAATAAAATTATTTAAAAATAGCAATAGTATTATATCTATTTAAAAGATACAATTTGACATTATAAGTATTTCATCTTAGTCAATAAAATTATATATATACAATTAAAAATTTAATGAATTAAAGATTTCTGCTCACCAAAGAAAAAGATGTAGAGAAAAATTAAGCTACAGAGGAGTGTTTGTCGTACCTATACGTCAAATTAAATTTAAACAAAAATATTATTAGTACTCTACAATCCATTTTAGAGTTGAGACTAATACTCATGATATGAAATATAACAGAAAGGGAGAAAAAGGTTAAAAAACTAAGAGAGTGCAAATAACAAAACACTCTGTGAGAATATACTATTATCTTTCGATCTTGTCCAACATCACTTCTCTACCTTGCTAAAATTAATGATCGTACATGAACAAATGTTTTACACTCCTTTTAATAGAAGAACGTACATAATTAAATGTAAGTATTTACCTGATACACTTACGACAACATCATGATACATATTGAAAGCGTTAACCTCAATTTCTTTGTGACTAATAAATTAACTCACATATGATCGACAAAAAAAATTATTGAGAGAATAATTTCTTTTTAAATAATAAATGTAGATATCGGTAGATCATCTAACTTTCGAAAATGATATATCGTATGTTAATTTAAATTGATAGAAGTTATACCTCAATTATCCGTGTTCTTTTGAAGTTTTGAATTTGAATTGAAATTTTCGTCCTTACCACATTCTTCCGGGGGAGGTCACAACTTATCAAACATAAACTATAACAAAATCTCAAAAGTTAAGGATAGAATCTCAAAATACCACAAATCACACGTAAAAATCACATAGTTAGGCAACTAAAACAACGAACAACCTAATAAAAGAAATTTAAAGTGCAACGAAAATACAAATTAAATAGAAAAGCAAAGAGACGAATACTTGGATGCTAAGTTTAAAAAAAAAGAGAATTTACTTAATTTGTTTTCTATTTTAAGTAAGATTCTTGCCAAAATAACCTACCTATTTTTGTTAAATTATTGTTGAAAAGATTTTTACAAATTCGGTCAAGAAGTTACTAGTAAAGTAGTATTTGGTTAATACTAGTTTGACGACACGTGCATTGCACGTGGTTGTTGATCCAAAAAAAAATGTTATCGTAAAATAATATTATAGATTCTTCTATGAGTGTTTAATGACAAACATTTTCACTTGTTCACCCGAACTTAGGAAGACAACCAATAAATTTTTTATTAGATAAATGCAATAATTTATATATTTATTTTTATTTAATGAGGTTCAAACATATAATTAATCGTATTTCACTTGATACTTCCTCATAGAATATATTTCTTGAATATTTCGCCATCACTTGCAAGTTCTTCTTGCTCAATTCATTAGCAAGTAAAGAGAAGGAAAATAAAATAAACAATCAATTCAATGTCTTATATAAACGTACTATTGCAAATTCTTTTTTTTGTTAATCATCAAATAGGAACCCTAAATTTTCTCAAGCAACTTGTTAATTTGTTGGTCATGATTCAATTTACATAATGTTTGATGCAATATATTCTTTCATTATTCGATTATTGCGTAGAAAGATCAGAAGGCAGAAGATACTCATATGCACCATTGCTATTCTCCAAATTGAACCTCCCCCTTCCCAAAAAAAATCAAAACTTAAATTGAAGTATCTACATATATGTTCTTAAAAAAACATCGCAGAAGCAAGAATGTCCAAATTCTGTTCAGCAAAAGAAAATGTTATCATCTTCTATAGGCAGCAAACTCGATGAACACTCTGCAAGCTAATATCCTCTCAGTAGTCAAACCTATAGTGTTTTTATTAATTATTATCCTAATATTATGTAGAGCAGAAAATTTATCGTACTTGTCATGTGTGAAGACTCACTAATTCAAAAGTCTTATAACATAGAGTGTAGAATAAAAACATATACGTCAAAGATATTGAATAAATTTTGATTAGATAAATTCGATGCTAATATTTAATAACTGAAAATCAACTTATCTTTTTCCATATTATTCTCCTACATCGATCTTCACCTTACCATTAGATTGTACATGGCAGAAAAGTTACCCGGATTTCAATCTGAAAGCTTAAAGGAAGTCCACAACTTCACTATAAATATAACACAAGCAAAGGTCTAAATTGACAGACAAATCGATTGTGATTTCTATAGTATTATCTAACAATTAAGTGGTAGGAGAAGCAGGGTCTGAAACTGCAGACTACTTTCCAAAAGCCTGTTTCACAGCCACACGGCCCGATAATAGGCATGGTAAGGATCTGAAGCATCCAGGAAACTGAACAAGGATCTCTGCGAGGTTGGGACATACATATTGACGCCTTAAGCTTTAAGGTTTCACCCAAAAATCAAAACACTCAACTATCTTCTTGATTTTTACTATGCTTTTTTAAATCTTATATCAACTTTTTTATATATTTTTTATATTATTATACCTAATCTTCATAGAATTTAAGGGGTGCCAAAGCACCATAAAATTACACATATAACTCCGCCACTACATTCTAATACTAGTAAGACAAGTAATCAGGATCACACCTTAGCTCTTCCTCAAACATGAAACCATTATTGTTGAACAATCCACCCATTGCATTCAATGAACACTTAGCAGTAGGTAGAGCTGACCCACTTCTACACATATTCAGCTGTTTTTCACGATCCTCGGCTTCTTGTCATCACTGCTCATATGAGAAAGCTAATAGCTATCAAAATCAACTCAAATTTGTATTATCAATAGACTCTGATGTTCGCATCAAAATGAAAATCTAAGGCACATTAAAAACGTAAAATAACAATTTTGAAGGATATATAGATATCTTTCTCAAGTCTTTTGAATAAGATCTGAGTACACTAAGTATTTAATGTTTATAGGGATATCATACATATCATCTAAAAATAAAAAATTTTGACCAAACCAACATCAATTTGTAAACCTTAACACTAATCTTCCTCTTTAAAAATTCCTCAATACCTCCAAAAGATAAGACATTACCTTCTGACATGCCAATACTCATTATCTCCAATATTACAGTGGACTTTATTGATTGATCTAAGGCTTTCACTTTTTGCAAAATCAAAAGAGAAAGTTGGACTGATTTTTATACCATGGACTGAATTGCAAGTGCTCATCCAACTGCTTTAGTGTTCATGCATTCAGGGAGGGGTGTGTGTGTGAATTTGTTTGTATTTTTATAGTTTTATATTTATGTAATGTTTACAACATCATGGGTTAGTTTCTTGAGTAGTTGGACTAAGCTAGTTATTGTATATATTATGTTCGGTAGCTTTTGTTGCACCCATTAATTTTCTGCCAATAACTTAGGCATTATTAGGAGTTGATTAGAGTTATACGGGTGTATTAATAATGCAAGAATTAGTTATTTATCATCTTGATGTATTAAGCATGAAAAATAGTAAATATCAAAAAAATAAAAACTACAACAAATAGTGTGATAATAGAGATATATGATCATATTGATGTATTAAGCATAAAAAACAGCAAATATTAATAAAACAAAAACTATAACAAATAATATGATAATCGAGATATATGAACAATACAATTAAACATAAATTTTATGCAAAAATTTCTTAAAATTCGATTGAACATTAATCTATCACCCGTATTAAACAGAAAAATAGCAAATCTACAACAAATAATAGGATAATCAAGATGTTAGAATAATATAATTAAATCTAATTTTACATAAAATAAAACTTCGAAATAAAATTAGAGTCGTTTCTTTTTTAAAAAAAGGAGTCATGTAAAAGAGCCAAGAGCTCCCTAGTTTACTGACTTAGATTTGATAAATTTCTTATCATTGGGAGGAGACCCTTTCGGAGGACATTGACTTTTTTCTTCCTCCAATACATTAAATCAGATACCCATCTTGTTAGAAGATAGTAGGATATAAACTAACTTGATCTTAAAATAACTAACTTTAACTGCTGTTTAAAAAAGTAATGTTGACATTTATTTTAACATCAAATATATTTATAGGAGTGTAATTGGATTTCTTTTTTTTTTTTGATTGTAATAATCCCTCCGTTCTATTTTACCCGTCCCAAATTGGGATGACACAGCTATTAAGAAAGCAATGACTGATAATATAATTTTATCATTTTGCCCCTCTTATTAGTTTCAATATTGATGGATGACTAATAATAAGGAATAATCAATTACACTAAGGGTATAATGGAAAAGAAATTATCTTATCTTGATAAGTAAAAAATGACAAGTAGAATGGGACATCAAATTAGGAAATTTGGGACGAATAAAATGGGATGGAGGGAGTATTTTTTTTATAACAAAAAAAAATCAATCCTATTGTAGTTTTACATAAGTACTCCCTACGTTCCATTTTATCCGTCTCAACTTTTTTAATTTGATGTCCTATTTTACTTATCTGATTATACCCTTAGTGTAATTGATTACTCTTTGTTATTAGCATTCTTGAAAAATGTTACAAAGAGGAGTATCATTAAAAATATAAATGGTGCTCTGGTATTAGTCATCCATCAATATTGGAACTAACAACAAGATATCATTAAAAGAGACAAAATGGTAAAGTTACATTACTAATCATTATTTTCTAAATAGTTGTGTCATCCTAATTTGAAACGAGTAAAATGGGACGAAGAAAATAGTACTCAATTTTTGTTTTTCCAAAAATAGCTAGAGTTTTCTAACAAGAAAAAAATTATTTTACCAAGTTGTTAGTACACTACCAAAATCAAAAAGCTATGGCCAACTTTTATGGTAGTTTTGTTTTTTTTCCATTCTACGGTCAGCTTTTATGACAATTATTTTAGTATTTTTTTAACTATGTATTCTACGACTCTCTTTTCACATCTTAACATATATTTTTGAACTCATTAATTTTAAATACAATTAAATAATAATTTGAGAAAAATGTGAAAAAATAATTTTGTCTAAAGTAAAGATTTTTAATAAAGGGCAAAAATTTTAAACGACATTTCTAAGGCCCTTCACACTTTTAATATATTATTATTATTATTATTATTATTATTATTATTATTATTATATTTGGTTACGTAAAAGTCTTTTCTTTTGTAAGAAATTAATATATAGTTCCTCAAATATAAACTGTTCACTGAAAATTAATAGTAATTTTTATTATGTTTAAATAAGGAAAGATTTAATAATCAATTTTTAGTAGGACACCAGAAATATTATAAAATAATTAAATAATAATTTAGTAAAATTGTAAATGACAATTTTGTCTATTGCAGAATCAAAAAGTTAAAATCACTTTCAAAAGGTCTTCACATTTTTAATATATTATATTATTATATTATATTATAGATATAGATATAGATTATAGATGTTTTTAGTACTGTAGACACGTAAAATTTATGAGGTCAAATTCATATAAAATTTTAATTTGATCCATATTTTATTGGGTCTAAAATTATTTTGAATTATAAAAATAATAAACTCATTTTATTCTTCATCAAGGACTTCAAGGTCCATCTCATCTTGAGGCCCAAACTTATGTCACGTGTCAAGTGATGTGGCATCTCAGTCAAATTAAAGACCAATGAGGCAAGACCACACACTCAAATGATGTGACAATTCAAGTCAATTTCAAGAGCCAATGAAATATCCCAAGTGTCCCAAACAACATATTTTTGACCAATCAAAACAATGATAGCATTTGTGATAAGCTTGAAAATTAAATGGACCAAATGAAGCAGGAGAGGTCATTTACACTTGAACTATTTAACCCTACGATTATAAATAAGAGGGTTACATATTTTTTTGGGGTCATTCTCCAAGTATTGGAGAAAGCTCTACATTAATTACACAGCTTTTCAAAGAATTGACTAACGGAGTTCTTTCCGGAGATTAACTCAACAAGACGACACGAAGTGCTATCTGACATTCCTGGAGATCCAAACGCATTTCTAAGAGATTTAAATCATCCTACATTCGAGAAACACGCTACTAAAAGTCCTCGAATCACGGAAAAGGCTTAGGAGAGAAGAATCAAGAGAACAACAGAATTGTACTCACAAGATTCATTTAAATAAAATTATTCTTTTTGTTTATTTTATTTTTCGCTTGCAGTAAATTTTCAGCACTACGAAAATTTATTGCGAACAAGTATTATGTTTTTGTTTGTTATTTGAATTATCACCATCTTGATTTAAAAATTCTAAGCTTCCGCATGACGCCCTCTCGATTTTGAA
Organism: Capsicum annuum; assembly: GCF_002878395.1. Taxonomy (NCBI): domain Eukaryota; kingdom Viridiplantae; phylum Streptophyta; class Magnoliopsida; order Solanales; family Solanaceae; genus Capsicum; species Capsicum annuum. The sequence continues at coordinate 137,151,233 of NC_061112.1, read as the reverse complement.
CCCAATAATTATGTATTTTTATTTTTAGGAAAATAGGATATTTAACTTTGATTTGGGCTTATAGGAAGGGTATCTATGGAAAGATTCTTAAAACAGTGAAGATAAGTAATTTTTAAAAGTAGAGGGGCCTTTTCCCTACTGGTATAAAAGTTGGATGGGGAGATCATTGTTCATTTCTTTTATTTTCTATATTATAGAAATGATGGTTTTAACATGGCAACTTCTTGCAATTTTAAAAAAGCTTGAGGGTAGTTTAGTTATTAAACATGAGTTCTAAGCTCAATTTGATAATTTTTTGTGCATTATTTTTTGAACCTCATCAAAAAATTTCATGAAAGTCCATTCTTTTCTCTTTAATTACCAACAATGTCATCTAAGAAATATACCATAATGCCATTACGTATAGCCTTACATATTTCTATATTATTTTCACACATGTGGACCCTCTATCTTCCATTTATTTTTCATTCTTAGTATTTATCTTTTTATGTGTAAAATTATTTCAAATATATTATATTTAAGTAAATTAATTAGTAAGATAGTAATTTATTACAAAAATTAATTATAATTGATACAATTAAATAAATTTTGTTCTTTATTTAATTTCATATCAAACATATAATTTACTTTCTTTCTTATTTGTTACTACAATTTCACCTAATTTAATGTATTTTAATATATAGAAGAGAAAATTTTGACATGCCTGCTTATGTTGTCTGCTTCAACTTCTTCAATCGTGATTTTATTATACTGTCTCTAATTAATTATTATAAGCCATTTATATATTAAAAAAATATTTAATTTAAAAAAAGAAAAATGGACATTTATGACTTGTCTATTTCAGTTGCTTCAATCGTAATTTTACTTTTTATTGTATCATTTTTAATTAATTATTATAAATTATTTATATATTAAAACATTAATAATATTTAATAAAAAAAAGTAAAATAGACAATTATGGCATGTCTGATCCAGTTGCTTTAATCGTAATTTTACTAAATATCACCCCTAATTAATTATTGTAAGTCATCTAAGTATTTAAAGAAGCTCTCCGTCAACTTGTCGGCTTGAGTTATTTGCTCCGTGATTTTACTATATCATTCCTAATTAATTATTATAAATTGTTTACATATTAAAAAATTAATAATAAATAATAAAACAATAGAATAGACATTTATGACATGTCTGCTTCAGCGGCTTTAATCATAATTTTACTAAATATCACCTCTAATTAATTATTATAAGTTATCTAAGTATTAAATAAATAAATAATTAAATAATATTTAATAAAAAAGATATAAAATTATAAGTTAACTCTTAATGTTTTAAAGTAACTTGAATTCTTATATGAGATTTCACTTACTTTTTTTCACAAGTATCTTTTACAATAATTTTATTATATAATTTCCAATTAGTTGTTGTCACTCATTTAAGACATGTCTGTTTCGCTGCTTCAATCGTCATTTTACTATATCACCTCTTATTAATTATTATGTTCATCTAAGCATCATGTCATTTAAATTAGATGTCATTTAAATTAGAGTAGAAAATTTTTACACAATAATTAAAAATTTAAATTATTTAAGAAATATAATTGACTATCAGTGCACAAACTCTGGACAAGGAGAGTAGCATATATTTTTTGAAAATTACATAAAAAATATTATAAATTACAATAATTAAAAACTTTAAATATCTAAAATAATTTAATCTATTATATATCTTTAACAAATACTGTAATTCACATTAATTAACAACTTAAAAAATTAAAATGATATAAATATTTGGTTGACTCTCGAAATTGTATCAGTGTCACTTAAATTGAAATAGAAGAAAAATATTATAAATCACAATAATTAAAAACTTAGATTATTTTGAAAATATAATTGATTATCAATGTCACAAAAGTTTAGATAAAGAGAGTAACATATATTATTTAAAAATTACATAAAAATATTAGAAATTACAATATTAACAACTTAAAATATCTAAAAACATATTAAAAGTATGATTGATTATCTAAATTCATTTTGTATCACAAAAATTGAGACAAATAAATATATATTGAGCTCATGCTAGATCCCGGGTGAATCCTAAGATGTATATATGCAATTCATCTTTTTTTAAACTTTGGTTTAAATACATCAAATTGAAAATACAGGTTTTAATACAGTACACTGTACATAAAAAAGTGTATAAGAAATAATGTTAGCATAAATAATATCAATATCACTAATATAAGCATTATTAATACAAACATTATTAATACATTCTATTAACATTATTTTTATATACTCTAACAAACGACTCCACATTTGAATGAAAGGAACATATACAAAAGTAAAGTTCAATAAAATATCTACATAAGTATGTTTTATCGTGTTCTTAAAGTCAAATAATTTAAATTAATATGAAAAATGATAACTATAATTTTTTTTTCTATATAATTTTTGAAACACTTAAAATTTAAATTTAAAATATTAATTTAGTTTAACTTCAAATAATAAGTTGACAAATAAAAAAGAAGGAGAAAATAAAAACAAATAATAGTTATGGCGATTTAGTAAGAGAATATATAATTATCTTGTAAGACTTATAAAATACTACCAAGTAGTTAATATATTTTATGTATTGATGTGTTATAATTCATAATTAAAACTTTACTATACATAGTAAAATATCTTTCGGCGGCCCGTAGTGACACAACCATGCTCCTCTAGGTAAAGTAGAAATCCGAGAACCTTGTGTATAAATAAAGGTTGGTTCGCTTAGATTTGTATGCTTCTTTGTTTTCGCAGGCTCTCTCAATCGATACGTTTTTATTTGCTTATTCTGCCGTTTTTTACTCTGCTAACATCATATATTTGAGAGCCTTCTTTGATATTGTTTTTTTTCTGGATTCTTCCTTGTGTGTGCTTGTTAAACTCAAGCACAAACAGTGATTTGAGCTAAGCTAAGTAACTAATTAACTAAACTAGTGATAGTGCTACACAGGCATTGATTGATAGCAGCCAATCTATAAACCGTTGTCGTGCTTCTAGTCTACCTTAGAAAAGGGGACAAGGTTGCGAATGTGACAAAAAGCAAAAAACACTAAGCTCGTATAATCTGTAACAATTGAAACTAAGAGCTAAAACCTAATTTTGGCTCAAATCCAGATTGTATAATTTACCTTTCCTCGACAATGCCCATGTACAACCTTTTTTTCGATCATGCACCTATCCACGATTTCTTCTCTCTCTACACAAAAAATTGCATATTGTAATTTCAGTTGGGAAACATGGAATGCAGGAGATAGACCAACGTGGGAGGCTTCTTTCGTCTGGTTTTATTTTATATGCTGCTGATGTCTTTTTTTTTTTTTTGGGGTTCTATTGCTCCTTGGTGTTTTTGTATTCGAATGTGTTTTTCTTATCGATGTTGTTTTGCTGCATGCTTGTGTTGTTCCTTACGTATTCTGACCTGGTTTAGTTTCTTCTGTCCAGTGATGTTGGAGTATCTGAATTTTTTTTATGCTCTTTTGTGGTATGTTTTATTGATGTGGTGATATGGGAGAGGACACGATACGATTTGAGTTGAATATTCAGAGGTGTTCAAATCAGATTATAATTAATGTTGATTTTGATGGCATATCAATATTTGTTTGCTTTTTAATCAGTGAAATGGGTATATAAGGGTAATATCGCTTATTTTGTAGGTAAATTATGAATCTTGATAGTTACAAAAGGAAGCGGAAGGATGCTTTCACTCCCTGGAAGAGGGAGCCACCGTACAGTGAGTTCCGTAAAATTTATCCTCTAACTTCTTTTTATTATCAAAATTCATTTTCTAATGTTGTTTTGTTGAAAATTATGTAGGTCCTGATGATGTACGTGAATCAATAACTTTGAGTCGAAAGGAACAAAGCTTTTATTTGTATCCTCAAAACAGGTACTTAGATGTTTACACGAAGAGTGCAGCTTTAAGAGTTTCCACATCCGTCGTCAGTCTTGAATCATACTCAGGTATTTGTTCATGATAGTTTTGATTTCTTTTCTCATATTTGCTGCTTGCTTCAATGCTTGTTTCTTTATTGGTTGGAGACTTGGATTTTTTCCGCTCCTATTATTTTTTTTAGTTCCAACTCATGTTAACATGTTACCTCTATTATTGTTACTTTTACGTTCATTGTCAGGGGAAGAGGAGATCTTTCAATGTTCTGGGACTATTATAGAAAGTTTTAACACTTATAGCATAATATTAACCACTGCAAGTCTCCTTAGGTGTTCCACAAGTAGAAATTCTATAGCGGATAATGTCAAGGTTGGTGGTTTATTTTTATCCCGTCCTCAAATTTGTCTTATTGCTTCTTCACCGAATTCATATTTGCTTATATCTTAATTATTAGCAGTTCTTTGTATGTCATTTCTAACCAAATCCTTGCCATATGTTTTGTAATTGTAACTATATATTTAGATTATTGTCCACCTGTTTGATGGAAGATCATTTGATGGTTAAATCGAGGCATATGACTTCCACTACAATGTTGCTACCATAAAGATTCAATCAGATACACCACTTCCCAGTGCATCCCTGGCTCATATAAGTGATTCTATCACGATTGATCCGATCCAGCTCCGGGGTACTGAGGAGAAGTGTCCGCATTCGAATTCAGTCGAACTTATTCCGGGAGATGCAGTTATTGCGGTTGGTCGTTTTTATAAGAAGCCGTTTGATATCACGGCTGCTACTGGTGAATTCAGGTGGTGTTTTATTTGACTTTTACTTTATTTCAATCACCTCCTTAAAATTAAAGGAGTGGGAGAGAGAAGTTCATGAGGCCTAAAATAATAAATTTCATCTACTACTGATTTTGGTTATTGCACCTTTACTTATAGCAAACAAAAGGCGTACGCTTTTCTGTTTGGGTACAAATAGTTTGGGATAATAAGTAGTTTGTGTGTTTGTTAAGATGTGTTATGCTAAGAAATTCAGGAACTTAAGATGATGTTGCCACTTGTTGATCAATTAAGAGATGCAAAATGGGCATGGCGTTGAGATGGTGGCTATGAATTGGATAAGACGATTTCATGTTGCTGGAGAAAGTTACCAATTTCAGGAAAAAAATTGCAGGAGGGAATGTTTAGCTCTCGTTGGAGCCTCAAAGTTGTAAAAAGACTTAGTTAACTAGTAGAACCCCTCAACTCTCGACCTGTATACACTACTAGGCTAAACTAGGCAGTCCTAATTTAGAAGGTCCTAAAGATTGTAATTGGTGCTTATACTGTTTCTTCTGCCTTGGTAATTTCCCTTTCTATCAGGTTGTATCATGCATTTTGAGAGCTTAAGTTGATTTTGTACGTTGAGTTTCTCAAATTGTAGTTTTGAGTTCTCTATTTGTCTAGAAAGTCAATATTTGCATCTTGCCTGTAAGTAAATGATTTTTGTGCTATGCACCTGTTCTTTTTGAGTCTTCGTTTTTGTAATTGCACGTCTTTTGAGAAAGCGACTTGTTTTTGATTGTAGACTACATCATTTTGGTCCAGTAAGCAACGCATAATTTTTGGTCAGTTTTGCCACTGCCGTGTATTTTGACTGACGATGTCTAATACATCTAGTGCAAGTTGGAATCATTTTCATAAGCTGATAAATTTACACTGGTTATTGAGAGGGTAGAAACTCTCTGAATCCTTGCTTTATTTTCTTATATTTGAAATGCATAGGGGTTATGGTGGATTATGGTTGGTAAAATTATGTTTTCTCATTTCGCTAAGTAAGTTGTTTTCGTTAACATAATGTGTAGGTTCTTAAAACACAGAGACACTTTTACATACACATTGCTTATTGCATACCTGATTGACATGTTGATTATTGGGACTTCTCTCTCAGTTTTTTTGTGGTTGATCCTTGTGCCTTGTAGCATTGGTCGGTGCGACAACGATGACTATTTTGATTGTAAAGAGCTTTTCGTGGCGACTTGCAGAATTATTAGAGTAACTCTCTTTCACACTTTCAAATAAATCTGTCTCACACTTATCTCTTACTTTGGTAGTTACTAGTTACTGACTTTGTTCATTTTTCTTGTGAATACTCCCTTCGTTTCAAATAAGTGGCTTTTTCACCTTTTCCTTTTGTTTCAAAATAATTGGTGTGGAGAAATCATTGAATAGCTACTTCTTTTGCAGGACACTTGATTAAGCGTAAGTTAGTAAAAATACTTCTTACTTTCTAGGAGTGAGTAATTTTCTTAAAGGATTTGCCCTCGCTAAAAGCACCACTTATTACAAAACGGGGGGAGTATATTCTTAATCAATGGCAAATGATATCTATAGCTATTGTATGTTAGTTTTTTAGTAAAATATTGCTAATTTAGGGCTTTTTCCTTCTTATTGAAGTGCGGTATTGGGGGGCCACTTATTAACCGCTATGGAGAAGTCATTGGTATGTGCTTTCATGATCCAGGCGCTATTGCGTTTTTGCCAATCAATATAGCTTCCATATGGTGGGAGCATTATAAGAAATATGGGTATGCTCCACTTCTCTGCCTTTGTAATTTGCTTGATAATGTGCTTGGATCTCACCTCTTCAATAATTTTTAAAGCACGCATGATGTCTCAAATTGCATTATGGATCCTGTTGACACGGCTGATATTTCTGTGACATATCTTGCACTGAACATATTCGGCTTATGTGTCGGAGTTTTTCACTCAATGAAATTATTTACCTTATTAAGAAAAGAAACATACTATGTAGTCTAGCTGTTATTTTCCACTTGGTCACGTCTACACTTACCTTTCATATGTGATTTTATATGATTGTGCTTTGTTCAGATTACATACTTTTGTACTTTCAGTGGCGACCGCTAAAGAATTGCTTAACACTAAACAACTGCTTATATACGTTTACTAAAGTATTGACAATTCTTCCCTTTGATTTTCTAATGAACACCCTTATCAAATTTATCTTAAAATGTTCACTAACAACTGATTGTTTTCTAACTGAGATTATATTGATGTGACTCAAAGGACATGTTTTAAGTCATTGTTAATGGTCTTTGGGATGCTTGATGCCTCGAAACCGGCAAAAACAGGCATATGAAGTGAATATTTGGTGTGAAATTAAGTGAATAGGACTCCGTTGTAGTTATACAAATTGTACTGTATTTGATTTGTTGTTCAGAACAAGATCTTATACTGATGTTTGATTAGACAATGAGAAATGTAATTATAGTTGATGCACGCGAAACTTAGAAGTATGGTCTAGGCCTCATTTGTTTGAGAAAACTGCTAGCATTCAATCTAATAAGTTGGCCAGTGACCATAAAAATACTTTTCACCATGTGCAACTTCTTCAAAACAACCAGTCCATCCATATAACAGCTCAAAGAGGGAGAGCAATCTCTGCTGTTGCCGCTTCTTAGGAACAAGAACAACCTTGTCTTTGCAGTACTGTTTGCTACGTATTCAACAGTGGCGTAATCATCGGAAGTCTTGCCTGATACAATCAGACAGAGGCCATCCTGATGGGCATAAAGAAAGAGCATGTGCATGAGTTCGTGGGAGGAGTTCGCTTCCGTCTCCTCCCTATTATACTTGGTTACACGGAGTTGGTAAACTGTTTTGGTGCTTTAAAAAAAAATTGGAAGTGATTTATATTAATCTGATAAAAAAGAGAATTAAAAACTCTTCTATGAACAGGTTTTGCTTTTAATATATAAAGGAAAAGAAAAATCAGAAAACTACAGATCCCGCCAACATATCCTCAATTGATGCCTCAAGTTGTGAGGTCTTATTGTGTTTTAAGTGTTACTGAATTGATCATCTTCTGAAAACTAGAGAGTCAGCTACTCTGCTGATATATAGACCTTAATCCAGTTCTTTGTTTATCTTTAATGTCGCTTAAACTGTTACTCAAGTTGTATTTTGGGGGGTTTAAAAGTGCAACTTATTACAGTCAGTATTGTAAGAGCCTGGTATCTGTCCAAAAGAATTATGAGTGGTGATTTTGAAAAGTAGGGCACATGAAAGGTTTGAAGAGAAGGATGGATCATGATGAGTAACCTATAAACTGATTAGCATTTTCTCTTTTCAGCTTTGCAGGCATCTGCCGAAAAGTCCTCCCACTTCAGTCAAGTTCAAACAATTGTGTAAAAAGAATCTATAATAACCTGCAAGTGATTGAATAGAAAAATTTGCAAAAGAAATATAATTATTACCTTTATTTCTGGAGATTTTTTGGACGTGTTGTGCCTCGAATTCATAATGGACCTTTGTTTCTTTTGTGTGTGTGTGTGAGAGAGTGTGTGTGTCAGTCTACCAAAATGTTAAGTTATTCCGCTTATTATCTTTTGATTGTTAACAAATAACTCTTGCTACTTGATAATCTGCTTGTACATGTCAAATATAATGAGGAAAAATGGAGAGAGTTTAGGCTTATAGAAATTTAATCACAGATATCTTGTATTAATCTTAAGTTTTATTTGTATCACAGGCAATCACGTCGACCTTGGCTCGGGATGGAAGTAACTAACCTTTATACAGCTGACCTTGATATTCTGGAAAATATTATTCCAAAGTTCCCTGACGTCTTGAAAGGTGTCATTGTTGAAGAGGTATGTTCTCTTGTATTGCGGCTTTTTTGTGGAATATCGTTCCTCGGATGCTATTGATGCCCCTCTATTTTACAGTTGTTAAAGTAAGAAGGCATATAATAGCACTAGGGTAGAATAGGCCAGGTCTGGGTGCAAGGCATTCTGATGGATGTGAGGTGCCAGTTTTTATAAGATGTGCATAAAGAAAAACAATAACTGCATCAATTCCAAACAAGTTTGAGTTGGCTCTATGAATCCTCACTGTCCATGTTAGTATGTGCATAAAGAAAAACACTTCATTTTAATTTGTAAATGCTGAAAGTTTAAAGATTTAACAAATGCAAGACATAGAGCATTATGCTGCAAAAAGGCAAGTAATAACACAAATTTGATGTAGGACATATGAAAAGTGTAAAGAATGGCAAACACCACCAATTATGCTTAGTAAACAACACAGTTCGTAGTTCAACTTTTTCGCACAGGTTGTTATGTTATGTTACTAGAAGTTACTGCTCAACCATGTATGTTGTTAATTGTAATTATATTATTTTTATCAATTGTGCTGGATAATTTGAACTGTCGATTAGGTTGTACCGGGTTCTTCTGCTGAATCTGCTGGGATAAAACACAATGATGTTATAATTCAATTTGCTGGCAAAAGGGTTCACAGTTTCTTGGAGGTATAATACCTTTCCTCTTGTTATTGTTAAGTGTCTGTTACTTAGATTCTTCATTGAGCTGGGATGGGAGAAGTGTTCACGGGTCTCTTATCTGCTTGTTGGCGTCTTCTAGTGGTTGTGGATTGGGTTTTTCATTATTATTTCAATACAAAGTTACTAATTTTTCTGAGAGTATGGTAGTTGCTTCTTCACAAGTTTGGAGTTATGTCTGTTAACATGTTCATCTTTATCATAGTTGACCGTTTGTACTTGCTTTGTGTTTATCATTCCAATGCAGTATGCAAAATGTCTATCATGCATGTTTTTCTTGTCACTTAAGTGGTGGATACTATTGTTGTTATTGTTCCTATCTAACTAGAGAAACCAGTAGACCACCCTATGGTTTATCCATTATTTATGTAACCAACTGCTTTAGTCTGTAGCTAGTCAGGGCTGCTGTGAGATGCTAATTTTGGTTTTCCGTTCTTTTCATTAACATCCAATGCCCTAAAGTGTTAGGCTAAAATTTGGGAAGTCTTTATAGTTTCTGTGAAGTAGTGAATGAAATACACTTCCTTTTGTGTTTCATTCTTCCTATTTTCTTTTTGGTCTATAGTTTGGGACATTACATATGCATTAAATCTAGCCTTCATTTTAATAGTTTTATGAATATTGATTTGTGTATTCTCCATCTGGTCAACTATATTATTGAAATTTTAAACTACCGAGCATCTGGCAACTCAACCAGTTGATGACTTACAGAGGTCAAGTTACTCTGTGTTTTTATTTGTCAAACGGCTCATCGTTACTAGGTAAGCTTTACATGGTAGGAAAGTAGAACATATATAAATTCAGGAAGAAACTGATTCTGATATGTGTGTTTTTTTGTCTTTAAAGAGTATATGTTTGACCGGTTTGATAATATGTTGGTGCTAGTCTTAATCATAGTTAGATGCAACAACTACAAAATACCAGGTTAGGGGGCATCTTTTCTTCGAAACTGTGTAGGTTCACTCACTTAATCCCACTTATTATTTGGATGAGATTGGGTAAACAATTCATGTCAAAGTATGACTTTTCCTGACAGTTATAGAGGCCCAAATTGGTATGCCAGACTATGGCTAAGCGAAGACAACCTTGTCTGGCATGTCTTTTTTGTCAGTTCTATTTGATGCTATTACTAGTTGATTATTTGGTTTTCATTGCACCGAGCAGGCTCTCTGATAGCTATGTGCTATTCTGCTGAAAACCCTCTTTTTCTTCTAGTTGACCAATGCAACTTAGCATTCAAGTGAATGTAATACAATGCATACACACACAAAATCTGTCGACTAAAACAAGAAGAGAACATACATGCAATCAAAAATGCAATTTCCTATTGATATTGACAATTCTTCTTCTTTTCTTATTCAAATCGTCAATAGCTATTTGAAAACATGTGGAATAATGTTGGAGAATCTGTGGAGTTGGCTGTGATAAGATCAAGTCATGATTCTCCTGTACAGCTTAGCATGGTGGTGGAGGAGGTCACATGAGATAATTTATACAGGTATCATCTTCTACTCTTTATCTTCTTAACATACTGAGGTGTAATTATGTAAACTGGGAACATCTTATGCTACGAGGTGAGATTATTTATGGAGCTGCTATGTGTCTCATTTCATTTTTTCTTCTCTGTGATGATTTTCCTTCATGCTCAGCGTCTCATAAATCATTCGTTGTTTCAGCTGTCCACTTTGGGAAACACGATGACGTTCCAGAGTAGTTACATCTTGAGGGTTGCTTGCAGGTAATGGGAATGTATATGGTGGCACTTGGACTTCATAATGAGCATTGCGAGTTAAAGCTTATTTGCGCTATCTTGTATGTTTCTCTTCTGCTATCGCTAATTCGCCTTTTTGTGATGTTTGCAGATAGTAGTGAGCAGTTTTTGACCCGAATAGAATCTGACTTTTTGGGAAGCACTTGTTGGAGTTGTAGAAAATTTTGTTAGCTCCATTGTGTATGATTTCAATGGGATGTTCTCCATGCATTTTGTTGCATTTCAATGGATATTCGGCCGATGATGGTCAAATTATCTTATAAGTAATTTTTGGCTTTTATCTACTTAGTTGTTAAATACAAAAAGTATTGGCTTATGAGTTAAAATCAGCGGGGGAAAATACCATAAGTTTCCTGTCCCATTTTTATGGTCTTTTTAGTTATGTATTTTTCTAATATTTTTAGGATATATTCATGTCTGTTTAGAAAGAAAAGGCACATCAACTGCTTCTTGTTGGTTTCAACACCTCAGTCCAAACATGCACTACTTATTTGTAAAACCAGCTTCAATATCTTAAAACCTCGAACACTTGAGGCTTGTTAACTAGTTTTAATCAACTAACAAAAGTTAGTTATAGTTCTCTTCGTCCATGCAAATAAGAGAATCCTCCAAATCGGATCTAATTTTCTAAATTACAGAATCATTTAACCATGAGAAATATGAAAGCTAAGCATTCAATCTTTCATCATACTTCTTAACATATGAAAGTATCATATGTTTTGATGATACTTTTAGTATTAAAGGTTAGCTGACAATCACATAAAAGCAACCAAGCAACAAAAACAATAATATATCTAATATATTCCTGTAAAGTAGAGTTTGGGAAGGGTAAGTGTCCGCGCAACCAAGCAACAACAACAATAACATGCCCAATATATTCTCGTAAAGTAGAGTTGAGGTAAGTGTCCGCAGTCCGTTTCAATTTATTATATTTCTGTAAAGTAGAGTTGAGTTTTGAAAAAGGTAAGTGTCCACAGTTTGTTTCAATTTATTTGGCGGAGATTGATTGTATAAAGTCAAATGTAAAGCAATATCGTTGATATTATTTCAAAAAATTTATTGATAACTCTAATAGAGTCACGAGACAAACCAAACAAAAAGAATGATGTACGTAGCGGGTTTGATTTCTTTTTAGATGATATTCGAACCAAACTGAATTGTAAACTCAAAAAACTTTATGCCACAGACAGAAAACTTAAGTGCCAAAAAGAAAAAGTCCAAAACTGAAAACCCTCTCTCCCTCACTTCTTCTCTTATATATATTATTAAAAAGTAAAGTAACATATATAAACAATATACTTGATCGCAAATTTTCAGAAAATTTAGATTCTCGAGAAATACTCTGATAATATTTAATTTTGTGATCATTCATCTTTAAGAAAGATGACAAGCTCAACTTTATAATAAATATCTCTACAATTTTATTGAAAAAAAAAAATCTTTATCCAATTTCTTTATATTTTAATGTCGTTGTATATTTGTGTATTTGTGGTGCATAAGCTACAGTAAAACAAGAGCTTTCAAATCTTAATAAATTTAGGGCTCCTAAACAATGAACAATTGAACTGCATGTGCGATTAAAATTTCAAAGTCATACTTCATTTTGTTAGATCAACAAATCCCACATCAAATACATCCAATTGTATGTGTTATTCAAAATCATATCAGTCTTACATCAAATATTATTATATGTAAATTAAGAGTTTCATTATATCACGCCAATGCAACAAAAAACACTAGACATAAAGATATAATAATCTTCTTTTAATGCTATCATTTTTTGCTTTAATTATATGCATGTTGGTTATTGACAATCTTAGTATGTATGTATGTAGGAATGTTTGAACATCAGGAGAAGATAGGTTGATTTAACAATTTAATTGAGAAGAGACGCTAGATGAAATATGGCTTTAAACGAGTTAGTGGAACTATATACGATATTGTTAGTTCCTTTCTTCTCTATTTTTGATAAAATATTCATGCTTTTTCTTTTTAAAAAAAATATGTGATTATTTTGATTAAGTTAAATTTAATTATTTCTTACAGTAGGATGAGATTTGAAGAGGAAGATATTAGTATATTAGTAGAAGCAAATTTAGTATTTAAACTCTAAGGGTTCAATCTTTAAGGCTCTTTACGTTGATTTTATTTTTTCTTAAAATTAAAAGTTAAAACCTATTTTTATTAATTTTTACACATATTTTTATTAATTCTTTATGTTAATTTTCATTTTTATTAATTATTTCTGGTGACTTCCAAAGAGAAATAGGCTTGAGATCTCGGGGAGTTTTGTGGAGTGATCTCACACCAAATTCATTGAACTCTATGTTGTATATTTTATTGAACATATTCTATATTTAAGGCATTGGAGGTGAGCTTGATTGAAAAAGATAAAAGGGTTTTGCATAAGGTATTAAGTTTGGAGTTTGGACAGAAGAGTTTTTGTTGTTTTTATTAATTTGTCGATACTCATGTGTTACTTAAAATTGTATATATGTGTATTCATATGTTGGTTTATATAATTGTCCATGTTCCTTTTTACTATGGGTTATGACGTGTACTTTGATCTTTATAATAAATGTGCTCAAGGCAGTGGAAAAGTATTGACATGCAAACGGAACTATTCCATAGAATTGAAGTAGACATTTAAAGTCAAGAGATAGTGGGCAGACATAAATTTGTATGAATTTTCGGAGAAATTGAGTTGATCTACTTTTCTCTTTAAAGAATTTTTTATTCAAATCATTGTTCAATATCTAATATGATTTCTACAAAAATTATAGCTACCTAGCATTTGATATTGATTAAAAAATATAACAAATTTGGAGAGTATGTCAACTACATCTCAATTTTATATTAAATAAATTTTAATTTTATAAAATGTATTGAATTTTTCATTATAGTTAAAATTTCTAATCGAAATGTTGATTGAATTTTTCTTTTAAAAAAAATGTTCACGCGCAAAGCGCGTACTCTAAACTAGTAGATTATAAATATAGATAGATATAGATATAGATCATAGATTAGCTTATTGTAAAGTGTCAAAATTACACAGTTGATGGTTGGTTTAGGTTTTTAAAATGATCACAGCCCACTATAGGTGCCAGAGTAAACGTTCGTGTCAAGTTTAGGAGTCTAACGATGTGTTTGACCTTATATAGGAAAATTTACATAATATTACACCTTAAATTACTATTATTGCCTAAAATCCCAACTCCTGACTACAAAAATCCTAAATTTCACTTTAGGTCTTCAAATCTTTGGTACATCACATCTACCCTCGAATTCCATACACATTCCATTTTGTCCTTTAAGGAAAATTATTAAAAGCTATGAAAAAAACTTCAACCTCTCCGCCACAAAAGCTTAATTCTCAATCTTCCGATAAAAGTTCTTCGTCGGATTCTTTCCCAATACGCATGTTGATCTTACTAATTACAAGTTGCAATAAGAAAAAAGAATTTACATATAATGCAATACAAGAACGGTAAACAATAATGTCTCTTTCAACAACATTTTTTTGAAAGAAATTAAGTATATCATTGTTGTTAATTGCGGCTTGATAAGCACCTATGTAAAAATTGTTCCTCAATCCGAACAACGGATAGGTTCTTGATTCTGCCATCTTTACTTTGTATTTTTCTACTTTATTATTATTTTGATTCAGATCTCACAAGCAAATAAAGAAAAATTTACATAATATCTTGAATGTATAAACAGATCTCGAATGATTCGTACAGATTCATATACAAATCTCGAATGATTTATATCTATTAATAGAGTTTGGAGATACATAAGATTGATGTATCTGATAGAAGGGGACAAGAGGATACATTATGTGATCCTCCACTAAATCTACAAAAGATATGTATCTTACTGAATATTAGATTACAAATACATAATAAAAATGTGTTTGGTTGCAAATCTACAAAAATCATGTATTGAAATGCTTGTTATGTTATTGATACATCAGTCTCATATATGTTTCTGTGTGTATCGTTGTGATATTAATATATGAGAGCTATGTATCAACACTTATATATATCATATGGTGATGTATAGAAAGTTTTAGCTATGCTTACGATAATAAATTAAAAATTGAGATTTTACGTAAATTACAAAACTGTCGAGATTTTATATAACTAAATTCTAAACTGTTGGATTTCAGAAAAATAGCCTATATGTTATTGAGTAATTGTATATATAACATTATGCAATACATAAAACAAAATTGTATTGTATATACCACAATATACAATACAATATACATATGCATAGAATATTATACAAAAAACAAAAAGGTTAGTTTTTCATTGTGTGACCAAATCGAGGTTTTGGACTACAAAAATATAATGTGTTTTTTGGCCACGAAATTAATATATATTTGCTATGTGTATATTTTTTTGTGTAATTGTTCCAATAAAAATTCTAAGTGAAAAGTAAAATTTAATAAGTTTTTTTCTTTTATATCTTCAACAAATAATATTTTTTTAATTTAAAACTTTAACAAATAATTTTTTTTTCTACTAAGCAAATTTAATAAATAAAAATTTTATTTCACCAAGGGAAAAGGGTCATATCTATAGTGTTATGTGTCTTTTTTTTTCAAATATTTTCTACTTACTTATAAATGGGTATAAGCAGGCAGCTCCTTAACATGCTTGTTTGTGCTACCTGCTTCAGGTGCTTCAATCGTAATTTTATTATATCACCCTTAATTAATCATTATAACTCATTTATGTATAAAAATAATAATAAAAAAAAAATTAAATATAAAATAATAAATTAATTATTGACGTTTTATTTCAATGGTAATTTTACTATATCACTCATAATTAATCATTATAACTCATCTGTGTATAAAAAAATTAATAATATAAAAATAATAAATTGAATATAAAATGATAAATTAATTGTTTACATTTTATTTCAATCGTAATTTTACTATATCACTCCTTAATTAATCATTATAACTCATCTATGTATAAAAATAATAATAATATTTAATAAAAAATAATAAATTAAATATAAAATGATAAATTAATTATTGACGTTTTATTCAATCGTAATTTTACTATATCACCCCTAATTAATCATTATAAGTTATCTAAGTACAAAAAAAAAATATATTTAATAAAAATAATAAATTAAATATAAAATAATAAATTAATTTTTGATATTTTATTTCAATCGTAATTTTACTATATCACACTTAATTAATCATTATAAGTCACTTTAAGTAATAAAAAAATAAAAATATTTAATAAAAATAATAAATTGGATATAAAATGATAAATTAATTGTTGACGTTTTATTTCTACTTGATTACTTATATGAGACCTATTTAATTTTTTTCACAAGTATTTTTTATAATAATTTTATTATATCACTTCTAATTGGTTGTTATAAGTCATTTAAGACATATCTGTTTCGTTGGTTCAATCGTGAATTTATTATATCATCCATAATTAATTTTTTATAAAAAAATAAAAATAAAATAATAAATTAACTCTTGATGTTTTGTACTACCTTCTTCGGTTGCTTCAATTGTAATTTTACTATATCACCCCTAATTATTATAAGTCATTTAAGTATTAACAAATTAATAATGTTTAATAAAAAAGATAATCTAAACATAAAATGATAAATTATCTCTTGATATGTTAAATTAATTTGATGTCTTATATGAGACCCATTTAAAAAAAAATTCACAAGTATTTTTTATAATAATTTTATTTTATCACTTCTAATTAGTTGTTATAAGTTATTTGGACATGTTTGCTTCATTGTTTCAATCGTGATTTTATTATATTACTATAATTAATTTTTATGGTCATCTAAGCATTAAAAGATTAATAATATTTCATAAAAAAATAAAATACACACAAAATGATATGTTAACATAAAATATTTTTTAGACTATTAAAATTATATTAGTGTCACAGAAATTACAGATTGTTTAAAAATGAGATGATACGTAAATTGGAACTGAGGAAGTATTAATGTCATATTTCAAAATATGAAGCAAAAAATGTTATTCTTATATATATATATATGTATATATGTATATATATATGAGGGGATGAGAGAGAGAGTAAAAGTAAGCATTTTACGTAATTAATATGGAATTTTTGTAATTACTTTTCACAATATTTAATAGTTAACTTGTGTATGTATGTATGTATGTATATGTAATTTTTCCAAATTAATACTTGACCAAAATGGGGAATATTAATCAAGCAAGAGAAGGGCCATGTTGATTGGGTCAAACATGGTGCCAAGTTTGAAGTTCCTACTAATAGAAAAGGTGAAAGAGAAACAACCAGACCCAAGCCCAAAACTAACTCGATAGCGCTAGTCTCTATATAAAGAGAGAGAGAGAGAGAGAAAATAAAAATAAAAGTAAAAGAGAGAGAGTGTGTTTTTGGTAACTAAAAACTTACCAAAAAAATAATAATCCAAAACTTGAATCCTCTCTCCCTTGAGTTGTGGTGTTGTTCTTGGGACGCAGCACCATGAAGAAGGCGTCGAATTTCAAAAAGAAAAAAGAGACGATAGTGAAAAAGACACGAGAACTTTCAGTTCTCTGTGACGTTAAGGTTTGTGCCATTCTTGTTGCTCCTAACGGAGAAGTCGATACATGGCCTGAAAATCCCACGGAGTTGAACCCCATTATTCAATCCTACAAAGAACATGTAGTTGCCGGCAAAAGAAAAGTAATTGACGGTGGTCTCTTCAAGAATAAGTCGAAAAGTAATAATGTTGCTCTGTTTTGTGATAACGGTGATGATGATGAGTGGATTAAGAATTTGTCTAGAGACTCGAAACAGAGTTTGTTGGTGAAGTTGAATACGAAATTAGCCGCTGTTGAGAAAAGAATTGAGTTTTTGAAGATGGGCAGTGTTATTAGTTCAAGTTCAAGAGGGAAACAAGTAGTTGCTAATGGTGATCAACTGAGTAGTGAAAAACAAGTTGTTGGGGCTAATCAAGAAAACTATAATGTAGGTTGTGATGAATATTGGGGGAGTTCTTTTGCAATTAATGATGATCAACTTGGAAAAACTAGTACTGCTTATAATCAAGAAAGAGATATTGTTATGACGTCTGAGTTCAATTGTTCTGCATATAATCAGGACCAAGAAGTTGGAGGTTCTATGGGGCACGAGGGACAATTAATGGAAGAAGTTGGAGGTTCTATGGGGCACGAGGTACAATTAATGGTAACGTCTAATGAGATGAACATGTGGGAAAATTTTGAGTGGGATGATGTTTGGTCAATTATCAATGGTCCTGATCTTGAATTTGATTTATTGACAAAAGGGGCTACAGGTTTTGGTACATCGTTGAATCAGCAAACAATTGTTAATGATGGCTCCAACCCTAATTATGATTATTTCATTCCTTTATCCAATTAAAATTGCTGTTTTCTGCTAACTATCTCCCTCCCTCCAAACTCCGCAACGTCTTGAATATTTTTTGGAGTTGAGTTCGTATTATTTTTCGGAAATTCTTTTTGGGAGAACATGGGTTTTGCTATGTATTTTTTGGGGTTGAGTTGGTTTGCGGAAGAGGAGGGAGGGGGTGGGGATACATGTAGATGCAGACATGAGTTTTTTTTTCTTGATCAAGTTTAGCTGTTCCAGCAAGTATTGACTGCTACAATTTTGGTTACGCTTATGTAATGTTACGAGTTCTTTTAATTGTAATCATTATTCCATCTCAATTCAGTAACTTTTAGTTATTATTGTTGGAGATAGAAACTCGATTCCTTTTCCCTTTCCGGTTTGAATTTTCTATTGTTTGAGAACTATGAATATAACTTTGTTAAACAAGAGACTAAGAATGACATAGAGAACCTTAAAAACTGACGTCTAACTCATTACATTTGTTCCTACTTGTGGAAAAAGAATAGGGTACTCCTTACAGAGGTGTATAGCACATTCAATCTACAAATCCCAATGAATCAGTTACAACATAAAATAATAGATGTCAAAAGGAAAGTAAAAAAATTGGTCTGTGTATGTGTATACTGATGTCAGTTCTACTTTCTCCTCCTACTTGAATATTCTTCGGCTAATAGATTTGCCAACTCTAGTAGACAGTATCAACCACGGAATAATTCCCACCTGTAAGTTCATTAAACAAACTATTAAAATGCCATTCAACCAAAAGACGAGCAACTTTGCTGTATTATGAACGCGAAGCAGCAGCTGCTTTTATATGATATGTCACACAAGTTCTGGCTCTACCGTCAGAGATTCAAACCCAAGACTATATCCTCACAGGACTGCTCTATTTTCAGTCACTATTTCCTCTAAAAGAATAAATGACAATAGAGAAACAATTGTGACTAATCATTACCATAACATTATCACTGGCAGGACCTCCAGCTCGCCAAGACAACATCTTGCCTGCAGTAGCGGAAGAACAACAGATCAGTATGTCACAGGCAAATAACTTTCTATGGAAATCTGAACACGGGCCTCTCCCTAAAAGCTGGTGAAAGCAATAGATCATAAATCACAATGGAAGAGGAGCAAAGCAGGTTGGTAAGTGGGTAAACAATAGTTTTAAGCATACATCATGGTCACAAAATGCCGTGCAAGTAATGGCGACAGCTCAACAATGTAGAAACCAGAAACATTACCGAAAGGCTGTACGAGCTGCTTAGATATGGAAGCCACAGGAATACGCCAAAACCAGATAATCAATAAGAAGTACATCAAGACCTGTGTGATTAGGGGGTAAATAAGTTTCTTCGAGATTAAACAAAGCTTGTAAAAAAACACTACACAGATCCAATGAATACCTGTAAAATAGTTAGGCCTTTTGTGTATGCATCATGTGACAATTTCGCCTCTTTGCTGCGCATTTCTTGATCTGCAACAGAGGATGAGAACTAATTAAATTTAGTGATAAATTTCATCCAACTAATATGCTATAAAGAGAACACCACCAGCAACAAGAGTTATTATGCCTCAATCCCCAGCTGGTTGAGGATAGTATATGATTTATCCTCACTACCAGTTTCACTTCACTTGAACCCATTTCATTCCAATTCAATATGTTGAAGTTCTCTAACACTCAAAATTCTCCATGTTTTCCACTCATACACAATTCCTACAAGATTATAAGTACTAACAAATATTGTGTAAGCATACAAACATACCTAAACCTCAATACCAACTAGTGTGTATGTGCTATAAAGACTGAAGTGTAAGTTACAAGTACATTAAGTCAAATGTCGAGAAAGAAATATCAACATAAATGAGAACACGAATAGCGAGTTGATATACTTTGGAGTATAGCTCGTCACATTACCAGACTAGAAAGCCACCTTCAAGTTAGCAAGGTAGTCTGTTACGTAACTTTCCTCAATTTGGCTAGCCTACTTTAGTGATGCCATGATTAATCCATCCCAACTACCAAATTTACTTGCTTGTAGATCTCAAGACCACTAATATTACTATCTCAGCATTCCTATCTCTGTCTCTGATTCACTTCCTTGTTTAAGTTCAACATAAGACATCCCTAGAGTCTTTAAATTTCTTTTCAGAAAAAAGGAAGTGAACTTTTTTTAAATTTCAGTAATAAAATTGTGGATATTTCTCTCCTTTAGATCAATCCCTTTGGTAGCATTGTAGCAGCATCTGTTTTACAACTTCTAATATGAACGATTGCAAATCGACAGTTTTTTTTTCATAGAAAATTCAGAATCCAAAACACAACTTCTTTCCAAGAATTATATCCGAAGAATTAAGAATTTACTACTCTGCAGGAGCTGTTTATGCTTAACTTGATGTTTAATCAATGAATCCACAAAGTTTGTGCTTATTAACATACTTCGGTACCTACTTTTCAATACTCCAAGAATACTTACTTAAGGAGGTCCAAGCTCTGCTTAATAGTATTTCTGGTCATGGAGACTCTTTTTCATTGGAAGACAATCAGATAGCAGCTCTCATGGTTCTTCTTCTAAGGTCCCAAACCTTAAAAATCACTAACATTAGGTTTGCAGATGCTCTTTTATTCAGGTAGGAGCGCAATACTGACGAGGTCAGAAGAATAACCACAGATATACTAGATAAATTTTCTCTGAACTATCTTTACTTCATCCGATCTTGTGAAAGAGAGCCCCTTTTCTTTTCATGATCGACTCAGGTAAAGAACAGACTGCTTTGCCTGGTAAATCAAGTCAGCATATCTACTGGGTAGGCTCTAGAAAAATATTTGGGGTTCCTTGGATCTCTAGCAGGCAGCAAGCTGTTATACTTGGCCATTGGCTCATGATTGGAAAGTTTTAGCATGATCAATGCTGAGTTCTAGTAGGACATTGCCTTAACAAGGAAGAGTCAGCAAATCACTCTGTAGCTTGTATGTGTTTTTGCTTGAACATGTATGTATATTTGAACAGCCACTAATATGCAAAAGACAAGTACTAACCACAACTTCTCACCAGTCTTACTATAAGGAGGAGATATACTTGGTTATATGTAGTCCAGATTCTGGAAGAAAACTTCAACTATCCGAGTATAGTAGAGATTTGCTACTAAAGCAACTTATTTTTTGATAAAGAAAGAAATAATATTTTAAGAAGAAAGAAATAGTATTTTAAGAAAAAAAAAATGAGCTGTGGGGGATTTTGAAGTTCCTCATCTTGGGCATGTACATTTGATCAGTAAGTACTCAACATTTCACGGTCTCAAAACACACTAGCCCTTTGAAAGGAGTACAGCCACTGAGACCCCTCATCACAGATATCTCCTGAAAATATCAAGCAATTTGTTATCTCTGCGCAAGCTAAATTCCTTCATGTGCTAGAAGAGAATAGGACAGGGCAGCACTAAGCAGCCAAGTTCAGGTGAAAGAGTTAGTATGTGCACCTTGTTCCTTTACAATTAATCCTCAAAAGGCAAATGTCTTACTCTTGCATTCATCTCATTGTTCTCTGGTGATGTTAACCTTAGTACTCTGGAGAAAGTTTACATTCATTTTGGGATTCCATCACAGAATGCTTGTCTTATGCTATTGGTAATGAGAATCATTAGCTCTTTCAAAGTGATTCTTTCCATCATAAATATAGTTTGGTGGGATGGGGCATAATGAATGTATTTTGTCTATATTCGAGGCAGTATAAATCTCGGCACAATCTGCTAAATTGGCCATATAATTCAAGAAGAATCACTTTATTAAGTGGGACAAGAAATTGTCCCTGTCAGCAAGTTAGTGGAGAAAAGACAGAAGACAAGGCCATCAACTATAGTGTAGTCGATCCTACCTACATATGGACTGTGAATACAGCAGGAACTAGCCTAAAGAAAATAGAATATAAGACATACTTTTAGCAAGTTCTTTCTCCTTGGCTGTAGCTAACCTCCTCAGTTTTGCAGCTTGTGCAAATGTTGAAGGCCTGAAATTACATGTTTGAAGGCATAATCAATTTTTCCATATCATACAGCTTCCCTAAAGATGAGATCAGTTCTGTTTATTATGAAAAGAGAAAATTATCATATGTCCTCTTAAACACTCCGCTTTCTATTTCAATCACATGTTGTAGACTACCAACAAGTACTTATCCATCAAGTGTAACTACAGTAAGTAACTCTACAAACAAGGATAGTTTTGAAAAGCCACCACATAGAAATTTGCTTAGGATACCTTGACGTACAAAGAAAAGATAATAGTTATGACCAAAGCTACATGTGAGCACCCAATGGTGTGGCCTAACAGTCACTGAAACTGGGAAGGATCATAGAAATTCAGGATTCAACTCCTAGCAAAGACGAGAATGGCTAGATGACCTTTTCACATGTTTCAAGACCATGGTAGATAAGGTCATCCATGTAGTTGAGCTAGTGGGAGACGACATAGAGGGTACCTAGTTGATTAATTGAGGTGTGTGTTGTGAACTTGGATAATCAGATAATGCTTCTGGATCAGTTATTTGGACAGAGGCTGGTAGAGTTGATGGTCCACAGGCTAAACCACAAATAGGCCAGAGAATTATACATGTTGTTATACTCATACCGCCTCGTGGGCAATAGGTTCATGCGAATTGTTGCATAAAAGGTATGATTTCTCTCATCCCCCTTCTAGTTTTCTTCCTGTTATCTTCTATTTCCATTGTTGTTCATCAATTTCTTGAGTTTCAATAACCAGTTGTGGTTTGGCTAACAATCATTATATAACAGTACCTTAAGTATTTGCTCTAAGAATTCTGGATTATTTCGGTGTGAGCTCAAGTTGGCCCAAACATCATCATGCATCATCGTCAAAACTTAAATAGATAACGAAAAGAGGAAAAAAAAAAACATGTGAAGCTCACTTACTGTGAAAAGGCACCTGCCTCCTTTAGCAGCTGTTTGATTTCTGCGCGCAACTGCATATCTTCAGAATTTGTAGAACCTTTCTGTTAAATTCACCATATCATATCATACAACGAAAATCAAATCAATGGCAAAATAAGCAAGCATTTAATAACATGTTAAGATATCCATGATTGAACAGAACAAATCTAATTAGCTCAAGCCTTGGCATTAAATCAATCAATCATTGAAACGGCAATGGACATTTAAAATCAACTATTTCACCAAATCAAAATTAAGATCAAAACATGTATGAAATTCATGTGGAATTTAGATAAACCGAAAATTAACATCAGAACCTTTTTATTGATTTCGAAATGGCGAGAAAGGAGCTGGAAAGCTACGACCATAATGAATATCATCGGTGCAGCTACAGATCTCTCTAATATCTCAGTTGATTCTTCCATTTTCGTCTCTGTTGATTCTCCGTTCGCCTCTTTTCTGCTTTTTCTACTTTTGGGACCAATATGATGAGCTCCCACTTTCCACCTCTTTTTTCTTTTCTCTCTACGGATCAAATTTTTTTAAAATTATGGAAAATAAAGTTGTAATTATATTAGAATTAACTATACTTTTAAAATTATTACTATTATATGTATATGAAGTAATTATGTCATTTATTTGTTTTTAAACATAATAATACTCTTAAATTAACTAGGTGAGGTATGTCCTTCTGCACTAAAAATAAAATCTTAAGGGTTTACCAAAAAAAACGAAGCTCTAAGGGTCGTTTGGTTGGAAAATAAGTTATCTCAAAAACACTAATTTCGAAATTAGCTATTTCGGAATTAATTACTCCACTCTCAAACAGGGATGAGAAAAATACTATGATTCTGAAATAATTAATGTCGAATGAGTTATCTCACGCATTTTGTCTCAGCCAAACATAGGATATGTTCTTTTTCTAAATTAATTTCGGGATTAGTTATCCTTATCCCTCATACCAAGCAGCCCTTAAAATCTTATGGTGTTGGCCAATCAATAAATCGCATGTGTCGGAAGATGCAAAATGCGCAAAATGAGGATGTTGAAATGAATATGTAGACATACTAGAAGCGGGGGAATCAAAATATGAGAATATCTTAGATAAGGTAGGAGCGATTTTCATGGTGGACAATGTGAGGAAAGTGAGACTGAAATGGTTTGGACGTGTGATGATGAAAAGAGCAGTGACACTAGTGAGAAGGTGTAGGGGTTGAATATAGTGGGTATGATGAGAGGTAGATGTAGGCTAGAGAAGTATTGGAGTGAGATGATTAGACAAGATATTGTACAACTTCAACTTACCGACAATATAACTCTACATGAGAGATTGTGGAGGTCACAAATGGTAGGAAGGTTATTCACAGGATGCGTCGGGATGGGGTGACGGGGCAGGACGAGATTCCAGTGGATTTTTGGAAGAGCACTGGTGGTGCAGGTTTGGATTGGTTGACAAGGTTGTTTAACATCATTTTTAGGGCAGCGAAGATGTCTGAAGCGTGGAGGTGGAGTACAATGATTCCTTTGTATAAGAACAAAGGAGACATCCAGAGTTGCAATAATCATAGAGGTATCAGGTTGTTGAGTCATATTATGAAGGTTTGAGAAAGGGTGGTAGAGTTGAGGCTGAGAAGGATCGTGACTTAGAGTTGAGGCTGAGAAGGATCGTGACTATCTCTGAAAATCAGTTCAATTTCATGCCAGGTCGCTTGACTACGGAGGCCATTCACCTTGTGAGAAGATTAGATGAGCAATTTCGGGAGAGGAAAAAGGGCTTGCACATGGGTTTATTGATTTGAGAAGGCTTATGACAGAGTTTCCAAGGAGATTTTGTGGAGGTACTTAAAGGTTAGAGGGGTGCTTGTAGCGTACACTAAGGCGATGCATGATATGTATGATGATGCAAAGACTCGTGTGAGGACGGTAGTAGGTGATTCAGAGCATTTTTCAGTTTTGATAGGTTTGCACCGGGTATTAAGGGTGTGCACGATCGGTTCGATTCGATTTTATGTGTTATTGGTTGGTTTATCGATTTTATATGTACCACCCGGTACTTTATCACGTCGCGGAGCCAGCCAAAATGGCAATCGTCAAAATTCAATGAGCCTTCGCGATTATGGTGCGTCGCGCCAAGGCTTAATTTCAGAGTTGTCAATTTCTAGTAGACCAACGCGATTCCACCGCGTCGTGGTGCTTTTTCAGTTCGCAACCAAGGTGGCAACGCGATTTCCACCGCATCGCGCCACCAACCAGTTTCTTAATTGTCCAATTTCCAGTGAGCTAGCGCGATTCCACCGTGTCACGCCAACATATGAAATCGGGATTTTCATATTCCGTTTTTAAATTTCAAGGACCAATTGGTAATTTCCTAAAGCTCCAAACCAGTCTATACAAGGGATTTATACCTTAAATAACGAAAATACTTCTTTATTCATCAATTTTTCCCCAAAATCAAAATATTTCTCAAGAAACCAAGAACAAGACTTAGGGTTTCTAATCCAAGACCCAAGTCATTAAGATTCCTCCGTAAATCTTCCGAGAACCATATAACAAGGTATGTAGATGTTGATTCTTGGGTTCATTTCATCCAAGAAGCTCAAGAACCCTTTTCTAAATTTCAAAGATTTTATGTTTATGATTTTTCATGATTCACGTGAATAGAATTTGGAGTCCATGCTATTATTGAGTTTCTAATTCATGTTTTGTTTATGAGGTTTCAAGCTTTGCCCCTAGTATGTGATATTCATGTGATGTTCATGATAAACTCTCTTCAAGTTGCTTGTTAGGTGATGTTTTCATGTCAATTAAGTATAAAAATTATTGAATAAGTAAAACATGCTCCCCATGTATTTGATAAAATGCTTGTGTGAGGGAATTAGAGTCATTATAGCATGTTGACTCGAAATCCCCAATTGTGTGAAAGCCTATGCATGCCAAGTGTTTGTTGAAAATCCTTAGAGAGTGAATTGTGACATGTTAGCATGAAATCCCCCAATTATGTGTTATTTAATGCATGTTAAGTGTTTGATGCAAGACCTTGTTGAATAGAGTATGAGCCAATAGCATGTCTCCCTATACTATCACATGTTTATGATTTCTAAATGTTTGAAGAGATGTTTTAGTAATTGTGAAGGTGAATGAATGTCCATGGTTTTGATAATTCAAGAATGGTTGTGCTTTAATTTTATGTTATCGAGTCCTGGGGGTATTTATACCCGATAATTTAGATGCAATCTAGAGCCCATTTCAGTTTTCATGATAATCTCAATCAAGCCACGATTCTCAGTAACTCAGTGAGTTATAAAACTCTGTACTCTCAGACAAATACAGAAATTAAGAAATCTCAGTAATCTCAGTATCGCTAGTAATCTAGCCTCAGTTTTGTACTCAGCTCAGATCTAGTAGTATTCAAGCGTTCAGTTCAGACCCCAGTAGTAATCGAGTAATCTATTCAAAGCTCTGTATTGTTCAATTAGAAAAATGAGATTCAGTAGTATTTCGTCAGATACGGAACCAAGTGAATTCAGCTTAACTCAGTCGAGAAATATGATCAGTAACAGATTCAGCTCAGTTTAAGTTCAGCTAAGAATCAATTCAGAGTCTTTCAGTTGGGAGTAGGAGCTAGCACCGAGCAAGTCCAGGGATGGCGGCTCCTCGTTAGAGAGGCAGAGTCGTTAGGAGCAATTCCTGAACTCCAAAACTACGTAGCCAGCGCAAGATGCAGGAGTTACCCGTTAGAAAAGGCTTGTCACCCGCTAGATAGGCTTGACTATTATACTGCCTTAGGCTTGACTTCCTGCGAGGGTCACCCGTTAGAGAGGCTTGACCAGAGAGGTCTTTACCCGTAGCACAGTATTGACACCCTTCCAACTGGGGTTATAGGTTGGACCCCAGCAGTTTAGATTTGGGGCATGTCGGTTAAGTGAGCACACCCACAGTTGCAGTTTCAGTATTAAAGAACTCAGAAATCAGGACTGTCAAATACAGTCATCTATCTCAGTAAGGAACTCAGATAGTTCCATTGACTCATGAACCACCCATTAGATAGGCATGGTCCCACATTGATACGGGTCAAAGAGACATCTTAGCACTCAGGGATATGAAGACGTGAGGAAAGACTCGAGCTTGTGGGGCTGCCTAACTAACGAAGAAGCTTTGAAGTGTAGAGAACAAGTTTTAACACTCCAAAGTTGTCCAAGAAACCAAGCCCCTTTGTTTGGGCTCATTAAGGGCCTTTTGGTCATTTATGTAACAAGTGTTGCCCTAGCCTATAAATAGAACAATTAGGTCATTTTGTCATTTAGACTTTGATGATATGTTTTGAGAGCACCGTAGAGTATCTTGCAAGGTGGAATCCTTGTGGCAAGGTTGAATCCTTTTGTTGGTAGCTTGCTTAGAAAAGTTGGTTGCTTGGGGATTTCAGTTCCCTGGAGGTCACGCAAGAGATTGGTTTATGTTGTGTGTGGTATTAAAGGTCCAAGAGTAGAATAAGTTCTTGGGTT
This sequence comes from Capsicum annuum, assembly GCF_002878395.1. Lineage (NCBI taxonomy): Eukaryota > Viridiplantae > Streptophyta > Magnoliopsida > Solanales > Solanaceae > Capsicum > Capsicum annuum. The sequence goes on along the minus strand of NC_061112.1, from coordinate 137,123,334 downwards.
GTTAATATTACATCTCTGTTTGTCTATCTTTCTATCTTTACTTTGTTCTAATCATTGGTGTTCTGGTTCTAGTATTGTAACCCGTAACTTGTTGTCATTGTTATATCCTTGTTGTTGTTTGTTTGGTCTTCATATTGTTGTTGTTAATCTTACTTTGGGTTGGCTGTTTTGGTGTTAAAACACACCTTTTATCTCGTCATTGTTGTTGTTATTGTTGAATTCGAGTGTGGTTTCTAAACGGTCCTTGAATCTTCAAATTTGTTGACTGTTTTGAGTGTGTTTTCTTGTCTTCTTGATAATTCCGATATCACACATAAAGTTATTGAGTAATCTCATTATCAAATCCAGAGATCACCCGTTATATAGGCTTGGTCTCGGTCTCAAATTTAGTTGAGTAATCTCATTATCAGATCCAGAGATCACCCGCTAGATAGGCTTGATCTCAGTCTCAGATTCAGTTGAGCAATCTTATTATCAGATCTAGAGATTACCTGCTAGATATGCTTGATCTCAGTTTCAGATTCAGTTGAGTAATCTCATTATCAGATCCAGATATCACCTGCTAGATAGGCTTGATCTCAGTCTCAAATTCAGTTGAGTATTCTTATTATCAGATTCAGAGATCTTCCGCTAGATAGGTTTGATCTCAAATATAATCTTTTCTTATCATTGATAGTAGATTCTGGAACCCTCCGTTAGAGAGGTTTGATCTCCGATGCAGTCAGTCGTGAGTAGAAAACTCATAATTCAATCATTGATATGAGTAGATTCAGTTAATCAGTTTCAGTATCATAGTTTTCGATATCACTCGCTAGATAAGACTAATCTCAACTCAAGTACTCAGTTATCAGTGTCATATGATTCAGTGTTCAGTATCTCAGGCATTAGTAGTAAGTTCAGATGGCAGTAAAGTATCAGAGTTTCATTATTTCGAGTCATGATGATTTTAGTTATGGTTCGTGCATTTATGCATGTGTTCTCATTCAGTACTTTCATGATTATTCAGTTAAGTAATTGTTCATGCATGAGCCCTTGCATTTAGCCTTGCCTCATCTTCATACTCGGTACATTCACGTACTAACGCATTTGTGCTATGGTGTTTTATTTGACACCATAGGTTCAGAGGAACGAGATCCAGAGTACCCTTAGCATCTCAGTCCCAGTCAGCAGCAGTAAACGTAACAGTGAGTCCTCTTCAGTCCAGGATGATTCTTATTTTATTATCGCATCAGATTTAGTTATTTTTAGTAGATGGAGTTAGTTGGGGACATATCCCATCAACTCCACTGTTCAGGCAGTTTAGAGGCTTTTCGAACAGATATATCAGTATTCAGTTTTCAATTTTGAGTATTTTCAGATATTTTGAGCCTTATGACCAATTTTTGCATTTATTATCTATATTATGCAATTTTCAGGTACAGATATCAGTAGAGGGTTAGCTTGTGGTCCTTCGGGATCATGAGCACCATGTGGTGTTCTGGTTCCAGAAAATTGGGTTATTACAATATATTGACGCGACATATTCAAGGAAAGATGCCTTGGTGTATGTTATTTTCTTATGATATGGTATTAATTGACGAGACTTAGAGAGGAGTTAATGGTAAGTTAGAGATTTGGAAACAGACCCTTGAGTCTAAAGGATTTAGGTTGAGCAGGACCAAAACGGAGTCTTTGAAGTGTAAGTTTAGTGATATATCGCAGGAGGCAGGCATGGTTGTGAAACTGGACTCTCAGACCATTCAGAGGAGGGAGAGTGTCAAGTATCTGGGGTCTATGATTCAGGGCAATGGCAAGATTGACGAGGATGTTATGCATCGTATTGGGGCAAGGTAGTTGAAATGAAGGCTCGCTTTGGGAGCTTTATGTGATAAGAAGTTGCCCCACAAAGCTTAAATGTAAGTTCTACAGAGTGGCAGTCCGACCGGCTATGCTATATGGAGTAGAGTGTTGTCTAGTTAAGAACTCACACATCCAAAAGTTGAAGGTGACAGAGATGAGGATATTGCGATGGATGTGTGACCATACCAGAAAAGATAGAGTGAGGAATGAGATTATTCGGGAGAAGGTGGGGGTGGCTTCAATGGAGGACAAGATGCTAGAAGTTTGATTACGTTGCTTCGGGCACGTGATGAGGAGGGGCTCTGATGCTCCAGTGCGGAGGTGTGACTCGCTGGCTATGGATGGTTTTAGGCGGGGTAGAGGTAGACCAAACAAATATTGGAGGGAGGTGATTAGGCATGATATGGAGCAGTTACAGCTGACAGGGGACATGACCCTTGATAAGAAGGTATGAAGGATGCGGATTAGGGTAGAGGGTTAGGGGGTGGAAGCGTTTCTTTATTTGTGTTTGAAGTTTCGTGTTTGTGGGTGTTGAGTGATGTCTATGTGTTCGGTTATATAGTTTTTTAGTAGTATCTGGTGACTGTTATATTACCTTGTGGATACCGGTGTTAGTTTATTTTGCATACTGTACTAGTCTAGTTTATTTTGCATACTGTACTAGTCTAACGCATTAATGTTTTATGATTTGCTATACTGTTAGGTGTGTGGTAAAATTAAAAAGGCTAAAAGTAAATTAAAAAAAGCAAAAATTAAAAAGCTCGATACCCCTAACTTTTTACTTTTTAGATTTGATCAAAATATTACTTTTTTATCCCTTATATTTTCTTCTAATTCTAATAATACCCTAAACTTCGTAACCCTTATTGATTTTTCTTTCTTTTTCTTTCTGCGGCTTTTTTTTCATCTTTTTCCTCAAGTTTTTCTTCATCTTTCTCCTTTATTTTCAGAGAATCCATCATTACATAAGAAAACACTCACAAATTTTATCGACAAATCGAGTGGTATGTTCTTCTCTGTCCGTTCATAATTCATATAGAATCTCTGCATGTTATTTAAATTTTAAAAATTGATTCTTTTTAATAGTTTGTTTCATTCCTAAAAAATTTATGTTGTTTACAAACTTGCAATATTACAATATAATACTATATTTATATAAAAAATATCTTAAATTTTTGATTTTTTAATATTTAAAAATAAAAAAGTAACTTATATTTATAAATTGACCTGACATAATTACTTTATGTTGAAAGTGTATTTAAATAGAAATTATTTTTGAAGTATTAGAATTTAAAATCATAAATAATTCACCTTATTACGTGTTAACAATTTTAAGGATATTTAAGTCATTTTGACAATAAAAAAGTGATTGACAATACTTATTTACCAAACACATCAATAATTTTTTTTCAGTTTCACCACTTTTATCCAAATATTTATCTGCTTAATTTAAAAACACTTATTTTAAATTTTTAATTATTTAAGCTAAAAAATAATTTTTTTAATCTTATTTAAACGGATTTTATGTATTGAATTATGATGATGTAGATAAATTTGGAAAACAGGACAAAAATATCTAGAAGGAAAATGATTCTTCCAAGTGGTGAAATGACCAAAGTAACCCTCGCACTCACGATCCACGCACCAATGATTCCATTTGTCTAGATTTGTTTAATAAACCACACCGCCTCATAACACAAAAGGTTAACTTCGTCATTACACATGTAAACCACCACACATGCATATCAAATTACAAAAAAACCCAAACCCCTCGGATCCCTCCACATGTCCGGAAACTCCCCCTATCATTCCCCACCAACGGCCAGGATCCTCCCTTTAACAAACACAGAGAAAACACAACTCCTCAAAGCCAAAATATCAGCAAAGATAAGAGCTCCGTATCCAATAAAACACAATCACGCGGATCGATGACGTGGCAATAGAATTTTCGAAATCCCGCCCAAACCATGAACGATTCGATTTTTTAGAGGCAAAATTCTATTAGAGTCCCTCTCTCGCGCCCCTTCATATACAGCCCATTTCCCACACACTACTCAAACACACACACACACCAAATCCACAAAGAGGAATAATAATATCGCTTTGTTTTTTATATACTCTCTCTAGAAGGTAAACAAACCCTACGGCGCTGACTCGCCCGGTTTTATACCTTTTCCACCGGTTCGCCACCGGTTTTAACCGTATTTTTTATTTTTGTTGCAGGTTTCGTCATGAAAGGAGCTAAATCGAAGGGTAAAGGTGATACCAAGTGAGTCTTCTTTTTTCGATGTGATTTTGATTCGTTTTTGTGTTGCGGTTTCAGATCTAGGTTTTTTAAATTAAGTTTTGGTGAATTGTTTACAGGCTTGGAGTAAGGAAGAAGGCTAGTGAGAGTAAGAAATCGAAGAAAGCTGCAAAGGATCCTAACAAGCCCAAGAGGCCACCAAGTGCTTTCTTTGTTTTCATGTATGTATCTAATCGTTGTGTATTTGGTCATTTCTGTGTTTAAACCGACTATGTTTAATGGTGTTTCTGCGATTTTTGGTATATAAAGGGAGGAGTTCAGGAAATCGTACAAGGAAAAGCATCCAGGCAACAAATCTGTAGCAATTGTGAGTAGTTTACCCTAATTTTCAGCAGCATCTGTTGATTTTTGCGTTTGACCTTTCGCTTAATCGATATCTTTGTTTTACACTGAAATTTATAGGTTGGTAAAGCTGGTGGAGATAAGTGGAAACAGATGTCAGAAGCTGTGAGTATTAAATCCTCAGCGATGGTTAGAAGATTTTCTCTTCAAATTGAATCTGACTTTGTACTTGTTTGTTAACTTACTTTAGGAGAAAGCACCTTACCAAGCCAAGGCTGAGAAAAGGAAGGCTGATTACCAGAAGAACATGGATGCATATAACAAAAAACTGGTGAATATTAGTATAATATTCTTACTGGTTTTAACTGTTAATTGTGTGTTTATGCCTTTTAATTTCTGATTTTACTCTGGTGCTACACAGGCTGCTGGCGATGATGCTGATGAGGACGAATCTGACAAGTCCAAGTCTGAGGTCCATGATGATGATGAGGACGATGATGGAAGCGAAGAGGTTTGTATTTTTATGAATACAAAGTCAACTATTATTCGTTGAATTTTGTGATGTTAACGGAAGTTTACTGATGATTGTTGATTCCTCATCACAGGAGGATGATGATTAAACAATTAACAGCTGGTGAAATGCAGAAAATGGTGGAGAAGTTGATTTAGCAATTGCTATCTGTAGTAGTCCTTCCCTTGATAAATAGATGCCCTCTTTTTTACGTTTTTTTCCCTTTAATTTTTGTTTTTGGGGGTTTAGTTGGGATGGAAAAAGTGAAGTTCAGTTTAGCTACCTCGAAATTGCTAGTTGGATTATGTAGTTTCTGTTCAGTTGGTGTTAATGAAAATTTAGCTTTGGGATTATCCTTTCGTGTTGATGACATTTCAATTGATTAGCTTCCCTTTGATTATGCAATGATTCGATTCAAAATATCGTTGTTGTTTGGGTTTGTTGTATTGGTTTCTATGGAAGCTTACTTGTCTATTTCCTTATTACATTATGCAAATAATCCTAATTTGTTTCATTATTTCTCTCTCGAGTCTTCTTCCCTTTCCATGTAGAGTCCACATTATTGTAGAATGGGAAAATTGATTTGGACATGTGCATTATTTTTTAATAACGCACCTACTTGGACCTTCAAGTGCGAGGGTTGTCTTGTTGTGAAGTAGCGTAACGTGTAACAGATAGTATAATATGAATTGGAGTATTTACGTTTATTCTTTTATCGCCAGCCATTTGAATCTAGCTTGAGCATTAAAATATTCCATTTCTTGTGCAGTGGTACTTGTATCCTCCCATGGACATATTGGACCATTTCCTTATCATATCCTACTTAGTGTTTTAAATAAATCTTCCGAGTTTTGACGTTACGATGAGCATTGAAGAAAGTTATTAGATATTGGGCATTAATAAGAGAGGTAGTTTCGTATTTTGAACAAGGATGAATCTCTTACCATTCCTACAGTTGTGAGCTTTATAGCCAGGGTGATTTAGCACCGAGTTCCAAGCAGTACGTCATATAATACTGTCAGTTCTCAAGTTAAATGTACTTCCCCGTGAAACCATCGACATGAACGTGGGGGAGCTCGGGGAAAGAAAAATGACACCTTTAGAGAAATGATTCGGCTGTTCAACTGCCAAAATTGTACTTAAAAAGTTCTGAATCCTAACTAGAATATCAGAGGCTTATATACAGAAATGTTCATCTCTTACTATGTCTCCACCCTTTTTCACAACATGACTAAATCGTTCTCTTCCCATTTTATAAGAGGATTTGATTAGACACGTCTCAGAGGCACTCCATTTACTTCAAACTTGGGAAAGAGCCTAGAGGGAGTGAATGATTCTGCTTTAGGCTTCTTGCTGTTGTAAAGTTTGTTCATCTTTTCACGATGCCAGTGAATACAGTGGAACTACAGCAAGTTATACATGAAAGCAGATGCGAATTTGTCTAAATGCCTTCAATAAAATGAATATCAGATTGTATTGAGCTGCAATACTGAATACAATAAACTTCAATTTACATAAATGCAAACATTCTATAGAGGCATCTACATAACTTTATACTAGGAAACACCATCCACTCTCTTTAAAACTATCATCCCTGAGAAAGAATCACATCAAACGTTTAGTGCCATTTACATATAATAAATAGAAAGAAAGAAGTAAAGAAAATCTCAAAACTCCAAGTCCCATAAAAAGGAAATAAATAGATTATGTCTCGCAAAATACTCAGAATTGTAATCTGCTATACATTTCCAGCAAAACATTTTCAAGTGTGGAGTGAAGCAATCACGAATTTGGTTTGTCATTTCCAGAAAATCGCAACACCTCTTTAGCCATGGAAGAAAATGACTTGGCTTGGTCCTGCATCTCAGCACTTCTAATGTTGATGCCCTGCGCATACAAATTTCACAAAACTTCAGTACCTTCGCTGTTTTGCTTTCTTCTATCTTAGACAAGCCTAAACATACACAGCCAGTACTTTTAATTTATAAGCCATGTTCCATATGGCCGTACAAAATCATGTCGCATAAATATAGTTTTGAAAATATGTTCACTATAGTAATGAGAGCCACCATATAGCACCTGCAACTTCTTCAGATTTTCACTGAGCTTTGACTTTGTTGCCTCGGCAGCACCGGGTTCCTGCAATCATAGCAGGAAAAGTTACTTACATTGCAAGCTTACCATGGAGGTCAACATCTCAGTCAAATTACTAAAATAGTTGAAATAAATTCGGAAGTTAAGGGTTATTGGCTTACTACCCCCAACAGTTAGGAAGTAAAAGAGGACGTCAAGTGATAAAAGTAGTTTATTTCTCAACAAATATATCTTCTTCACTACTCTTTTCGATAAGACAACACACGTTTAATGCTCTTGCTTCCCCTTCCTTTAGCCAAATATACTGTGAATGGAAGAAAGAGAACTTACAGCAGAGGCAGTATACCCATATCTTTTCTTAATTTGACAAACAGTATCTGCCTTGTCATCTTGTGGTGCATCATTTACCGGGGCTTTATCGGCTTTGACCTTCATGTGCATAAACTTTCCTGTAAAAAGAAGTACAATGATTTCTAAATGAAAAATGTGAATATGGTGCAGAACTATCGGCATTCAGCAGTGTCATTAACAGTAGTAGAAAATCCATCTAAAAGACTTGGGAAAAACAAATAAATGGTGAGTGGAGATTTGTGAGACAGCATTAGTATTACTTAGCAGAAAGCTGAAAGTGTTAATAACACTTCTAAGCATATTTTAATAAGCAAAATAAAAGACCGATGGGAAAACCTAATAACTGGTGAATGTAGACTTGTGAGACAGCATTATCATTACACAGTGGAAAGCTGAAAGTGTTGATAATTATCAACTTCTTCACTCTAATATAACTTACCTTTCAGAGCCTGAAATGTATTTGTAAGGTTCTGCTTGTTTAGTGCTGCTACCATTGGATTTCCCTTCTGTTTCTCTCCTGGATCTTCAATCTCAATGTCATCTTTAAGGGAAAACAGAAAGTTAGCATCAGGTAGTTGTGTAGTTGAAAAGCAAGAAAAGATCTTCTCAAAGGGAAAACTATAAGCAACTCTTATGTAATGCTCTCCAGACATTAGTTAACCAGAACTTTTCACTAAAAGGGCAGCCCGATGCACCAAAGTTCTCGCTAAGTGCAGGGTCCAAGGAAGGGCTGGACCACAAGGTTCTATTGTACACAGTCTTATCTTGCATTCTCGCAAGAGACTGTTTCCAGAACTTATCATGAAAATATAAAAAAAAGTTCAGTAAGTTAAATTTCAACTCTTTTAGGTTCTTATTTTTTACTGTTCCCACTTCCACTTTCTTCCGCGTCTGATTTTCAGTTGTCTGAGAAGAGCATTACGTAGGCCCTTCTCATGTCGTTGCAAGGAATTTCAGTTCAATAGAAGAATTAAATGATGAAAAAATGGACAACTATTATAAAGAGACAAACAGAACCTATATCCAAGTCAGCATCGTTTTCATTCCTGCCTAACTTCTCTTCGCTGTGTGTGAGTGATGGAAAGTTGTCAGCTGAAAATAATGCGGACATCTCTTCAATACTTAATCTTGCATTTTCAACACCGGCATCAGGTAAATTGTTTGCCTTATTTCCCTTGGCATCTTTGAAAACAGATCCAAAAATTCCCTATCGTCAAGAAAGTAAAAGAAATTATTTAATAATGAACTGAATGCTGAATTAAAATTTCAGAATTTGGATAACCCCTACCTTTTTCTTTTCTTTTTGGATGGTGGGTGCAGAGATCTGCCCTGGTTCAACTACTAGATCTCTATCGTAAACTTGGGAAGCAATGTCCAGGAATCTATCATGCAGCAATGCTATGAATTACAGTCGATACTGTATACTTATAAGATAATTGAATTCTAAGTGGGAAGTGAAAAAGATGGGGAATGCAACTATGTTCGATTATTCTTCCATAGGAATGCGCATATGGAATAAGCCAAGAAGAAAGTAGGGCTTTCAAGTTAACAAAAAATTTGGTTGCTGAAACATTTGTCACCTGAAGGTGTCCGTTTGCAAGGAAACTGAGACGAAGAACATTTCTTGATCCCTGTCAACCTAGTCATAAATAATTTTTAAAGTTCAAGTCAGAACTAAAGGTATATAAACTTATTATAAACAGAAAAAACCTAGTGTGTCAGAAATATACCACTACGAGTTCACCAGTTTTTGACGCGCATACTGAATGGTCAGCTATGGAGTTTGCCTTAGGAGGCGAAAGTGAGAGGCCTCTAACTGAAGATTCCTTTAAAAGGGACAACTCTGGAAGAGACCTGAAGTTTCACAGACTAAATTCAGCAGGATGCAGATAATATTCCCCCTTCAGCAAAAATATATAACTAACGGAGAAAAAAAGGGAGAAAAACAAGTGCAATTTAAACACCACAAGTTTCTAGTGGCTACTCACAGCAGCAAACCCATTGTAATCCCACAAGTGTGATCTGGGCAGGGTAGAGTGTACGCAAACCTTACCCCTACCTTGAGAAGGAGGAGAGGCTGTTTTCGATAGACCCTCAGCTCAAGAAAGTATGTATAAAATGGCAGTGGCAACAAACACAAACAATAACAAGATAATACAATAATTGAGGCTAAAAAAATGACAGGCAGGAATAAAAATCTAAGAATACGGAAACACAAGAGTAATATTAATACACCGGGAATGGAATAGGAATACAACTGACTACCTACTAACCTTCTATCCTATTTCTCAACCTCCACATCCTCCTATCAAGAGTCATGTCCTCAATGAGCTGAAGTTGTACCATGTCCAGCCTAATCACCTCACTCTAATACTCTAAAGCCTACATCTACCCCTCCCCAAGTCCACTATGGCCAACCCCTCCTACCTCCTCACCATGGCATTCACACATCTCTTCACATGACCTAACCACGTCAACCTCACTTCTAGCATCTTATCCTCCAGTGGGCCACGCCCACCTTGGCCCGAATGTCATCATTCCTAATCTTATCTCTCCTACCTTGGCCCGAATGTCATCATTCCCAATCTTATCTCTCCTGGGATATTCACACATCCATCTTAGCATCCTCATCTCTGTTGTTCTCATTTGTTGGACATGGGAGTTCATGACTGTCCAAAACTCGGCCCTATATCAAATATCGGTCTAACCACCACTCTGTAGAACTTACTCTAAGGCTCAGCAAGGTAAGTCTCTATTGGGCACTCATATTTTACATTTAAAGGCACTTTGTAGCTTACCCTACAGGACTCAGAAAAGGGTATAGTAGAAACTCAAACTGATAAGATCTCTTTGAAGAGGCAAAATCTATGTGTTCTCAAAAAATGTATTCTTGTCCCTGAGACAAGATCGACGGTTTAGACATCTAGTATCTACTAGCATGCCATAGTTTGCTTTTGAACTAGAACCAAGAGGAACACTTGTAATCCAGTAAAAACTTGTACGATCCATGACAAAATCAACAATAAAGGAGTAGTTCATGATATTATTATAGAGAAGAATAATTCTCAGATATATCTGGTTCCATCAATAGAAGAAACATCACCTAATCTCAATCTTTCCGTTCGAGAAGAGAAGCATAAGGCCAGCCTCAGGCGTGTCAAACGTTGATGCCCAGCAACACAGAGAGGAATGAAACTTCTTTTTGTAGTATACTTTCTTAATACCCTAAATATAATTGCAAGCAAAGAGAACACACACTGAGATGGTTAGTGTGCCAGTTTTATAGATGCCCACAAGACAAATAAACCCTTGTGACTTACCTGAATAATATGCAATAAAGAATAGACATACACAGCTTTTTCAGAACAGAGCAATACTAATGGATGCTTTGATGCAATATTATCTGAATTCCCCTTAATCAAGTCTATACCATCAGAAATGCTTAATCCTCGACTGGACAGTTCTTGTCCCTCTGCGCCAAATTAGAGAAAAGGAAAATACATGAATCTTTGGTAGTTTTAAGCGTTCATGAGAAACTTCTCTGAAAAATGAACCAAAGATTCTATAAATAATAGTGAAATACCCAAAATTTGCATAAATAAAGCTCTTGAAGGTTTCTTTGGGTGAACCCTGGAAGGGCTTAGTATATTTCCTGTTTCTGTCTCAAGGGCCAAGACTGATGAATCCTTAGTCGCTACCAGTAAGATATTCTTGTCGAATCCATGCAAGCTACACGTGTTGAACTGCATAGAGATGACACCTGTACAGAGTTCACTGGCAATATGTGTTTGATACAGTATGGTTTTGCCGTCAGAATCAATTAACACCACCTGCATACCACAAATTATGGGATTTCAAATACTCAAAATCTTTTAATATCAGTTGAGTTGAAAAGCGTCTGCACTATGCCACATTCTCCCCCATATACATACAATCACAGGAAAACAGGTCACTGTGAACTTTGTATTTCAAGGGGCGAACAAATTCAGTTAGGGTACTTGTCAGAAACTCAGAATTAATAGAGCCTTCCAAAATGGAAGTGTAAAACCAAACTGCGTCCATACTAGACAATCCACATATTTTACAGAATTAACAATTAACATTAAACCTAAAATTATAAAATTTACAGTTCACTTCTGCACATATCCTACAAACTTACTATACTGGCATTATTCCCAAATGATTAAGACCAACATTTGTGTTGGAAGGAGAAGGGTGCAGCATTAAAGTGCTAAAAGAACTTGAGGAATAAATGAATGATATATAGCTGGAAGAGAAATAGAAGGAGAAGCTTACATATCCTTGGTCAGAACCAACAGCAATATATTTAGAATCCTGGCTGGTACTTATAGAAAGTACAGCTCCATTAACCTTAACAAGCTTGATGCTCTGGATTGGGTTGCTTCCTTTCTTTGAACCTACAGGAGTTGGGTGAATAAGTCAACACCTCATTCGTTATGCTGATTCTTATAACATTTGTTTATATAAAGCAAAAAAAGGGTATGTTTACGTTTTAAGAGATCAAAACCAGTGATGATCTATGATGTAAGATGAAATTCTCAAAGTTTTGTTGATATTCATGCCTCATACCTTGAAAGGACAGAAAACTGGTATCTGGGGCAAAAAACTCAGTTTTAAACTTATAGATACGTACCTGCATGACAAGTATGCAAGAAATAAGACCCTCAGAATGCAGAAAATTTCTTCATTTTGGTAAATCCATAATAGAAGGTTTACCGTTCCACTTTGATCACCAGAGATGAGAATATGTAAGTCAGAGGTAAGACACAATGCCGTTAAGGGTACACCGCTTAAGGAATGGTTGTCCTCACTCTGCAGAGTCGAAGTTACAGTAAATTTGGAAGGCAATAAACAGAAGAATCTAAAAATTGACTCGATGGATAGGCTCACATAGCTTAATTGATTGTAAATTGATAATCTTTCAACTAACTGTTTGCATATGCGACTGAAAATAGTAAGGGAAAATAGTAAGGCCATTGAGACATTAAACATGCTTTATCATACTGTAAAACTGAAGGATACAAGTTACTTTCCCTGACAAAGAAACCTTTGAAACCTATCAAATATAAGCAATGGTTCTGCTGCCACATGGTTGTTTGACAAGTTGTGGTTGACTGACAAGAAAGAAAAAATAAATTTTGAGATTCCAAAGAAATTTCTGGCTACATTACCTGCTGAGTTAGTGACACAATAGGAAGTGGATTTGGGCATGAGACATCCCATAAGTTTATGGCTCCATTACTGTCACCACTTACAAATACATTTTTGGCCTTAGAAAATTGAGTTGAATTTGACCCAGTTCCATCTTTTTGTCCCCTCTCAAATGGAAAAAGAGGTATGCTATCTTTTATCAGGCTACTATAGTCCTGTATAACCAGAAAAGTATGTCGTTAATTATAGCATTGGAAAAGAACAGTCATAGAAGTAAAATGTATCAGATCGAGAAGAGTTACCGCTCACCTGATCCATGGAAAACAACATGTAAGGGTTGTTTACTATGAATGTTGCGACGGTGATGCTTGAATCAACAATTGGGAGCTTCACCTTCACTTCCCTTGGAAGTGATGGTGGTGACCTAGACTGGTACTGTATTAGGTACCTTTCAATTAGAGAATCATCATATGTGTAAACTTGGCCGGACTTTGCTACCAAAAGTAATGAATTGTTAATGTTCTTTCTCAATGCAGGGATGCTTGATATAATCTCCATGTCCAGACAAGACTCTGGAGGGTGAAGTCCCACCTTAACTGTGCGAGATTCAGTGTGCTCATTTAGTAGAACTACCTGCCAAATGACAAAGCATACGACTTCGATTGAATGCAGGCCTAATGTATGAAAATAGAAAAACATTTCAATACAAACTGTTATTTTTTATGTATTCGGGTACAAGAATTTGTATTTAGGCACAATAACTTCAACACTAGTTCAAGTTTAAAACAAGAACACTATGAAGTACAAAAATACCCTCAACACAAGATCAAAGTGATCTTTCTAAGAAGTGTGTTTTATTTTTTCAGAAATTAAGATGAAACAGAAATATAAAACCAAGTCCCCCGACTTCACGGAGTGTCCTTAAAGAATAATTTCCCTCACTGTACCCAAAGTTTTGGAACTCTCTCAACGATTTGATTGATCACAAAGAATGTTTTGAAGACAAGAAGAGTTTTTATTTCAGAAAATTTTTCATTCATATCTAAACCTGTGGATGAAAGCAGGTTTATATAGCCATCAGATGCCTCTTCTGAAAGGTGGCAATGGTTCACTTAAAAGGTGTATCCTTTGAAAGAGTCATGTCTGTTCATTCGAAACATTGTGTTTTTTTCAGAACAGACACAACTATCTGAACTGACACATCTTTTCCAAAACAATATGTCTTTTGCTCAAAGGTTGTGTCTCTCCATTTTTCATTCACACTAATTAAACCCAACAATCCCCCACATGAATGGGGAATGGCTATTCTTTGTCAAACTTTACGGACAAGCATGTGATTATCAAGCAAAGACTGATTGCATCTGGATAAGTGAGTTTCCCTTTGAACTTTCCGTAGTGAACATGTATCAGATGCACTCGGTCAATCGGTAGATTTGATATCTTTGAACCGTCGAGCTTTAGTGTACACCTAGACAACACATGTCACACAACCAACCTTTTACCATTTATGGTTCTTACGGTTTTGTTCTTTTCAGCCATGAACACGTCCCGATTTCATGAAAGCTTAGAGAATAGGCCTTTACTAACATTCTCCTAGAAGCGGCTTCCACTTCGCCCTCACATAGGTGATTTTTATACATTCAATCTTATAGATTAAACTATTTGGTCAAATCTGCCAAATTTAGATAATCATTAAAAGACTTTTCACCTTAAGTCTTATCCTTGTTTACTACACATTGTCTACATCATGAAAATGGATTGGGTAATTGACAATGTTGAACCTATCAGACACAACTTTGTTTGATCTCCTTGAATCTAGCTCTTGGGATCTCCAGTCTGCTAGGTAGAGTTATCGCCATGCTAATTTGTCCTAGGCCTTAAACCTATTCCCTTAGATGTTCTTTCTACTCCTTCTCTAGATAGGCCTTTTGTAAGTGGATACGACACATTATATTTTGACTTAACATAATCAGCAGTGATAATTCCACTAGAGAGAAGTTCTCTAACGGTATTATGTCTCTGTCTTATGTGACGAGATTTACCGTTGTACATCATGCTCCCTGCCCTACCTATTGTCGCTTGACTATCACAGTGTATACACACTGGTGCCACTGGTTTGGGCCAATAAGAAATATCTTTCAAGAAATTCCAGAGCCATTGTGCTTATCTCACCGGCTTTATCCAATGCGATAAATTCAGATTCCATTGTAGAGCGAGCAATACAAGTCTGTTTGGATGATTTCCAAAAGACTGCTCCTCCATCGATAGTAAATACATATCCATTTGTGGATTTTACTTCGTTCGATCCGGTGATCCAATTTGCATCACTATATCCTTCGAGTATCGTGGGATAGTTATTATAATGCAAGGCATAGTCTTGAGTGTATTTAAGATACTCCAAAACTCTTTTCATTGTCATCCAATGAGTTTTGTGGGATTACTTATGTACCGACTCAACTTACTAATAGCGCTTGCTATGTCTGGTCGTATACAATTCATTATATATATTAAACATCCCAATACTCTTGCGTACTCCAATTGTGAGTCACTTTCACCATCATTCTTTCGAAGTGCAAAGCTCACATCCAATGGAGTCTTGACAATACTGAATTCCATATACTTGAATTTGTCAAGTACATTTTCGATATAATGAGACTGTGACAATGCCAACCCTTGTGGAGTTCTATGGATTCTTATACCTAAGATCACATCCGCAACTCCAAGGTCTTTCATATCAAACTTGCTCTCGAGCATTCGTTTCGTTGCATTTATGTCAGGCATGTCTCTACTGATGATCAACATATCATCCACATATAAACAAACAATGACTTGGTGATTCGGAGTGTCTTTAATGTTAACACATTTATCACATTCATTTATGTTGAACCCGTTTGCCAACATGGTTTTGTCAAACTTTGCATGCCATTGTTTAGGTGCTTGCTTTAGTCCATACAACGACTTAATATGTTTACACACCTTATTCTCCTTTCCTGGAACCACAAAACCCTCAGGTTGTTCCATGTAAATTTCTTCCTCCAATTCTCCATTTAGGAATGCTATTTTCACATACATTTGATGGATTTCAAGACCATATACTGCCGCCAAGGCAATTAACATTCGAATCGATATTATCCTTGTTACTGGCAAGTATGTATCAAAATAATCAAGGCCTTCTTTTTGCTTGAAGCCTTTTACTACAAGTCTTGCCTTGTATTTTTCAATAGTACCATCCGCTTTCCTTTTCCTTTTGAAGATCCATTTAGAACCTAAAGGTTTATTTCCCGGAGGAAGATCAACCGATTCCCATGTATGGTTGCTTAAGATTGAATCAATCTCACTATTGACTGCCTCTTTCCAAAAGGATGAGTCTGACGACGACATCGCTTATTTAAATATTTGAGGCTCATTTTCTAAGAGAAATGTCACAAAATCTGATTCAAATATAGTAGAAGTTCTTTGACATGTACTACGTCTTGGATTCTCTTCATTATGTACATTCTCACTTGGTTCATCTCGCGGTCGTTTAGACCCTCCACTAGACTATTCATATCTAGTTTTATACGGATAAATATTTTCAAAGAATTCAACATTATCTAATTCAACTACCATATTTTCATTTATATCCGGATGTTCGGATTTATGAACCAAAAACCGACATGCTTTACTGCTTTTAGCATATCCTATGAACACGCAGTCCACAGTCTTAGGTCCTATCTTAACCCTCTTAGGCATAGGAACTTGAACCTTTGCTAGACACCCCACACTTTGAAATATTTCAAGTTGAGTTTCCTTCATTTCCATTTTTCATAAGAAATTGATTGTGTCTTACTATGGGGAACTCTATTGAGTATACGATTGGCTATAAGGATAGCCTCCCCCACAAGTTTTGCGGTAAATCGAAACTTATAAGCAAGACATTCATCATTTCCTTCAAAGTTCGGTTTTTCCTTTCCGCAATTCCGTTAGATTGAGGTGAATAGGAGACCATAGTTTGATGGACAATTCCATTCTCTACACATATTTCGGCGAGGGGAGATTCATATTCTCCGCCCCTATCACTTTTTATCATTTTTATCTTTTTCTCTAACTGATTTTCTACTTCAGTTTTGTATTGCCTAAACGCATCTATTGCTTCATCCTTACTATTAAGCAAGTAGACATAACAGTATCTAGTGCAATCGTCAATAAAGTTATGAAATACTTTTTCACATCACGTGATGGTGTTGACTTCATATCACAAATGTCAGTGTGTACTAAATCTAAAGGATTGAAATTCCTTTCAACGGACTTATTAGAATGCTTTGCATACTTTGATTCCACACACGTTTAACATATTGATTTATTGTATGGCAAAACTTAAGTTAATCAGTTTTCGTAACGTTTTGTAATTAACATGGCTTAAACATTCATGCCATAAATTATAAGACTCAAGCAATTAAGATGAATTTGAACTTTTATTTATTTCAACATTCATTACATTCATCTTATAAAGGCCTTCAGTGAGATAGCCTTTTCCTACATACACTTCTCCTTTGCTAATTACAATTTTTCCAGAAACGGTTACGCATTTGAATCCTTTCTTGTCTAGAAGTGAAAGAAAAATCAAGTTCCTACGTAATTCAGGAACGTACAAGACATTGTTAAGTGTCAAGACCTTTCCTGAAGTCATTTTCAAGCCCACTTTTCTTGTTCCTTCTACCTTAGCCGTAGCGGAGTTAGCCATGTAGATCATTTCTTCTACTTAAGCCGGAGAAAATGACGAAAACAACTCTTTGTTGGCACAAACATGGCGGGTAGCACTAGAATCCATCCACCACTCGCGAGGATTCCCCACCAAGTTGCATTCTGAAAACATAGCACACAGATCATCACATTCTTTGTTGGACTCAATCATATTTGCTTGGTCCTTTTTCTTGCCTTTCTTAGGAGCACAACAATCCGTGGACTTATGGCCAATCTTGCCACAATTGAAGCACTTTCCCTTGAATTTCTTCTTAGGTTGATTGCTTCCTTGTTCAACTTTCTTCTTTTTTCTAAGAATTATTTTGGTCATTTTCTACAATATGTGCTCCATTAATTGTAGAATTCCCTTTTGACCTTCACTCGGCAGCCTTATTATCCTCTTCAATACGCAGTCGGACAATAAAGATCTTTGACAGTCATCTCCTTGCGTTTGTACTTCAAGTAGTTTTTGAAGTCTTTCCACATAGGTGGTAGTTTCTCAATGATCGCTGCTACTTGAAATGCATCATTCACAATCAAACCTACAAAACAATTTATGTGAGTACTAAGAACATTTTCAATTTGTTCAACTAAGGTATTTTTCAAAGATACACCTTCTGCTAGGAGATCCTAAATGATTACTTGCAATTCCTGCACTTGAGAGACAACCGATTTGCTATCTATCATTTTAAAGTCCAGGAACCTTACAACAAAGAATTTCTTAATTCCCGCATCCTCTGTCTTGTATTTTCGTTCTAGTGCCCTCCACAATTCCTTCAATGTCTTAGTTCCACTGTAAACATTATAGAGGTCGTCTGGAGACCACTCAATATATAATTCCTGCAAAGGAAGTCCGAGTGTTTCCAAGCTTCTACAATCATGAAATGCTCATTGTCCGAGGTTCCCTTGGGTACCTCAGGAGCATCCTCAGTAATGAACCTTTGAAGGCATAGAGTGGTGAGGTAAAAGAACATCTTTTGCTGTCATCGCTTAAAGTCAATGCTCGCAAATTTTTCGGGCTTCTCCGCAGGTGCCATTGGTTGCGGAGCATTTGCTCGACTTGTTGAGGCAATACTAGTTGCCCCCACAGTCGTACTCGCATCTTGCATTTGACTTTCGTTAGTCATTTTTCCTGTCACCACAAGACAATAAAATTTAGTATTTTCAGAATACTACTTATAAAGTTAAGCAACTCTAAACTCTTCTTCTTGTTTCTAGTTGACGATGAAGTTTTTATGACTTCCAATCATCAACCGAGTGATCTTTAACTTGTGATGAAGATTTTATGTCTTCGAATCACTAGTTAAGTTCAAACGAAGTAGAAAACTTAAAGCTTTAATCTCCAAAAACAAGCAATACAGATTCTGCAAGAATATTCCTTAAGATTGTTATTTTTTATGTATTCGGGTACAAGAATCTGTATTTAGGCACAACAACTTCAACACTGGTTCAAGTTTAAAACAAGAACACTATGAAGTACAAAAACACCTTCAACACAAGATCAAAGTGATCTTTCTAAGAAGTGTATTTTATTTTTCAGAAATTAAGATGAAACAGAAATATAAAGCCAAGTCCCCCGATTTCACGGAGTGTCCTTAAGGAATAATTTCCCTCACTGTATCTACGGTTTTGGAATCTTCCTCCCAGGATAAAATGACTTTCAATCCAACTATAGTGGTACCTCAAATAATTGGATTCGTCGAACTCTCTCAACGATTTGATTGATCACAAAGAATGTTTTGAAGACAAGAAGAGTTTTTATTTCAGAAAATTTTTCATTCATATCTAAACCTGTGGATGAAAGCAAGTTTATATAGCCATCAGATGCCTCTTCTGAAAGGTGGCAGTGGTTCACTTAAAAGGTGTATCCTTTGAAAGAGTCATGTCTGTTCATTCAAAACATTGTGTTTTTTTATAACAGACACAACTATCTGAACAGACACACCTTTTCCAAAACAATATGTCTTTTGCTCAAAGGTTGTGTCCCTTCATTTTCCATTCACACCAATTAAACACAACACAAACAACCTACTTAACGATGTTCCAATAAAAGCTGAGATGTTGCGTACAACCATCACCATTGTATTAGCCTTATTTTGTGACTACTCTTAAAAATAATGTGAGAAAAACCAAGACTAATGCATAACTAAATGTTAACAGATTAAAAAAGAAAACTACATGGCAACAGATTAAGAGGATTGTAGTCTGAACTTTAAATTCATCGAGAAAATAAAACACACACACATATAAGCAGCCAAAAAATTAAAAAGTAACCTGTAGCAAGTTGGCTGCTTGACAATCGGGGTGGCCCATAACATATAATCGACTTGCTTTTCCTTCTGCATAAAGCCATGTTAATTTTGCTATAGGGATTTTGTCCAACTTATATCCGAGATTCAGTTTACAAATTGGGGCACTTTGATTTCCACTAGGCACTTCCTCAAGTTCTTGATCTATTCTTGAATTTGAAGTAGCTGGAATACTCCAGATGAAAATCTCTCCATTGCTGTATCCAATAATTAGTTTACTTCCATAAGGACAGCACCAACATGCTGTAGTTGCTTTTTTTGTCTCGTGACCCATAGATTGAAGAGGACTCCCCCCTGTTACAAAAATTGCTCTACTTTCTCGAATTGACCATAGTGTTATAACACCATCCTTGTAAACAATAGCCACCCTGCATCAAATAAAGTTTTTTTTCATGATGGTTATAGCAACATTGTTAAATAGTCATCAAAACAATAATAAACCTTTGATTTGTAAAAGCACATTCAGTTGCAACATGATATAGCATGAGGGTAATTCAGCAAATAAAGTTATCGGTAGTTCCTCATTTCATGCCTGGTAAGTATAACTTTAATAAGCTCAGATAACCCCTGAGTTTCGCAGAATGAACTTCTGATAAGACTTACTGAGATATGCATGGATTAAATTATTTTTAACAAAGATATGACTTATTAACTTCTAAATTTTAGAATTTCTAAAAATTATAATCCGATTTCGAGTACTAGTAACTATAATTCACATCAGCAGAATTTCCCTCACTGTAAAGAGTTAACAGCAACAACAATATATGCATTGTCGTTCCATAAGTGAGGTTTGGGGAGGGTAGGATCTATGCAGATCTTACCCCTACCCTTGGGGTAGAGAGGCTGTTTCAGGTAGGACCTCAATTATTTCACAGTTATGAAACAAAATTCTCCACCAAAGAAGAGATGGAACTATTAATAAGAACACAGTTTACCCCTCACATTTTTTTGTGGTGGCATTGATCGAAAGATAAATAAGTACGAAGTTTATTGAATTAAAAGAAGCACTAAGCTTGTGCCAGAATACATACAGGAATGAGTTCTTTGATCTGGTCTTTAGAAACTGAGAAAAAATAGCATAAAAGTTACCTCCTACTTTCTGCCGCAGGTTGAGGTAGTATATGGGCTACAGCAGTGTCCCCAAAAACTTCATTTGATAGTCCTGAATGAGGATCAACATTGTCAGGACAACCGGGTGGCATGGAATAATGACTGAACCATCTTTTTAACAGTTCTCTTATACTTCTTTTTTCTTTCTATTTATGGGAAATAACCTTTGAACTAGTTATAAAATGTTTTTCCATTGTTCCCATGTCAACTTCAATCAACAGTTAAGTGTTTCAGAATACAAATAGAGTGGGGAGTTAAAATACCAATGCAGCAAAGAAGGACCAAATGAATATTGGTACACTAGAAGTAACTTAAATTTGAAACATATAGATTTAGACAGTTGTATGCGTAAATTCATCCACAAACCCCTGAAACAAGTTACGAGCATTAATGATCACAAACAAATATGAGAGCCTTTCAAGCAACTTTATGCACTGAGTAAACAGCAGTTGAATTTAAGCATCAGCGAAAACTGAACAAGGAATAAGCAACAGGTGTAAAAGAGAAATTGGTCTCACCATGAGATGCTGAAAGAGGGATACAATATTTCATTTTCTCTATACTACAGGGTTCTTTAATAACCTTCATAACTGAAACATGTCCTGATGAGTCTCCTAGATACCTGTGGACAGCACAATGAATCACAGGTTCTTGTCTTCTTTGCATACAAATCAGCTTAAACTATATGTATCCTAGACACACTTACAGGTAAGGAGTGTGCTGTATGACTGTAAAAGATGTGATGTCCCGGTCGAAGTCATGAGCATTACACAGATACCTTTGTTCTACATCCCAGACCTAATGATGACCAAGAAATCAAATTATTAGTCTCACCACACAGTTACGCCACACTCGTGATATCTAGCCAAGAAAGTTGAACTTTTGAGTCACAACAACGGAAACTCCTACTAGAAATTACAATGGAACTGCTTGCAGTGTATGCTAAAGGAGCAGCATCAAATAACTTGCCTCTATTCGGTTATTGGAGTTTATGTTAATGAGGAGGCCTTGGTTATCCATAAACTGCAAGACCAAACAATAAATTAGCATAAACTTGCAACTAAGCATTTTCATCAGAGATCAGAATAATAAGATGCACAATAATGGTATTAGCGCCTATTTCAATGAAGAAATTTCTTTGCAGGATTCAGAAGATCCATACCTGCAAAAATTTGCTCGACACTGTATCTGATGATACCAACAGAACTTGTGAGCTATCTTTCCCAAATAATTTAATCTGTCCATCTCTGCATATTAAACACAACTTGAATATTTCAAAACCTCGAATCATGGGCCGAAAGGATTGATTTTTAAGTGTGCAACTGAAATACCATGATGAAAAATAGATGTGAAAAGTAGTCATTCCAATGCTTCGAACACTAGACCAGCCCCTTGCCGTATAGCGGCTAATACACCGACTTGCCACGAATGTGACAGCAAGTGTATATGACAAAACCCATAATATATGCCCCGTTAGTAAGTTAGATAACCAAAGAAACCTAGCTGATGTAATGTAATGGGGAAAACAGGCCAGCTATCCACCAAGCGTTCCCTGCTATCTAATTCTCGAGTTTAGTAAACAGATATCCTGTTCAATTCCAAGGCACAACATGCATTCCACCTTTATTTTATTGTATCTCATGATCTACTTTTTGGTTCTCTAGATCCACCTACTGGGCTATCTAAGAGAATCATATCAGCATGATTTAGAAGCACAATCAAACCACTTTAATTAGTTAGTGGAACAGATGATGAGGACAGAAGACTAGTATCTTTGGAACATAAGAGAGAGATCATATTGGCAATGGCTGTGGAGAATATAGACAATGAAAGAGGAAAGTTTGATATGATATAAAGAAGGCTGAATATCAAACTTCATTAAATCAAAAGCCTCGACGCATATGCAGTTTCGTTGGAACTGCTTGTGCAAACTGCTAATATGATCAATCACTGATTTTTATATAAAGCATTAATTCAGTACATAATCAAGTACCCTTTAGCATATGCCATCATCTCCTGCATTAGATTTTAAAAGTTCTCAAATGAATAGTTTCCATCAAAGAGATGGAAATGAGGTGTCTCGTCTATGGATTGACGTAACTCATTATATTATTAAGTTAACAAAAAATTTTGAGGGCCGTTCACGATCCTAGGAACACCAACTTAATTTTGTGTAATCTTAATATATTTCTTTAAATCCCCCTGGAGGTCAGCCTAGTTCTTGTTGCTGTGAGAAGCAACTCCACTGACTCCTTTCATCCTCAATTTTATTGCCAGTACCATGGACATGGAGCATGACAACTTATCAACTAATTATTTCTTTTCTATTACTTCTCTCAACTAGTACCAAATAGATGTTATTATTAGAAGCTAAATTTTCACTCAAAATTGAGGATATATATTGACATTGTCTTTGATGAAGATACATATTGACATTAGTCAGCAACAGTTAGATTAATAGAAATGAAAAAAGCAAAGAAGTCAATTACTTAAAACGGTTTCACATTCACTCATTTATCTGGCATATTTCTTCACCAAACCACCAAGCAAAACTGAACGCAGGAGAAATTCCCACATCTAATATCTAGAAGAACTCCCGTGGAAAACTGAACGCAGGAGAAATTTCCACATCTAATATCTAGAAGAACTCCCGTGGACTGACACTGGACTGTCTCAAAACAAGAGCAGGCAAAAAAAAAGAGGTTCAAAAGGGCGACTCCAATCTCCAAACACCTAATATTAGTCATGTATACGCAACACACATATTGGAGAGATAAAAAGAAATAACTCAGAGCGTATAAGATGGAAATATCACACATAATCCAGAGCTCCAAAAGAAATTCGAAGGGAAGACCAAAAATGGAATTAGCCTCGTATTATATTCAAATTTGTGACAATGTTCCCTGAAGTTGAGAAGCACATTATGACCTTGTAGAAATTTTGTGAAAGGAATACAACCACTGTAAACTTTCAAAGCAATACTTTCATAACCAAAAATTAGATTACATCTGTGTTACGTCACATACTCTTAAGATAGTCGAACTGACATACACAAACTCGGCCAATAAGTCAAATTGCTTTAGCCACCTTACATTAAACCTCATTTTCACAGAGCATATGACCTTATCTCAATCAATCCGTATTAATCTTCTGATAAACCAATGCCACACCGTTGTTGCTCTTATCGCTTTCATCAGCACTTTATACCATCTCGCCTGTATCTTCGTCCTCACTGTCCAATAAGTAGCCCCCCTCTTCTTCGTCGCTGACTATGGAGTCCTCTGTATTATATTCGTCATCGCCTGGTTGATCCAATCTTGCTCGAAGCCAGTCCTCCTCGTCCAGTTCTTCAAATTCTTCATCCTCCTCCCCCTCAGAGAAAGCTGAAATCCTTGTGCCAGAAGACTTCAAATCCTCAACAATGTCATCCATCAAACTTCCTAAACTAGTATCCTCCTCTCTTACCCTACCATTGAACTCACTTACAGAAAACCGTGCATTACTTCTATCCCAAGACTCCTTCCTCCTCTCAGTCTTTAACACTAAATCCTTCTCCGTTATCTCCCCATTTTCTACCCCATTCCATGGAACCCATAAATCAGCATGCCTCCCCAGTGCCCCGTCCCAATCCCCCACTACTACTGTTCCCAAATTTGCCTCCTTTGCTCTCCTCAACATAGCACAAAAATCAGAATCATCAGAGATCAAAAACAACCAATCAATTCCTCTACTCATTGAATGTTTAATTTGCTTTTTCAATGCCCAATCTGCTGCCTGTGGCTTATCTGCTACAGTCTTTACATAAACCCCAGCTCTCCTCAACTCAGAAGCTAAACCATAACCCACTTTGGGTGTTATCAAACTCTTAGCAGCCTCTCTATACTTATAATTACCATCAACAAACCTCTCTTTAAATCTCTGTCTTTTCTTCCCTTTTAGTGACCTCATACGACTGAGCTTTTTTTCCCTTTCCCTTTCATGTAACTGCTTAAAATGCTTCTTTAAATCTAAATGGGTCTTACATTTTCGTCCACAGACAGAACACACATAAGGTTCCGACGGGGTAACAACCCCTTTACGTTCAAGAATATCAAGATGTCGTCTTTCACGCCTCTGTTCAACAACCCACCGAGGAAGATGGATGAAAGCATGGCGATTGGCATAGGCAGACATATCCACAACTTCACCAAAACATTGTGCTACCTTTTTCAGCGACATGGCTGCCTCGTAAGGTGGCCCACGTGGTGGTTTATTGTCTAAGTCCCACAAGATTACAACTTTCTTAGGCTTAGCTGTGTATAATCCTTCTTTGGTTCTTTCCATGTCGATTTCTTGACCAGCTGCACAAGCACTGATGTGCCATTTAATGGGTTTACAAGGGGCAATTTGGGAATTGGTTCTGAAAGATAGAGTGAGAGGGTGAAGATTAGGGTGTTTGGTGGAAAGTGAAATTGGTAGAAAAGAAGAGACTTTGAGATGAAGGGGTTCAATGGAGTCGAAGACAGAGCTCATCAACATTCTAATAATATCTTGGTGTGGATATCACTGGGTAGTAAGGGAAGAAAGTGAAGGAGGAGGGCTTAATGGTAAAAGATGGTTGCGGAATCTTCCATCGCATCATCATAATCAACAACGTAATATCCAAGAACGAATGAGATAGAATAGCACTTGTATGGATGAGGTCATGAATGAGAGTGAAAATGTTAAGGTCCTAATCATGATTAGAATAATAAATATATTTTTTTATTTGCTTCCAAGTATTTTGATAAGTCCAGGATACATATATATTTACATTTTGTCTCTTTTCACATCTTATTATGAGGTCCTCTTCTTAATTTACGCATTCAGGGGTCGTTTGGTAATTATTCATTTCCCATTAATTACACCCGATCAGTACAGTCCTTCCCCGTCTAACTTACTAACAAGGCACAAATTATGGGGCTTGTCATATCCACTTGCCGTGACGTTCGTGGCAAGGAGGTGTATTAGCTGCTATACTGCCAGGGGTAGTATAGTGTTTGAAGGATACAAGTACAAGGAAAAAAAATGCTTACTTGGTTGCAAGGGCAACAATATTTTGAATGGAGTCATAAGCCGATAGCACAGATCCTGATGGAATGCCATAATGGAAAATACAGCGGGGATTTACATCATCGGGTTTCAGACCATCTAAATCTCCTCGAGGCTGCAACACGTACAAGATTTAGCAATATGAAAAAAAAAATAAAAAAAATGCAACTCCAAACATGCTCGGATAATCTCCTGTTTAACATAAAAATACTCCTATTTAATGTACTTATAATTCATTAGTAAAGTAAAAAATATTTTCATTTGATCCATTTATTTCACAAAGACCAGAGTTCACAAGAACCTTTATCAGCATTCAGCAAAGCAAAAAGATCATCTCTTTTCTTTCCCTTTTTCATTTTTATTAAAAAACAAAAAAAACTTTCGACAGATGTTTCAAATTGTTAGGTTCAATGGACCTCGGAATGGAATCATGGGCCGAGGGCCCACGGCCCACTTCTCTTTAAGTAGGTCCATAATTGCGTGTGGACTCTGAAGCTAAAGAGTGCATCTGGCAAATGCTTCTGATTTAGGCAAGAAGTTAAATTCTTTCAATTTTCTCCGACAGATATTATATCCATCGACACGTGTCTTAAGTTCATAGGTTCTTATAAAATTCCAAATGAGGAGTGAAAGTAGGAGAAGTAGGTAAAGTCTAATTAACTACCCCCATGTCACTCTTTAGTGTTCACTATTAAAACCAGTAGCTAGCTGACTATCGTAGTCGATACTTGAACAAAAATTCTGTGCTTCCATTATTGTTTTGCTCAGTCCTTTCAGAACCACAAAAAGACCATTAATTAATTCAACTTTTTTTATATATAAAAAAAATTAAGGTTAAGGCTTTAGTCTTTAATCTTTACAGATTCTACAATCTTTTTCAAGAATGCAACTTCTAGAAGACTAAGACCTCGCGTTTAATCACACATAGAGATACTATATTGGCCATACTACTAAAGCAACGAACACAATCAAATGTATCGGATCATTATAGAAACGGTTATCATTCCTCATAGCAGATATAGATTAACTGTATCGGAGTATTATTTAATCAGATTCCTAAAACTCACGAAGTACAAATGATTCGTTCCTAATCTTTTATAGATAGAAATACTACTAATATCCATTTTAAAAAAAATTCTTAAACTAACATCCCTCCAACTTCCTTTTCCCTAATTATACTGCTTTTTTTTTTTTTTTGCTAAATAGACGAATTAAGTAAATAATGAACTGGATAACATGATATTCTTATCTTAACGGTTAAGATCAAAGTAAAGCTTAGCATTCATATCGCGTGATCGCATCATGATGCACAACTATCGAGATCAATCAATTCAAATTTCAAAAAATATCATTCTTTCTACCATGAGCACACAAATCCAGTTATATTAACTTAGAATAAACACAAACTGGAAAATGCTCTTCTAAATAACATAATGAATTTTACTAGTTTCTCTGACACTTGAATTTCAAGTGTATCAATCGAAATTCAAAAAAAAAAAAATGAAGTTAAAACAGATCGTGACTGACTGACCTTCTTAACAAAAGAAGCCTTCTCGACAAGTTTCTTCAACATACTAGTCTGCCGGAAAATCACTGAAAAGTTGAACAGAACGAAGTGATCGGAAGTATAAAAAAAATGGAGAAATGGTGGAAAAGGAAGAAAAACTGGGGGAGATTTTGGTGAGTGCTTAGTTAGACTTTAGGAAGAGAAATGCCGAAAACGAGAGAGAGGAGGAGGAGGAAAGGGAGACGGCAGTTGTTGTTTTGTGATTGGACAAAGATAGGCCGGAGAGTTTTATTTTGTATTTTTTGTCCTGCATCTTTCTTTCTATTTCAAAATAAGGGACACGTGGCGGTTGATGAGGATGATCCGAAGATTGCGAGAGAGAAACGGGTTGGACGGTGCCATCGGGTACCAACTGTCTGAAATACGACAACAACAATATTCACTTTTATTCTATTTTTAAATTACTATCTGACTTGTTTTTATATCGATTAAAGAAACAAAGATAAGCAGGTGATTTTGAGAATATTGAAATTTGCGATATATATATATATGCTACTTTTCAATAACCAGATAATTTTGTAATCAGCACTTTCTTCATTTTAATTTATTTGATCTAATTTAATTTAAAAAATATTAATATTTAATTTTTATAATTCTAATTAAAGATATGTCAAAATATTATAATGTTGTTTCTTAGTCTTATGATTTTAAGCATGATAAGTGAAAAATTAAAATTAAAGAAAATATCTTTTAAAAATAAATTTTAAATAATATATCAAATAAATTGAGATGAAAAGATATATTATTTAATGTATATACCTACACCTTTTTTGTATTTACGGTATATATAGTCTAAGGAAAAGTAAATATATTCATGTAGTTTCTTAAAAATAATGGAATTTGTGATTTTGGTCATGGCAGTTACGAGAAGGTATTTTGGCCCACTTGACTTTACAAGTGTTACACTTGGTTCGTTTGACTTAGAACAAGTTGGATAATAACACGTGGATCTCCAATTTTATACGTCTCTTTTTATTTTCCCTCTCCTTTTCGTTGACAGATACTAAATAATTTAAAATGGAGATATATGGTAGTACTTGATTTTGATTTTTTTTATCTATCGATATCAAACTAGTTCCATGTGAGGGGGGGAAAAGTGTTGTACTGGACTAATATATCCAAAAAAAAAAAATAAAAAAAATTATCAAGATTTCAGGACGTAAACTTTAGACTTACCGTAGAGAGTATTTATATTAAATTTATTATTACGAAATGAGGTAGGACGAATTGATCGATTATCTCTTTAGGGGTTAAGATTGAGCTCACTTGCAATCGTTCCGTCCTATTATTACCCTGTGTAATAATCATATCCTTGAGTTTACCGTTTCTCATAATCCATATCCTCTTTAGTTTTTTGTTTTCTCTAAATGGTTATTGATCTATTTAATAGAAAAATATTAAAAGAGAAATTTAAGTCATTCACATATGAGAAGATACGACTAAACCAACATTTTATGGAGATTTTAGTCCTTAAATCCATAGTCCAAAATAATAAAATAAGGTTAGGGGCGGATTTATAATTAATTTTTTGATGTTTCGAAATTGGCATAAAATTTAGAAAAACATCTTGTAAATCATGAGGATAGCCGAGTGTTTTAGTTTTCGGGCTATAAGCTTTGGGTGTTGATATGTGTGATCGAACCTCCCAGACAACCGCAACCCCGAAATTCCAGGTCCAAAGATATTGAATAAGGCTCAACTTTATCATCTGAGCATATTAATTAAGGGATAATTGCATAAATTAGTCAATATTGACTTCGAATTACCTTTTTAGCCTAATTTCAATTAATTACAATTCATAACCTTCTCTTGCCTATTAATTTTTCATAATTACAATTCATATCATCTCTCATGTTTTTTTTCTCTCTATTTTCTATTACTTTTTTTTTTGTCCTTTTCAGCTTTTTCCTTCATTTTTTTTCTTTTTTTTTTCATTTTTTTTTTTCTCTTTCTTCTTTTTTTTTTCACCTTTTTCTTTTTAGTAGTTTTTTTTTCATTTTGTCTTTTTTCTTTTTTTTTTCTTCTTTTCCTTCTTTTTTTTATTTCTTTTTCTATTTTCTATTACTCTCATTTTTATTTTTTTGTATTTTTTGTCCTTTTTCTTACATTTTTTCTTTTTATTTTTCTCCTTCTTTTCATTTGTGCGAACCAGCAAACACAAATACACATGTGAACTATGTTTCAAATTTTTCATTTTCATTTTTTTCTTTTGAGTTTTTTCTTTTTATTTTGTCTCCTTTTTTTGGTCTATTTTCTATTACTCTTTTTTTTTTCCTTCATTTTTTCTTTTCCTTTTTTTGTTTTCTCCTTCTTTTTTTTTTTTTCTTTTTTTTTTTTTTCTCTTTTTTTTCCTTTTTCCTACAGTTTTTCTTCTTTTTATTTTTCTCTTTTTTTTCATTTGTGCGAACTAATAGACACAAATACAAGTGTGAACTATAAAATAAAAATACAAAGGCAAATTATAACATACAAATACAAGTGAAAACTATAAAAGACAAATACAAATGCGATCTATAACATATAGATACAAGTGTGATCTATCATTTGTATGTTTTAATTATTGAAACGGAACGATTGATTTTCTTTTTACGAATACTTGTTTATATTTATTTATACGAGTTGTATTTATTGATACAAATAAATACAATTGAATTTTTTATAAAAATACAATATGTATTTGTATTTTAAAAATCATTGGTTTCATTTGTTTGTAATTGTATTTGTATCAAGTGATATTTATTTATTAACAAATACGAATAATAATTTTGACATACGAATACAAAATGGTACATTTGTATCAAATGATACATTGCACATATATATATTTTAGAATCAAGAAAATATAATTAATGCATTTACTTTTTTGTATACAAATACAAATGATAAATTGTACATAATCACGGCTAAATACAATATGCAATCAACTTACAAATACAAATATAAAATAATTTTTTAAAAATAAAAAGACATTGACGAAAATAGAATACACATACAAATATAATCTTAATATACAAACACAATAAAATCATAATACAAATATAATTCAATATAATATACAGTCAATTATAAAATACAAATACAAAACAATTCTTTAAAATACAAGTGTGAATTATATAAAATATAAATGATGGTGCGAACTAACAAATACAAATACAAGTGTGAACTATAAAATACAAATATAAACGTGAATTATAAAATACAAATACAACCGTAAACTTTAAAATACAAAGACAAATACAGTTATATCAATGAATACAAAAATATAAATGACGGCGTGACTACAAATAGATAAACAATTATGGTATTTTCGTTATTATCAATAACTTGTACTCGAGTAGTTATATTTTTAAAAAATACAAAAAATATAAAATAAAACAAAAAAAATGATAAAGAAAATAAGTACAAAAAAAAAAAGAAAAAAAAAAGAAAGAGAGTTAGAAGAGAGAGAAAAATATATAAAAAAAGAAAAAAAAATAAAATAGGAAATATTAGAAAAAAGAAGAAGAAAAAATGAGAAAATACGAAAAAGAAAAAAAATGGCAGTGTTTTTGACAAGACTTAATATAATATGTAGTGTATTTATGTTTTTATGATCAACGACTGTGAATCAAATACAACAGCTAAATAGTACTGTATTTATATTTTATATGAATACAAATTATTGATAAAATCGAATACAGCGAGCGTAAATTGAATACAGCGGCTATAAATGGTAATTATGTAAAAGATGAATTTTTCAGCAAAATGTGGCTATTTTTGTAAGATTCCTATTAATTAATTAGACGTCTGATGTTTCCTTAATTCACGCAAAACTCGACTATAAAATTACTTTTGGAACAGTAATTTTAGAATGTTGCAATTTGCAAGTTAAGTTAATTAAGCAACTAGCTAATCCTTTTCAACTTTAATTAAGGTGACTTCAGAGAACCGAAAGTGAAGTTTGAGCGGGCAAAAGCAAAACTATTAACTCGAAAAAGTTTATCATAAGTTGTGAATGCTTCACAAAAGCATTTTCAACAGGATAAATTGATTAAGACAAATTCAAAAAGAGGTTCTCCATTTTTTAAAGGAAAAATTGCATATAGTGGAATTAGAATAAAGTTGTTGGTTAATATATATATAGGACAATACAAGGATCAACTGAAGAGATGATAGAGTCAAAAAGACACAAGGAAAATGTTCAAGAAATAATATGAAATGGATAGACTTTGAACAAGTCAGAGGGTGAAATATTTTCTTCTTTAGTTTCTTTTTGCGAAATGACAAAAATGGTCCCTTATGTTGAGGTTAGAAACATAAGTTCCATTGACATCCTCATCAATTTGTTTAAAAAACATTAAGAGCCCGTTGGATAAACTCAAGAAAAAAAAAACAAGGTGACTTTTAAAAACTCCTTTAAAAGTATTTTTGAAAGTGTTGAAACTTATTTTAAAAATAAACTGTTACGTGTTTGAATAAAAGTGCTGAAATTGTAAAAAACTTATTGATATGTTTGGTAAATAAGTGTTGTTAAGCACTTTCTTTTTGTCAAAGTGTCTGAAATACCCTTAAAGTTGTTAACAATATATAGAGTTAATTATTATTAATTTTTATTTCTAACATGAAATAGTTGGTCGCAAATGATATTATTTGTTTAATAAAATGACTCTTAATTGAAAAATATATTACCTTTGATTGAGTAATGATTATATCACTATTAAAACATTATCGATTACGAATGTTGCATTGTGAAATATAGATGGATTATTCATTAATCGTTCATGAAATTGTAGATCTTCGGTGAGTATTCTCCATATATCTTGGTTGGTGAGTTATTTTTTTCTTGAAGGAATTCATGTGTTGTATAATAATAATTGTTCAAATTTTAAAAAATATATTAAATAAGGAGAATAATACATAAAAATCATATTTCATAAATTAGAATGGTATAGTGAGTTGTAGTGAAAAAGAACGGTGTTTTAGTGCTATACTAGGGTAATATTTGAATAAGGGAGAATTATAATGGATAAAAATATATTTTTATTGATCAACTTATAATGTCTTATAAGCCAAAAAAAAAAAAGAGAAAAGAGAATGTCTTATTTATAGCTTTTGACATTTTTAATTAAATCTTAGCTTTTTTTAAGTAAATTTTAAAATTGTCAAACACTCTAAAACATTAAAAATGGCTTAAAGGTCATGTTGACCAACTTTTAAGCTCTTCCAAACAAAACAAAATCTAATAAAAACCTTTTGCAACCATATTTGTCATTGTCTCAAGCTTTTCTAACAACGTCCACTTGATTTACACTTCATTATATGAGAAAAGACATCATTTTTCCTCCGAACTTATCCGTTCAACTTACTTTAGCACTTAAATTAAACTTTTGTTTATTTACCCCCATTAACATCTTTAAAGTGTATTATTTTCACCCCTCAATCTGACGTGATTTTTTTTTTAAAGCGTATTTTTTAATTTAAAAACTGATATGACCCCACTTTTATATATGTATACTAGTGTGCCCGTGCATAAAGATATGATTGAAGATAAAACAGTTATGTTTCATAATATGTGGTACAAAGAGTTATGCTTCATAGTATGTGGAACAAAGATTACATTGTTATGTTGTTAGCTTGTGAAAGTATTACATATAATCATTTGTTGGTACAAACAGTGCTAGAGTTGTGGTACATTGTTGGCAGCAGTGTTGGAGAACTAAGACCGGCTTTTGTGAATTGAACTTCTTAAACCTCTTCTTCTTTGGGTGTTGTGTTGCGACATCACCTTCAACATAGCAAGATATAATGTTTCAATATCCAGATCTATCACAAAATAATGTAAACAATAATTATCCATGACACAAGGACAAAAAGAAATTATTACTGGTCCAATAACTGCATTACTCAAGATGCATAAAGAAAGACGTGGATAAATAAAAGCTTATTAATAACTATTCTTTATAAAAAAAAAAAAGTACTTAATTGTATCATTCCCTTTTTGAAGGATGTCATCCAATATTGTTGTTCCTGACATTCTCATTTTCAGAAAGTTATTTATTTGAATGTCTCTTGTATACCAAGTACCAATGGATCAGCATTGTGAATCTCATCTACACTGTCTCCTATAATTTTGCTTAAAACTGATTTGATATTACATCACATTACTGTTAAAGGAAGCTATCTATTTTAGTATGTATTTAAAGTATTAAATAAGTGTTAAGAGACCTAGTCGGAATTCAGGAAAACTGGTGAATACCAAGTAATGAATCTTACTCTTTGTCTTTTGCTTTCACAGTTGGAGATGCTCCCTTTGCTGATTCTGCCATCTGCACAAAAAGATTGATTTTTTAGTTAACTGCTCCAAGCTCTCAAAGAAAAAAGGAAAACTAATAGAAGAGAATATATCACAGAACTACAAAAGTAGAAGCAAATCAACAACTTTTAATAAGTACTCTGATAGTTTGAAATAAGAATATTTTATGGTAATAAGCCATTTCATATAGAATATTATCAAGTCATAAAATTCAAATGGTTTGCAGCTATGTTATTTCAAATAAAAAGTTAGTAGTCATGATACTACAACTGTCCACAATTTATGTTAAGCCACCACCGCCACCGTCGCCATCAGAACCACTGTATTCACCACCGCTGCTATCAGAACCACCGTATCCTTTAGTAGTACCGCTTATACCACCGTATCTATCAACCACATGAAATCTTTATGTGCTCTACCTTTATTCCATTGTACCTAAGACGTTCTCTGAGGCTTCCAGCAACAAGAACAAATGCGGCCTTTTGTGTTTCTTTGATTCCAGCCTCCTCAAATTGAACTAAACTATCGTCACCACATGTCAAAACCTTTCCTGGTGGAACCTGCAGAAGTTTGCATCTATCTTAGAATGCATGACTAATCAAGAGCAAAGCATCCATTACTTTCCAAAATTTTCAAAGTGATCAGAGGAGTGAGCAAGAAAATATAATCAAATTCTAACCGCAGTGAGCATCAGCTATCATATTGCACAAGAAACACAAGGAAATGGATTGCTAGTTTATTGCAGCATGCATAGTAATAGGAGAGAGTAGCTGCATGAAAAATACCATATAGAAACAACTCATTTTGGGAATAATATACTTGTGATTAAAAAGCTCAGCTTCTATATTATCGCTTTCCTCATTAGGAAAAAGATTATTAAATATAGGAGTGATTTTTTGTTCAATATTGTGAGCAAGCAGAAAATCTGAGAACTCAACAAAAGACATAATAAAACATAACCACGCCAGGACCACAAGAAATGAGCTAACAATTTACTGAAATTGCATAGAAATGGATAAAGAATTAGAGATAAGCAACTTATGGAGCCTCTTAAATGAAATCCAAATGATTTTGTAGATTTCTCTTTTGTTTTTTATCTGACCAACATGCGTTATGTTTAATATATATATCAATTTGCAGTTATCTTGTAAATTGATTACAGATAAGCCTATGATAGAGAGAAGTTACTTGCTACAAAGAAGTATTTTCTCCAGAATTATCACAGATCTTTTCAAATGTGTAAACAAGAAGTTCAAAACTGAGGTTATGGAGTCACACCTGCAATATTGGAGATTCCAATTACAAGAAAAAAAACTAAGGATTAACCTATTACAATAGTGATTGAATTGATACAACAACAACAACAAACCTAGTGTTATGCAGTTCATACCACTACTTCTAGTTATTACATTGCTTTGTTGAATAAATATATTTGTAAATTTTGAATAGCTAAATCATTGTGCTCAAGACATTTATTACACAGAAGGTTGCTATTTTTCATAATGAGAAATCAATTTATTCTTTGGTACCATAATTTGCTACATGAATTTAGTAGTTTGAAAGAGTTTTTACCAGAACATTCTGAGTCCTTCAAATGCGCAAGCCAATTTTGTCCTCTAAATATCTGAATACGTTTGAAAAAGTAGATAGTTCAGTAATTTGTATTCTTTCAATATGGAATAATGATGAACTAAAGAAGAAAATGTATTAGAATGTATATTAAGGAGATGACTGACCATTTGGGCCGTTGGGTAGATGATAGAGGGTAAGTTGGTAGTTTTTTCTCCAAAAATGTTCATAGTGCTGAAAATAAGGAAGAACAATATTTCACAAAATTTACGAACTCCTTTGTTCCACAAAACTCAAAAATAACTGCAAAAGAAAAATTGGTCAACCTGCAAATATATTTAAAAAGAATGAAAGAGAGTGTAATATAAGTAGTGAGAAAATAGTAAAGTATAAATTATATTGAAGATATTATAAATATTGAGAGCCTCTTATATTACTATTATTAGGAAAATTTTCTTCAGGACAATCAAGTTAAAGCAACTGTTTACGGTGATGATGTCCCCCTTTATCAAGATATGTTTCAGCTGTTTCACACATATTTGATAACGGGTGCACACATACAACAACCAACTTTGAATATGAAACACCATTGCACACATTCGACTGGATTATTGATAAAAAAATCATAGTGGATGCATTTGATAAAAATGACTCAAATGAAGCGGAGTTACCACCACCTCGGATGGTCAATGCCACATCATTTCAAGAAATCAACAACCAAGCCTCTAGAGCTTCAAAAGAACAACTTCAGAAAACAGAATACAGTATGTTCATTTCATTCTTTCTATCATTAAATATCTCCGTCAACACAAACTAACACATACCTTCTTCCCAACAGATGTGTTGTACTCTTTGTTGTTCAAGAAGTATTTTTTTTTGTTCAGATGGATTTCTTTGTA
Source organism: Capsicum annuum (assembly GCF_002878395.1). Lineage (NCBI taxonomy): Eukaryota > Viridiplantae > Streptophyta > Magnoliopsida > Solanales > Solanaceae > Capsicum > Capsicum annuum. The sequence goes on along the minus strand of NC_061112.1, from coordinate 137,087,242 downwards.
CGTAAGACGACGTCGGAAATTTTTCTCCATTTGGGTATTAGTCATCTTTCTTTTTATTTGAGACATTTGATTTCGCAATGATTTTGTTTTATACTTTTTTGTTGTTGTTTTTTAATTCCTACAAAGTAAACATAGGGTTACATAATAGGATTAAAAATGAAATAGAACAAATTTAGGTTATATAATTGAAAACACAAGATCATAGTGTGCATTGAATGTGGAAAAGCATAATAAGAAGATATCGCATTTGAATGTGCTAACTAAAATATTACCTTCTAAGTGAAACACTGTACAATATAATAAATTTAGGTTATATAATTGGAAACACAAGATCATAGTGTGCATTGAATACGTAAAAGTAGAATAAAAAGATATCTCATTTGAATGTGGTAACTGAAATATTACCTTCTAAGAGAAACACTGTACAACAGCAAAAGTAAAAAGTTTGTGTACAAAAGTTATAACTGCAAAGAAAGGAAAAACAAATAAGATTTGAAGATTACTAACATTCTTTTTTTAAATTGAAATACTCATAAATGAAATTATCGTGATTTTACATATAGTACTACATATAGTAGTAGTTACACTAAATCGTAATTTATATGCAAGGATTACACAGTATGTAATTGAATACCTTGGAGATAATAAGAATACAACAATAACAACATACCCAGTGTATTCCCTCTTAGTGGGATCTGGGGAGGGTAGAGTGTACGCAAACCATATCACTACCTCAAGAGAAGTAGAGAGGCTGTTTCTGATAAATCCCCCGCTTAGGACCAATAACAGTATAACAAATACAAAAAGTAAGCGGATACAAACTAGTATGGTACCCAAAATAAACTAACAGTATAACAAACACAAAAGATAAGTGCATAATAAACTAGTACGGGATGCAAAAAAGCCAACACCACTAACCCCAAAAACTACAGCTCCAACACTACAAACCAGAAACTCCAGACCCAAAGGAGCACTTCCCTAAATGATACTTACATCTAGTAATGAAAACATTACCTAGTAAATGAAGGATTGTATAATAGCACAAACAAAGAACAAAAGGTGCAAAAAAGGAAACTATTATAACCAACTCTGGCAATGTTTATTCCGGTGATTGTTAGAGAAAGGAATATGAGTGACGCCGATGAGAATAAAATGGCTAACTTAGCAACTGATTATATTGACTACAACAACAAACAAAAACAAACCCAGTGTATTCCCACCAAGTGGGGTCTGGGGAGGGTAAAATGTACGCAGTCCATACCGCTATCTCTGAAGAAGTAGAGAGGCTGTTTCCGATAGAATACAGTGTAAAATTTTTTTTACTTAATCAATGTAATTTAACTATGTAAAGTTGTGTTAGGAGATCACTTGTGTAATTTTATAGGTTACTAAGCAATTTCTTACTCTTATTTTTTATTACTACTTGTTGTCTTGTATGCCTCTATTTATTTTACCATGCTGCTATTGTTACTGTTTATGTCTTTATAAATGGAGCATTTTACTTTCTTTGAACCAAGGATCTATTGAAAATAACATATCTACGACAAGATAGGGGTAAAGTCCGCGTACACTCTATCCTCCCCAGACCCAGACTACACTGAAGATATTATTTTGACTTTCTAACAATCGATGCTGGTTTGAGTAATATCAAAAGACAAGCTTTGTTAATTCAATGAAAGAAACCTACATCATTTGACTGAGTGGGCTATCATAAGTGATGAGTTGTGGGGTTGAAATGATTTTAAAGTCTTTGAACCAATTGTATTCACTTCAACATCATTATAATTGTTACACAAGTGAAATATCCAAAGTTCCATTTGCTGCTCCCTATTTTCTCCAAGAGGAGAACATGGAAACTTTGGGGGATAATCAGAAGAACTGCCTTGCACTTGCTCTACTTTGATACAATAACATTATCGAGTGAAATTCTACAAGTAAGGTCTGGCAAGGGTAGACGGTATAGAGACCTTACCCCTTCGATCTAAAATTGAGAAAACTATAGCTTCTTTTATCTTAGAACTGGTTTCTTATCAACTTCGTATTAAACAAATACCATTTATCATAAGTTAAGAAGGCAAAAATAAGCAAAATCCCCAATTTTTTGAAGTTGTTTTCTTCACCAATAGAAATCAATATCACAGAAATAACATAAATTTCACACATGTATTCATCAATAGGAATAACAAAGAAAGATACTACCAGAAGTTAAGAACACAGAAATCACGCAAAATGCCTGATTTTTTGAACTATTTTCTTCACTTTTTTGTTAAGATGAGAAAAGAGGAAGTAAACTGGATTCTCATCAACTCGGTATTAAACAAATACCATTTAGCAGAAGTTAAGAAGGCAAAAATGAAGCCAAATTTCTAATTTTTTCGAACTGTTTTCTTCATCAATAGAAATCAATGTCACAACAATTACATAAACTATAGACATGAATTCATCAATAGAAAGCACAAACAAAGATTTTACCAGAAGCTAAGAATGCAGAAATCGCGCGAAATCTCGACTTTTTCGACCTCTTTTCTTCAATTGTTTATTAAGAAAAGGAAAAGTAAATTTTGGAAAAATTATTAAAGGCAGTGGAAGAAAATAACTGTAAATAACAGTGACTATACATTTGTCGTTGGTGATTGCTGAAAATGGCATATTTAGTAAAAGGCCCTCATTGTTAGGGAATTAGCCTTCATTTACCCAAAGACCCTTTTATATATAAGAGTGATATTTACCCAAAAGCTCTTTTCGTATAGGACAAAATTGTAGTACACCAACTTTTCATTTATATATAGGAGTAATATATTAATAATTTTTTTTTTTAAAAAAACCACCTTCTTCACACCCCCACTCCCATTTCTTCATCTTCTTCGTACCCCTCACCCCCATTTCTTCATCTTCTTCGTACCCCCTCCACCCGTTTCTTCATCTTCTTCATACCCCTCACCCGTTTCTTTATCTTCTTCGTAATCCCCCGTCTCTTCATACTGCCCTACCCCTCTTTTCCTTCCCTCTCTTTCTCAACCAAAATTCAAAAAACGTCATTGGATCTAACTACTTTCAAAAAATTTATTTTTTCCCCGATTTATCTCCTTCTCAGTTTCAAATCCTTTACCTGATCTCCATTACTTCAATGCTTCTCAACTCCGTATCGCCATTTTTTATTTTCATCTTTGTTCAAAAATCCCTCAAATTGCAGCTATGTTGGTTCTCAATAATTGAAAATTCGATTGGTATTTTTCTATCGAACAATGTCATCGTCACTTGCTTATTAATTTTTCTCAATTCTCACGTCTTGTACTTATTGAAAATTCACCAAATTCGATGAAGAATTCAATTGAAGAATTCAAGAAGAATTCGATTTTGTATAGTTTCGTATAATTGAAGAATTCAATTTCACAAAATTTGATGAATTTAATTTGGCCATCGTGAGTTGGAGAATTCTATTGTAGAAGAGAACTTGATGCTGTTGTTGATTGAAGTGATGCTCATTGAGGCATTTTGTTGAATAAGTGGTGGGTTGAATTCAAATTTTGTCGAACAAGTGGTGGTTCTGAACATTTTGTTCATATTGGACTCCAATGGTGGATTATTTCTGATGAGGGGAAGGAGGTATGGAGATTGAAAAAGAAGAAACATGTTTGGGGGGGAGGGGAGGGGTAAGAGAAGATATATATATATATATATATAAAACTTTCCTTGCGTGGCTCCGACGTGGCAGTGATGTGGCGCTGATTTGTCGGCGCGTGTGATGCTCTCTCCGCGGTGAGAGTGTTATTCAGTCTTGAGGGGTGAAATTAATACACTTTTAAAATGTTAAGGAGGATAAATAGACGGAAGTTTAGTTTAAGTGCTAAAGTAAATTGAGCGGACAAGTTCGGGGGGGGGGGGGGGAACCAAAAATTAACTACACTTTGAGTACTAGTTAAATTTTTTGAAAAAATAAATTCATGTTAAATGTTGAATGAGGGTGACCAAATAGGATGTCCAATGCTATTTTTATTAGGGGAAAAGACATAAACAACACTTCAGATGAAACTATTGACACAAAAATGACCATTAAGTTTTAATTTTATTTTCTAGCCATTTGTTGGCAGTTTTATACAATACTGATACAAATTTGATACATATCTCATACAGATATAAATTCTATGCAGTAAAGATACAATTTCTATATGCATCTCGCGCGAGCGCACACACACGTGTGTGTGTATTCTACTCACATCATATTAAAGAAAACATATTTTCATATAACAATGATATAATTTTTACGCATAAATTTGTTGCATTATTTTTTACGAACTGTATCAGTATGGTATATGAATTGTATCAATGTGACATATGAACTGTATTTGAACTATCTGAGTCAAAATAACCCAAACTTATGAAATGACTATAATATGAAATTTGTTTGGACTGACTGACCATGAATGTCCAATCACCCAAACAGGGGCCAAATATTTTTAAAAAGGCCCGCCCCATGTCTTTTTGCTTTTTTTTAACTATAGAAAGGTTGGGATAATAAAGGGGTTTCTTTATGACATGGGCTTTGAGTTGTAGTTACACAAAGTTTGGACCTCAACATCTCTTGCACCTTTAGAAATAATTGGGCCTATTTTGATAAAGCCCAACTTACATCATTTGCTCTTAAAACAAAGCATTTCACAAACTATGTTTAGACTGAAAAGATGGGAGAAGAATAGTCTAATTATTAGTTTAGATATGGTCCATATGAAACTTTGGAATAATAAGGTGACCATTGACATATAATAGCTAGGTGGTCCAAATAAGTTAATGGGGATTTTTTTTTTCTTATTGCTTTATGATCATAATGAATGTCACTGAAATCTTATGGCTTTAAAAGCCTTTGCATGCACATGACACTTGCCTTTGAACCATCATTATTTGATAAGGATTCCTTTGTTCTAACTTTTTTTGTTGTAACAAAAAATTAAGCCCCACATAAAGCTATCATCCTCTTCTTCATGAGTTGTAAGTGATAGGGTTTGCCCCCCTTCCCCCACACCCCTCTCTATCTACTTCGTTTTTTGGGGTCATTATATAGCAATAGCATCCTTACTTTTATGTGTTTTATCTAATATAACAATCATGTAACCCTAACTTTTCAAGCTCAATGGGACCTAATTCAAGTTTGTCTGCTCCTTTTCTCCTCCATTCTTATTCAATCTTCCATATTCGTATTGAGTTCGATTAATTAAATTTGAATTGTGCCAAAAGTCCCACACATTAGGGAGGTTCGGGGGTGGGAGGTGCAACCACTTACTGATAGATTAAAGACAGCTCCAAATTAAATAGAGTTCAAACTCAGGTATTTAATTAAGGAAGAAGGAGTACTTATTACACCATCACAATTTTGATAGATCGTCTACTCTATTTACCTTACTTTTTGTGCATCGTGTAATTTTTATTTAAGAAACTCACTTATAATGTAATTATTTTCCTTTTTCCTTTTCTTCTTTATAGTTCATAATGTTGAAACTTGTGGAGAGTTTGGTCAAGTAAACAAGTGAATGCCCAATTTGTCAGGAGATCGGATATTCAAATTTTGATGAGTATAGAGAAATTGACGTATGTAGTCGTCCATCAAAATAATAGTCGGTAGATATTTATATCAATGTATGGTGCACTTAAAACATACATCTTTCATACAAAATAATGTATATTTTTTATATTCAAATATTATTAATTTTGACCCACCAACTAAATGTATAACTTGTCCTATTTATTTTAAAAAAAAAACTAACCTATAGTAGTGGGTAGTTTGGAACTGAGGCGTTGCTGATGTTATATAGTAGTAGTGAACTAGTGATTATCTTTTTACACGAATTGTTAATCAGTATTAAATATTTAAGAATATAAGTAGAAGAAAAAAAAAAGAGAAAATCTGAAGTATTTTCCCTTTTCAATTCTATAACTCAACCTGAAAAATAAATAGTAGCAAATTCTATGTTAATTCACATTTTCTTGAACATTATCCTAGTGGTGCTTTAAAACTCAAATTCGGTATTAATTAAATCATGCCATCGTATAATTTCTAGTTCAATTCTTATTCTCTGAATGTTTACTTTTGTTACAATTCATTTGAAGCTTTTATTGATTTGATATTACACAAATGAACAGATAAAATTAAGAAGTTTATCATTTGGTTCAATAATGTCCACATTATAAGTTTCAATTTTCAATAATTTGTATATAGTGGTCATAAATAATGTGTCTGAATCACAAACATTATTGACATGATCATTAAAAGTAATTATGACAAATGTTCATTACTATGAGTCAATCATTAAGTGAACACCCAAAATTTCCCTCACCAAATTCATGCATGCTAGTTGTGCTACAATATACAAATGTAAACGTAAAAAAAATTTACTCCCACCCAATAGTATTTACATCCGAATAAATATGATTTCATTTTAAGAACATGATTAAATGGTAAAATTCTATGCGTTAAATAATGTCTTGCAATTATTGTTTTGGTTGTTCATTCTCCATGTATGTATTGCGTAATTTGCTGCGTGTTTTTGTTTTCATTTTTTGACAAAAGGGACACTAGAAACACCTTCCTTCTCGCAGGGGCGGACCTACAACGTATTTGTGATGCTTTGGCACCCGTTAAATTTGATGCAAATTAGGTGCAATTATATATGAAATGTATAAATATTTGTATAAGATTTATAAAGCACCTCGTAAATCAAGAAGATAACTATGTACTTTAATTTCTAAGCGGAACCTTAAAGGCTTTGGATATCAATATATGTGTTCGAACCTCCTGAGCACCCATGATCTCTAAATCTTGGGTCCGCCGCTGCCTTTACGCAAGATGCTATTCATTTTTCGTCAATTCCTTTGCTCTACTAAGATGATAGTCTTGCTATTCCAAATTAATTATTGTATTTTTAATTAAAACTCGCATTTAAATTATATCCCATATTATCTTTACTTTCAATCGTATGAACCAAATATCTAATTGGCAAATAAAATATTATTCACCAAAAAAAATTTATTATTATTTAAAACCTTTATTATAATCGTCACCTCATAATTATATTCTAAATTCTAATATAACTTATTTGGGGACCAGAGGACCCTAAAAGTTGAAAAATGAGAAAGAAGATGTTTCATGAATTGCAACTCTTGTTAGCTATGATGCAATTGCTTTTTTTTTAAAAAAAAAACATTAGAACCTTTATTGTATTCTTTTTGTTTCAACTTATTTGTTTGGTTTTTACTTGACATAAAATTTTTAAAAGTAATATAGTTTTGAATCTTGTGACTTAACATTAAAGAATATTTAAAGTCTACCAAAATATCATTTAATCAAGTGGTCTCAACATATTACGTGGAATATTTATATTTAAAAAATTATCAAAAACGAAAAGAGACATTTCTTTTTAAATGGATTTGAAATAAAGGGAGTAGAATTTAATTTGATAGTGACTATACATACAAGGTATTTAGTGTGGATGAAATATCTTTTGGTGGGGAAAGAGAATTGCAAGTACAATGATCATCTTGTGCTTGTTTTTTGGGGTTGAATAGAATTGGGGAGATGCATGAGGTTAGGTAAAAATGATATTTTGATATAAATCAATGTATATGTATTACTTTTAATCAATTTAAGTATTATGCCTTTGTAACTATGAATTAATAATGATATGTTTGTCATGATGAATCCACGTTCGGCTAATTTGACTATAATGCTTGGGGGGATTTAATTAGTTAAACTACGTGGCTAAGGGCTAACTAATTAAATTAGATTTTGTTTATTCTGCGGGCCTTTGGGCATTAGTATTCCACAATTATTATTCTTTCTTTTTCCTTTTGGTATTTGTATAATTTATTTTGTAAAATGTGTCGCAATTTTGTCAATGCAGTACAAATTGCATGACTAGTACAATAAGAATCATATTTTAAGGATAATATTTTTTTATTAAAGGTGATGTTTTTATTCAAAATTGAAATTTCTAGTTAAAAATAAAGTAGTAACACTTATCATGCTACTATTATAACCTTTAAGGATTAATTGATTATTCATTAGCAATTTGTACTATCATCTTTTTGTTGACACCACAATCATGTGTATATTGTATTCAATATTTCAATCTCAATGGGAGGAGTTAAAGAGTAGAAGCAATTATTTTTTATAATGACAATTATCTTAGAGATAGATATCCTTAATCAGGAAAATAGGAATTTTGAAACTCTTTGGATTGATTTTTGACTTATTTTTATTATTTTGTTTTTAAATTAAGTGCTTAAAAGCACTTTGTTGTTTTATCCAAAAAATATAAAAGACGTTTAAAGTTATTTTGACTTAAAAACACTTTAAATAAGTCAATTCAAACTGACTCTAGTCGTTTCGTGTGAGGTATAAAGGATAAATAATTTCGAAATAAAATAAAAGACTATTTTATTTTATGTTTGGTGTGAGATATTAGTTAGTATCATGATTATTTATTTCACTATTTACACTAATGTGATGCGATAAATTATTCATATACATGATAAAATAACTAATCTCGAGATAACTCTTTCCCAGCCAAACCATCCAGTGTTTATAAGATGAGTAGTAAAGTCAAGAGAGTTAAGGGGGGTGGGCGGCAAATGGAGGGCAAAAGTAAGTGGGAATTGTGAGCTGTTTATGTTTGTTTGGTATATTAAGGGACATTAAAGTATCATATGGAGAATAATACTGAAGTATATTTATTTACAACTTACAAGAAGAAGCAATTCGCTTATAATGACAGTTTTGGGGGGTAGAATTTAATACAAGTATATTTATTTATGTTACTAAAAACGACTTTGCCCGAAGCTAACGTTGTCTCTCTTATCCATCATCTAAACTGTTTTTTGCCCATTACTGTCTTCCTTTTTATTTTCTTCAAATTTTTATTTATATATACTTCACCGCGAAATGTTTGGTGGTATATGTCCAAAATTTTAAAAAGTTTGGTCCGTCTAAAAAATGTTGAAGAGTTTAGGTTGATCTTAATTAAATGGGTGGACTTTCTAAAACACTGAATTGCAAAATACGCAATTTAATTAGTGTCCTAATGTCTATTTAAATCAATCCTCCATTTTCTTATTTGTTGGCAGATTCCTCAAACCAAATAAGAAAAAGAGAGAAGAGCAACTTGAGTTATTATACACATTATTGTTTCGTCACGTAGTTAAGAATTGGTTCATTAACAAGTTAACACTGAAAATAGAATTAAATATTTATTTTTTCAAGAAAAAAAATCAGATTAGACACAATTTTACGTACTCAATCAATGTAATTTTGGAAGTAAGATTTGAAAAGAGTGATGTGTATGCAATTTTTACTCCTATCTTGTGAAGGTATATAGATTATTTTCGTTAAACCCTTAGTGCAAATAAGATTAGACACAAATTTATTTTCTCAAATTACGTTTTGAGAACATTTTTAAGAAATTAGATGAAAATAAAATCCAAATGTCACCTTAAAGCATGAGGGTTACTACCTACTAATTGGTATATCTAGGAATTATCACTATTATTCTATTAATACGTTTTATGTTTGAATTAGATATTTTGTTGGTTGGGATAATATATTATTCTATTATTCCATCGACCATAGTACTTATATTATCTCTAAGAAAAAAATTGATCGTTCTCATGTATTGGTGTTTAGGTTAGAAGGTTAGTATGAGTTTAGGTGGTTGTTTCTTTTGTTGTATTATCGGGTGTCTCTTGCTTATGGTATTATAGGATATTGTTGATTTATATTGTATCTAGCTGTTTTACTATTTCTTGTCCAGATTGTTTTATTGTGAGTCGGGGGCTATCGAAAACAACCTCTCTACCTCACATCTAAGTTAATTGTATGAATTGCATACACTTAGCGTTCTCAGACTCTACTTAGTGAGAATATACTAAATATGTTATTATTGTTGTTCTCATATATTGGTGCTCATCAAACTATGAAGAAATTAAACAACTAATCTCACATGGCCACTAAAACAGGCATTCCTTAAAAAGTAGGTTGCCGTCTTGAGCATCATATATTATAACAATTTAATTATGTCTATCAAAATCATTCTGTCAGACATATTTAATTCATTAGGCGAGGTTGGATCCATTAACTACCCCTAACCATATTATACACAGAGATCTAATATGATTGATAGCAAAACATGTCTTATGGTCAAACCAAAAATTAAAACATAATTAAAAGACAAATAAATTTAGTTGGCTAATTTGAATTTAACGATAGTTTTTTTCAAATTTTGCGCTACTTCGTCATATAATTAAGAGAAAAATTGTAGTATAAGAAATGTTTTCGTAAGTCACGCAATTATAAAGAAGAAAGGTCACAATTTTCCAATTTTCTTTTATGAAAACATTATTATCAGGGTTACTGAATTTTAAATCAACTTGTTTTGGTGTTATTCGTGATGACAGTTTTCTGACTTAGAGCCCGTTTGGATAGGATTAAATTTTATTTTTTTTTAGCTTAAGTGATTAAAAGCTTAAAATAATTGCTTTTAAATTAAACAGATAAGCGTTTGGATAAAAGTGCTGAAACTGAAAAAAATCTGTTGATGTGTTTGGTAAACAAGTGTTGTCAATCATTTTTTTGTTGTCAAAATGATTTAAATATCCTTAAAGCTGTCAACACATAATAACGTGAATTATTTACGATTTTTAATTCTAATACTTAAAAAATAATTTCTATTTAAATACACTTTCAATGTAAAGTGATTATGTCAGGTCAATTTATAAATATAAGTTACTTTTTTACTTTTAAATATTAAAAAATAAAAATTTTAAGATATTTTTTAATATAATTATAGTAATATATTGTAATATTGCAAGCTTGTAAACAAAAAAAAAAAGATTCTTATTTATGTGAATATTTGGTCACTTCACTTTTTAGAAATGGTACAAAAAATGGAGTAAACAACACATATTTATTAGTGAAAAAATTGTACCATTTTAAAAAAAATTGAAGTGAAAAACTATTCACATAAATAAGAATCTTTTCAGAAATATTAATAGTATAATGTTTAATCAATTATCAATCGAATCTCTCGATGGAAGAATCATAATTTGCTTTAATAAAAGTAGCTCTCCCACAAATGGGCAAATTATTATGAAAAGATTTATGAAAATGTGATTTACTCATTTTTGTGCAAACCTTATTAATATTTTTTTCCTCAATAAACATTTGTCAGACGGTGTTAATGATGTTAGTTATAATTTGCCTCTTTTTGAGCAAAATATCCGTTTTATTACATTAAAAAGGAACTGTCCATTTTGACTCTTAGACTCAAATAACTGTTCCTTTTAGCTCTAATGAGGAGGTGGGATGGTGGTGGGTTTCGTTGGTAAAATGTTTTGAGTACGTGCCACCTGATGCCAAAACCATACAGCTCCATTAACAAGGAAAAACTGAATAGTAACACGACATTATTATATTACTTTTGAATTTTATATCATACAAATTAATATTAAAAGATAATTTAAAAGTAATATTGGAAAATTAACTAAAGAAATTATAATTTGATCAGTCAAAAGATGTAGTGAAAGTTGTACAAAATTACATTGACAAATAGGTATTGTACATCTTGAAATATCTCAAAATAAAAAGATTTATCAAATAATTAATTAATTATAAAATTTGGAATGATAATAAAGAGAAATACTTAAAAAATAAAAAATAAAATTGGAAGACCAGAGAGACAAGAAGGGAGTTAGTTACCAACCAACACTATGGTGCACCGGACAGGCGGACTCGTGTATAAGACGTCTTGATTTCTAGCCCTAAATATATATGTATATATAAAGATATTAGTAAGACGCTTTTTTTTAGACTGAGTCTTATGCAACGTGAAATTAAACTAATTGTGGGACAAACAATATATGTAAATCCGACAATTTAGAGTTTTTTTTTTTTTTTTAAATATTTTACATAATTATTAAAAAATTCGATTTTAGGTCTGTTGATATACATAATTAGCTCCCGATACATCCAACGAGAAGACATTCTTTCCTTTGTAAAGAATCATAATTAACTCTCAATTCACTTTTTTCGATTTTGGGCCTGTCGAGATACATAATAATACATCCAACGAAAATACATTTTTCTTTGTAAATAATATACATAATTAGCTCTCAATACATATTCTTCAATTTTGAATTTACGAAGATATATAATAATTATCTGCTCGATACATCCAATAAAAATATATAATTAGTTGAAATTTTTGTAATTACTTTATAAGAGTGAAAATTTGTATAAATATAATAAATTAAGGTGTATATTTATGTTATTGTTCCTTAATCATGCTCTAAGTGCTAACTTTAAATGGACCTCTTGCAATGTAAATTAAAATTAATTTGATCTTAAATATCGAACACCTAATAGCATTTGAGAAACTAAAAAAACAAACAAACAAGGGAGTTAACTTTTTGGAGGGTGTTTTTTTTTTTTTTTTTTTTTTTTTTTGCCAGAGATGGAGTCTCATGGGAATAATTGGTAAAAAAGAAATTTTGCAAAATCATTTTGTCAAATACCCACTTAATTTCTTTTTGATTTATTTTTTAGGTTTAGCGTGTAAAAAATGGAAAAAGTGGGGCCCACACGTGGGCCAAGGGATCAATTCATCATTTATACAACTTTACAAATTTAATATAATACACCTAACCCCCTCCACTTATTCCAATATTCAAAAAAAAAACTCTCTCTCTCCTCTTCAATTCCCAACTCCCGCTTTCAAACATCTTATCCCAAAAACACCATTTTCGTATGTTCTTCGTCTCCAGCTGCTAAGGGGGCGTTGTTGCTTCGCAAGGTTAGTTAAAATCGAGTTTCGATCATTTCTAAATCCATTTAAATAGTTTTTCTCTTTGCTAATCGATTGGTAATGATGTAGGATTTTTTTTTTTTTGAATTTGATGTTTTGATTTAATCGTGCTTTTTTTAGCAACGAAGTGTTGAATGGTGGTGTAAGTGTTGTTTGAAGAGTTATTTTGGCATTTTGATTGGAACAACGTCCTGTTTCTGTCCGTAGACCCATGGTCTACGAATAGACCCGTGGTCTATGAAATGAGAATGCCTAGATATATTTCAATTTTCAGACGTATGAAATTCTTTTAAAACATGATTGCTGAAATAGTGAAAATTGAAACATTAATAGCTAATTAGTTTGATTAGATGCACTAGTTTGATTTTTAGCAATTGTTGTGTTTTTATATTTTGCATGTTCGATTTTGGTTCAATTATTGTATGTTTGTGTAGTGAACTGTTTAATGGTGGACAGTTTGTTAATTTTTTTTTTGGGAGGGGAGGGGGGGTTCATTTGATCATTAAGTTATTTATGTTGATAGACTTGTGGTCTATGAACTGAAAATGGGATATTTGTTCTTTAGGTGTAGACTGTGTTGAAAATGGGTAGAAAAGTTATTATTCCTAAAAAGAAAGACGATGCCGCTGGTAGTAGTAGAAAAAAAAGAGCTGCGGCAGTTGAAAAAGCGTCAAAAAGAAAGAAAATTGAAGTGTCGTTGTCCGAATCAGATTCAGAGTTAAAGGAGATAAGCGACTACGTCGATTCTAGTGAAGATGTTGCCAAGGGGAGTGTCAGTGGTGACAGTGAAGAGTGCGAGGGAAGTGGTAGTAATAGTGATGATGGGGATAATGATTCATTGACCATGCCATATCTTTCAAGGTGCATTTTCGTAGAGCGGTATGACCTCCGAACGATAATTGATGAGGTTGGATCTTTCCCGGCGAAGATATCGGTCAGATCAAGAATGGCTGTTTATCGAGAATTTAAGCAAGTTCTTGTCGACCAAGAATTGAAGAAAAGATTCAAGCGGTCCTATTTTGGACACCTGAGAAACCTGTCGGAATATCTCAAGTTCAATGAACAGTTGGTCCATTATTTGCTGTTGCGCGCGTTAAGAACGACAAGATGCGTCATGAGATGTGGTTCTGTGTTAACAACAAGCCTGTCTGTTTTGGCTTGAAAGAGTTTTGTTTGATCACGGGGCTGAACTGCTCATCATACCCCAGTGAATCAAAATGAAGAAGGTGTTAGCAAAGGGGGGCAATTTTCGTTTTAAGGTGACAAAAAATAAAAACATCACGGCGGCCAACTTGTTACACCTGATCAGAGGGAATAAGCTGAACGAGGATCAGAAGTTGAAGTGTTGTCTACTGTGGTTCTTGCACCCCATGTTGCTTGCGAAAGATTCGATAAAGGTTTTCGACACAAAACTGATTCAAATGGTCAACTTTTTGAGTTTCTTCGAGAAGTATCCGTGGGAAAAAGAGACATTTCAACTGACGATGGACTATCTGAAGAAAAAAAATGACCTGAAGAAGCAGAAGGAAGTATTTGATGAGAAGCAGAAGGCATCCTATGCTCTCCCTGGGCATTTATGGTATCTACCATAAACCCTTTAGTGAGTTTATTGTAGATTATCATTTTATTTATACTATGTCATAGACTCATAGTTTTTTTTTCACTGTTGTACTGCTTATAAATTTGGATCTATGAGGCCTTTCCTCATCTTGGAGAATTTGCTGAAAAATCAATGATGAGCCCTTACCCATCCCCCGCATCCTCAGATGACATACTTCAAAAAGCGACAAGATAATCGAAGGCAACCCATTCAAGTATAAAGGAAAAGTTACCGAAGTATGAACTTATTTTCTATAATGCAATAATAGTACCGTTTTATTGAATGTTATGTAATTGTTAATTGATATTTAGTAGAACGTGCACCGGTACATCATCCCTACTGTTCGTGAGACGAAGATGGATTACATCATTACGTTTGAGCTATATACGAACGAGGTGAAAAATAACGTCCTCGATGGCTTGAAGAAAGAGTTAGAAAAGGTGACTGTCCTCACTTCAAATGAGGACAGTGATGATGACAGGGATTTGGGTGGTAACCCCATTGGAGTACGCGTTGGTGATGATGATTCTCTGAGCACCTCCAAAGATGCAACGGGAACCTCATACCTCGGGGATCTTCATAAGCGTGTGGTTACGCTCGAGGAAGCGGTGTTGGATATTACTGCCTATATCAAAGAGAAAAGAATGAAGAAAAAGGAAAATGATGAGCGACAACATGAGCGAGGTAACTTCATTCATTAATTGATGTTAATGAATATTCACCTTTAAATATCAGTAACACTTTGTAATATTATGAAATAGTGCATGTGCATGAATCGGAGAGGAATAAAGAAGGAGAAAAAAAGAGCAAAATGGATAAGTTGGCCGCTGTTGTGGCAGAAGAGGAAAAAGAAGAAGAAAAGAAGGATAGTGAAGAAGATAAGAGCCAAGAAGGAGGAAAAGCAGCAGTAGCAGCAGCAGCAGAAGCGGCAACAGATGAACAAGGAGACACGAAAAAAAAGGAAAAACTGTTTAAGAAGAAGCTGACAAAGCTGACAAAGAAGAAGTTGAGAAAGAAGCAGCAGGTGAACGAAAAGAAAAAGCTGAGGAAGAAACAGCAGCTGCAGGTGAAGTAAGAAAAGAAGGTGCGGAAGAAAAGGAAACTGAAGAAGCAGCAGCTGATGCACATGCCAAAAAAGAAGGAGAAGAAGGTGATAATGAAGAAGCAGCTGCAATTGTTGAGAAAAAAAAGTTGAAGTTGTCCAAACAGATGTGGTCATTGACATTGTTGATGAAATCAATAGTAACACTTGTGTTGATGAGGAACTTAGGGAAAGAGACATTTAAATGCTAAGATGTTTAATTTGTTGTTAAATGATGAGTCGTTAGGATATGATAATTTTTTTTTATTTCACAAATATGAAGTTTGAAGGATCTGGTGGTAGGATACGACAATTATTCTTTTATTTTATGAAACTTGTTATGATTCTGAGCTGAATCTGTTTCTATCAAACTGATTTGTGATGTGAAATTTGAATATGTAGGGTGTGGTCATAGTTGGTACATTGTATGCTTGATATCATAGAACGCATACTTAATATTCCATATACTGTATGCATAGTCTATCATTACCCTGCTAGTTGAATTTAAGTTGACGTGTTGTTTAATCGACTGTGGTTCTATCAAAAATAGTATTTAACATTATACAAAAGTAGAACTATTATTATTTATTCAATATCACTACATCCATGTTATACTTTTCCAAAGAACGAATACTAGCATTATAACACATAACATCATTTTTAGGACATTCTCTCTTTCTTCGGTCAAAATTAATTTTTGTTTTAGTTGATCCCTCTCTATGTGATCCCTTTGTTCTTCGGCTTCTTTGAACAAAGTCATGAGAAAATCTTTATTTTCTTCGCATTGTTGAAACCTTTGTAGTAGATTAAATTTTACGAAGCCTTGAAAATTTGATGTCTCGAGTCCTGGAATAAACATTGATGGACTGGATGGAGGTGATAGCTCATCAAGCCATTTGAAAAACGAGCATGCGCCATTATCCTAGGAAAAATAATAATTACATAACCGTTAACCTAACTTTTTAAAAAAAACACGCACACCTCACCTTTGCAATTGCACAATTATAAAATTTGTGACCTGAATTTGAATCCGTGCGTGACGTCCTCAAGACAGCCGCATTCCCACAATGACAAATTAGAGTATTTTTAGAATTGGATGATTGAGATGCTTGCGACATTGTAGAATTTTTAAAAACAAAATAATGTTGATGAAATAAAATAAGGAGGGATGTACACCTTATATATGAAGTAAAAACAAAGTGTTCACATTGATGGCTTACAAAAGTAGTTGTTTTTTACCGTTGGAAAAGTAATTTTTCTCTATTGAACTGGTGGTGACACTAAATAGACTGTTGTAGATCATGACCTATGTCAGCCATCAATTTGTATGGTTTACCATAGACTTACACCTTTATTAGTGCATCGGATTACCGTGATCTATGTACACATCTATAGATCATCACGTGGAGGTAGTTAAAAAATGAATAATTAAATTAAAAAAAATTAAATAGATAATAGTAACATGTTTTGGGGCTGGTGGAAGAAAATAATTAAATATAATATGATTTAAACGGATAATCACATGTTTTGGAGCCGGTGGAAGAAAACAATTACATTAAAAATGATTTAAATAGATGATCTTGGACTGGTGATGACACTTAATAGACCATCGTAGATCATGAACTATGTTATCCATCGATTAGTATAGTCTATCATAGATTTACACGTTTATTATCGCATCGACTGATATCATGATTAGGCGTAGACCACGATGATCTATGTACAAGGTCATAGACCATCACTTGGATGTAGTTAAAAAATGATTAAATAAATTATAAATAAATATGGTGTGGATTTCTACACATGTGAAGCAGTGTAAACAAGTCACATAATCATATTAGAGCTTAGACAAATTAGGGAGGGTGAATTAGGAAGTGTGTGGATGGGTAGTGGTTGAATGCTCAATATCGTAAGAGTAATGTTTGACCACAACAAAAATTGATTCCGTCGGTGAAGGAGTATCCCGCTTGTGATTTCGTTTCACGATCTTCTTCGTCATCTTGCGAGTCCGATGAAAAGTCTTCCATATGCATAGAATAATCTTCCATATTAATTGTATCAACGACATCATTCTTGTAATCATTCAAATCGTCGTCGATCAAATCATCGTCGACTGCCGAGCGCCGCGGTGGGGGTGCTGATGAATTCAGCGGTCCTTCAAAGGACCTCTCAACCATATTTATCCTCAAAATTGGCCTAAAGTCATCTGCATCAGCATTCATTATATACGTCAACACACGTACATTGCTATTTATGATCGTAGGATTCACCTTTTCCCTCGAATCAATTACATAACTAATCACCACGTCGCTCGACGCGCAATCTAGATCCCCGCTCTGCATTACGCTTGCAACAAATTCGTCGTACGAACTGTTGCGTTGAACAGGAATGAGAATTGTCACCTTGTTAAATGATCTCCATTTCCAACTTTTCGAAGTCTCCACCCATTCTCCCATGAAATCACCAGAAACCAGAACAAATTCTACAATAGACATCCTAGAATTAAGCTTCGATCGATGGTAGATTATGCTTATGATCTATGTCGAGTTGTATGCATGGTCGATGACTGGCGAGGAAGGGTCGATGACTGCGCAGATTTTCGTACAAATACTTGAAATTACATATATTGCTTGTAATCAATGATTGTTGGGTTTATGGAATAAGGAAATGAACTTGGAGTCGCCTGAGCTGTTGTAATGCACTTTCTAAAGTGGTTTTGAGTAATGTGACTGATTTAAAACTTTTTAATAATGGTGGAAAGTGTGTTTGAGAAGATATGAAACAAATGAGGTAACAATGGATGCAATTGACAAGCTTATGATGTTTGTGGACTAATTTACAGTTGATCGCCGGAAAATAACGTCGGAATCGGAGCTTTTTTGTGGGAAAAATAACTACTTTCTATTTTTAGCTTTTGAAATTATTTTTTTTAATATTTTTGGAAACCTAGATATTATTTTTATATATATAGTGGTGGATGATGGAGTGGGTTGAAGTGTATTATTAGAAACTTATGGATGAATTTATTAAGTTGAAAATATTGGGTTAAAGTGAATTATTATAAAGGTTGAGACTGAAATTGTTAAGTTGGAAAAATTGATGGTAAGGTGAAATTAAGTGGTTATTTGATAAAAAATTTAAAACTTATGGTTGTTTGACAAAATAGTTTGGAGCAAGAGGTATTTTTTTTTTTTTTGGGCATAAAGGCCCGAATCTCATGCTAAAAAGCAGTAACTGTACTACTTTTTCCTTTCTGTTTTCGATCATAAATTATTGTCCCTTGTATTATTTTTATCTCATTCGTTATTCTCCCCCCTCTCCACTTTCTTGCTTCTTCTTCTTCTTGTTGGAAAAAAATAAAAAGAATACGTCAACTCCAGCTCTTACAATCAGCTTTTCCTTCAATTCCCCTCTGTCAATACACATTCTTCCTTACTCCTCTTTCCCATTTTTATTTGTTCACATTTAAGCTTTTCATAGTTCCCTTTGGTTCTTCTTTAGGTGAGTTAACAATCTTGCAAAATATTAAGTCTAGTTGTGTGCATTTTTTTGAGGATTTTGATGAAACTTTTTTCAGTGCATTCTGGGTCAGATTCTTTTTTTTGCCTTTTCTCTGTTAGTTTATGGTGGTTACTGAAAGTTGACATGATGGTTTGTTCTTCTTTTGCTTTTTTTTTTTCACTCCCCTCTCTCTCATTGTTTTCGTGTTGTTGGATCGTTGATCACGAGGAAAGTTAAAAGCTTGATTTGACTTGTACTTTCATCAGGCTCTTGTGTGAAAAAAGTTGTCTCAAGAAATGCAAAGTTGTGATTTTTATGACTTTGAATTGTTGATTTTATGTTGAAATTAGTCTAACAATGAAAATGGGTGACTGCTGTCTAGTTTTGCTGTTAGTAGAATAAACTATAGGTTGGATTCTCTCTTTTTTTTTTCTGTTTTATTTTTTCAGTTTATGTTGTCTTCTTTCTTTTATCTTCTCAGTTTATTCTCTGCATCTATGGCTACCATTGTGTTATCTCATAATCCCCCCTTTTTGTCTCTATTCAATGAGTTGCATCTGCTTGCTGATTTATGAGCTCCTAATGTTTTCTAGATCAGTCCAGCAATCGAAAAAACAATTACTCTTTGTTGTACCAGATCAGGACTATCAAATTTAAGAAAAAATATTTTATTACTACAATTTATTGATGTTTTTGCTAATGGATATAGATTTTGAGGTCTCTGTTTGTAACTAAACTAGTGCTATGCCATGACTTTGTGGAAATCTGACTCGGGTTCTCAAGAAGATTAGTAGTTGTGATATATTATGACTGAATTTATTTGCTTCCTTCACAAGTTAGTATTAGATTATGTTGGAGTCCCACATCGGTGGGTGAAAGGGCCTTTGGTCTCCTTATATGGTCTTGGACAATCCTTTCTTTAATAGCATGATAAAGAAATGGACCTTGGGCCTAAACCTCAACAGCTATCTCTTGAGGGGAGGATTGCCCAATACCATATAACGAGACCAAGGACCCTTTAATGTGGGACTCCAACAGATTATAGGGACAAGAATGCTATGTGAAATCTTCTTTTTATACAAGTCCTTTTTCGTTCAGACAACGTTCTCTACTGTATATATTCATCAATTGATCGTATTGTGTCTGCAGGGGGTTGACTAGGTATAGCAAGTTTTTTGGTTTCGTGGGATGACATGGAGTTAGCTCTCTGAAATTATTGTACCATTTGGGATTTTGTGCTGCATGGGAAGCTTGTTGGACCTCATTGATTTTGATCAAGGAGGAATGGCAAGGAAGTTTCTTTCACATAAAAGACATGGCGGTAAGTGCTTCCGTTCTCTAGTTGCATCATGAACATGACATTGTGAAAGCTGATAATGTTTGCAAGATGTTATCTGTTAAACAACTAATCTCGAATTAAAACCCTGTTAACAATGTTTGATGAATTGCCGATGATTTTTCACAAGGAATGCACCCCTTGAAGGGTCAGGGAGAATCCTGAATTAGTTTAATTCATTAAGCTCAAAATCATTCTTAGCTTAGTCAATAGAATTATCATTCCAGTCCTGAAGCAGAATGGCTTCTTCTTCTGCTGTGGCAACTATTACTATGCGAAGAAACTTGTTACATTACATATAAGCACGACGTCACAATTTAAGTGGGACAGAGGGGATGTATGTTTTTCTTTTTCCCAAAACAAACAGAAAATATGATGATACATGCATCTATTGTGCAGGCGTGGATACTCCTAGAAATAGCTTGGAGCTTCCAGTTGAAGCTTCTCAATGGTTCTGTGCTGCAGGAGAAAAAGCACAGGTAGAAGTTTTATTATGTCATGTTCAAATTCTCTTAACTGATGTTGGGATACTCTTAGCACATCAAGCACCGAAAGAAATGATAAGCACATATTTGCATTTGATAAAATAGCTATAACCTGGAGTGTAGGATTTCTCCAGCCTTGTGTAATCCTTGTAACTATGGTCTTATAGAGTGTGGCAAATTTTGCAAGTTCAGGCTGACAAAGAACTCCAATGCTGCTACTTGAAATTTGCTTCAACGTGTAAGAATCTAGAAGTTTACGGTCTAGAATTTCTTGATATTTCGGTTATTCTTTGTGAAACATTATGTATTAACTTTGTATCAGTGCTCTCTTCTTCTGACAAAAGTTCCATAGGGGTATTGCTCTTGGGAAGGAGGAAATATGCAGTATAACCATGCCATATTCTTTCTGTGCTTTTTTTTTTTTTGATTTAGAAAACACTGTCATTATCAAACTCTGCCATTTCTCAACTAAAATGATGCGCATTATTTTCTTGTTATCTTCACTTAATTGGTTTCCCAATATGTTCCATGCTTTACTATGTATTTGTGTAGTATTCCGTGTCTCGAGCCGGGGGTCCATCGGAAACAGCCTTTCTACTTCTTTAGAGGTAGAGGTATGGACTGCGTACATCTTACCCTCCCCAGACCTCACTATGTGGGAATACACTGGGTTTGTTGTTGTTGTTGTTGTAATTGGTTTCCCAATATCTGGCATCTCAAAATCTTCATGTATTATTTGGTACATTGGAAGCATTAAATCAGGCTTCTGAACTGTCCTGAGAATTTAGATGATTCCATGTTACTTGCTTGATCCTATGCAAACTCATACCACATTTGAATGCAGTACACTTATCACATGATTGATTGGCCAGAGAAGAACTGTTATGGGTACGAGGCTCCAATGAAGACACTGATCAGTGAAGAAATAGCTAGAAGACCAAACACCGTACATAATGCACCTAGTGTAGTGGCACGTCTAATGGGAGTGGATACTTTACCAGTAGATTCAAGAAGACCATTAGCAAAGCAGTTAGTGAAAAAGAATGAAATGAAAGATGGCAACCCTCCCAAAGAGGAATGGTTGAGAAAGGTTTCCACCGGTCATGAAACCCCGTCATCCAGACAGAAAATCTCAATTCCCTTTAACCATGATAAGTCATGTGATTTTGACCGACAGACTGATAGCAGAAAACCAAACAAATATAAACCTCGAGAACATCCTCAGGAGGAGGAACTACAAAAGTTCAAAAAAGATTTTGAAGCATGGCAAGCAGCAAGGTTCAAGGAATGTTCGAAGTTTGTTGAACATGGCACCAGTCCGAGTCAATGGTTAGCACAACAAAGCCTGAACAAGGAAAAGTTGTCTCTTTATGCAAATTCAATGAGAACTGCAGCTGCTGAAAAACCTACAGAGCTTAGAGTGCATACAGTAGCAGTGAATCCCCGAGAAAGGAGCCTTTTGGAGCATCAGAAAAATATAAATGAATTTCCTGCACCTGCACAAAATAAGGTCAACTGTGTAAATGAAGTTATTCCGAATCCCTATTTTCAGCAGAATCCTCTGACAAGTTCTTTTGGCCGGCCTGATGTCGCTTCAGCTCCTACAAAAATAGTAATTCTGAGGCCTGGTCCAGAAAGGATGGGGACTAATGAAAATTCGTGGGCCAGTTCGCCGGGTATTTCTGAAGACAGGGTTAGTATAGAAGAATTTCTCGAGGAGGTCAAGGAAAGACTGAACTGTGAATTGCAAGGAAAGAGTTCCAAAAGGAGCACCACTGTCAGAGGAGGAGGAATTGAGACCCCTTATAGTGAAAGGTCACCAGATGCGAGGCAAATAGCTCAATCTATTGCAAAACATGCAAGGGAGAGCGTTACTAGGGACTTTGGAACAACATTAGCTCGATCAGAATCCACCAGGTCTTATCGAAGTGATATTCAATCTGATGGGGTGAGTTCTCCTGAGTTTGTCAATAGAGATACAAGGAGGTTTTTGACAGAAAGGTTCAGGAATGTCCTCAAGCAAGAAACGTCCCATGGTATTCACAGGCTTGCTCGTGGAAGCTCTAGATCAACGGAACTGAATAAAGAAAAGTGCAGTTCTGAAGAAATGAGGCATACTTCTAATACGGGAGATAAAGCAACCAATTTGGACAATATAAAAGGCGAATTAGAAATGCATAGCAGATCTTTCAGACGGGATCATGGCAATGGCATGCTTGACCAGGAACTATCTCCTAAGAGCCTAATTAGATCTTTGTCCGCTCCTGTGTCTGCGACATCATTTGGAAAGCTTCTCCTAGAGGATCGACATATGCTGACAGGGGCCCATATTAGAAGACAACATGAAGCTATTGAGAAGGCTACAATGAATGTCAAAAAACGGCAAAAAGAGAAATTCAACCTTAGGCGAAAGGTTTCCAGCTTTAGTCATAGTTTCATACTCAAGGGCAGGCTCTTTGGTAGGAAAGTTCATTCTTGGGAAGAACCACATGGACAAACATACAATCTCATGAAAGATTTTCCAAGCCCACCAACTGGTACACCAAATTTTTATGAAAAACATGTAAGGCTCCTAAATAGTCCATCTCATTACTAAATATATTCATGATGCTGATTTTTCATTACACCTAACTATGGATACTATTTGGTTCTAGGAAAATCCCACTGAAGTTCCACCGAGTCCTGCATCTGTATGCAGCAGTTTCAACGAAGAATATTGGAGACAAACAGACTACTTCACCCCATCATCAACATCTGAGATACCTGCACTGGATGATAGTGAGATGCCCCGTGTTTTCAGAGATATCAGCTCTAATCTGAACGGTATTAGTAAAAGCTCTATAAGTGTCCTCAAGCATATGTTGCTCTTTATTTTGGATTCATTGTAGGCAAGATCATGTTTCCAGTGAAACAAGCCAAGAAATTCTTGCCATGTTGCTTTGACTCGTATCTTTTCACCGTTACAGTATTGTGCAAACTGAGAAACTTCAGCTGTGATCACATAAAATGTCTGACAGGATTTTTGTCCCTTATCATGTTCTTGAAATAAATAACGACATAGATATATTCCTGGAGTTGTATCTCCCCGCCTTCACTCTCTAACTTAGCACCTTCCTTGATTGCAATATAGTTGGTTTTTAATTAGTTACTATATCTTGAAAATGTGGAACTGCATGAAACTTTTAAAGAAGTTGCAATTTTATTTTTACATGACAGAGTTAAGGAGGCAACTGAATCAACTAGATACTTATGACTATGAGGAGACCATGACCGATGAGCAGCCAGATGAAGAGGAGATGTTGGAGATTGAAGACCATTCCGAGGCATACATTAGAGACCTGCTCGTTGCTTCTGGTTTATATGATGGTTCGCGTGATAAATATATATCAAGATGGGATCCACTTGGAAAGCCTATCAGCAACCAAGTTTTTGAAGAAGTAGAAGAGTCTTACAAACAAGTGACAAAGGATGAAGAAGGGTATACTAAGGATCAATTACAGAAGATAAATCACAAGTTATTGTGTGACATGCTGAATGAAGCACTTCCAAGTGTACTTGGAGTACCTTCCACAATGTCTAGGTTCATGAAACGCGCTGTCGGTCCTATGCCACGAGCTCCTCAGGGAAAGAAGTTATTGGAACGTGCATGGGAAATTGTTGGCGTTTATGTTCACCCTCCATGGGATAGAACAACTCAATCCCTTGACAATATAGTTGCCAGGGACTTGAGTTCTACCCCATGGTCTGGATTAATCGACGAAGATGTTAATTCTCTAGGTAAAGACATGGAATGCCAGATTATTGGTGATCTTATTCAAGAATTGGTCAAGGATATGTTGTCATAACTTTTCTTTTTCTCTCTCTTTTTTACTTTAATATATTCTTTATTTTGGTCATTGATATGAAGAAGTTTTGGAACTTCTGGGTGGCCGGGGCATAAGACATGCAAAATGTTATCTGCCCAAATTAGAGTGAGTTTGATTTACAGAAACTATAATGTGCAGTCTTTCTAGTATTGGATACATGATTTTGTTCATAATGTGTGGCTTGATCAGTTGATCTGGTGATATTCATTGTACATTATCAGTTCGGATATCAATAGTTTATTTGATTCTATAAATAAGTCTTGTTTCTAATGTCATTATACAGCATTCTGAAAGTGTGAAGTTACCTTTGTAGGCCAACTCTACTTCTAATCACTCCTAGCTCTTTCAAATTACTGCTCTGAAATATACAAGTCCCCCTTCTAGTTCAATGTGGATGAGTGTGAGCGTTGTTGCCTGAATACGATTGGTGCTGACTGCTGACTACACTAGGTGTGTTGCAAGAAAAGTTTGGTCAGGTTGTCACTGATGAGCATTTCTAGTCATACCGGAAAAGAGGTCATATTGTATGGCAAGGCCATACACCCATTTGCCTTCTTCAGTATAGCTCACTTCCAAACATCTGATCAGCAAATGAGACTAACATCCATGACGTTACGCGAAAATTAAAGGGAAGGCCCTATTTTGTGTCTTCTTTTGCAGGAAGATGAATATTAAGATTAAGACCATTGGGCCAATCCAAAAAAATACAAAAGAGAAGGAGTAAGACCAAATATTAGGTAATGGTTCATAATCTTAGGTATCTTAGGAGAGATGCAAATCATAAGCTGGCATTCCATGCTTAGCCAACAGGTCCATTCAAAAGCCCTTCAAAATGACTTGGCAAAATAAAATTGGACATGGACACCCAAGGTGAAAACTTACACGCACGCGATGTATACACCAGATTAATGTTCTCCACGATGGTTATGTAATTAAATCAAGTAAAATACATATTGATTAATCATGGTTAAGTAACATGAATTTTAAATTCAAACACATGACATGCATGTATTGACTTGGTATATACACTGAGTGCGTATAAGTTTTTCCAGACAAAAACCTAATATATTCTTAGGCATTGGAAAATATTTGGACTCGAGTTATCCAGCAAAAGTGGTCACGTACTCATTATCCTTCTGTTTATGATGGATTGATAGTTGATGCCTGATGGATGTCCATGAGATTAATTTTGTTTGACACATAATTAAGGACAACAATTCATGCTTCTGCCTTCTATCACGTGTTGTTCCTGCAAATTAAATGACTCTAGGTTTGTCCCATTTCATATATAATTAAACATGACTATACACGATAGAAAATTTGACATACGTTAGGATAAGAAAGAAACTAAATCTAGAAAATGGATGTTACCTCTATTTAGTTCATAAGCAAATCTTCAAGATCAAAAGTCAAAACTTATCAAACTTAAAATTTTGCCCTCAAAACAAACAAAGTCAAGATATCAAGATTAAGATATTTCTTGTAAATCACCCATCAAATGCATTATGTACTCACATTAGCTATTTTATTTTAGTCAAGGTTAGAGAAGTAAAAGAATACTTTCGTCCATTTATCCTTTTTTAATTTTTTTTTTCTTCACATTTTCAAGTCAGAGGAAAAAAACAGTTTTTTCTTTGATGGACTTGGTTGTCAAAAAGTAGCGGTCCAAAATAGGGAAATTTAGGAATTCGTGTTAGTCGAGTAAAGTTGAAACAGTGTTATTGTGGTAGCTAGTCATTTTCCAAAACAGACTCCACAAAGAATTTCTACACTTCTTTTCTCTCTGTCCTGTCAATTAATTAAGGAGGTGACCGGCCCTAGCCACGTAAATTGTGATGTGGCGTCGCCGCGGAGGGCAAAGTCCGTGTATATTTTATTTTATTTTTTTATTTCACGTATGAGATTACACTGGACATGACTCATTTTGACACTTTCTAATCTTACATAATACTAGAGAAAATTAGTTCTTCAATTTTAGATGGTAATGAAGTTGATGGACATTTTGACAAATAGCATCAACAGAAGTTCACATGTACTTAAATTAGATTCCTATTGACTTGGTTTACTCTCTTTTTTGTTTTTGCTTGATCGGATTTGGCATTATGTTCCAAATCCAATTAACATTAATTATTCAACCCTAATCAATAAAAATGATAACATAAACGCAGAGAAGGTTGTGCTTGTGCATGCATGTGCACTTACATGTGGTACTATCAACTTTTGAGTTTTTCCTATGGTTCATGTACATAAAATTAGTCCACAACTTTCATCTCCAATTTTTTTTTCTTACAGTCAAAGGTCTATCAGAAATGACAATGTTTCTATTTTCATAAAGTACGAGTGCGTCTATTTTATCCAAGTCTGCATCTACTTTATCCCCTTAGACCTCACTTATTTCACTATGAATTATTTTAGATAATTAGAAATCTTTTTTTTTTTTAATTCTTAATTGTGTTCATTTTCACATACAATAAATTGGGATGTAGAAGAAAATGAAAAGGAGAAGAATAAGAGGTCCATGTCACAGGGTGGAGTTAGATAATGTAAAGAAGAAAATGTGCCTCATAAATTGGCAGCAAATTGGCCGCGTCTTGCGGGTCGTTGATGTATACCCTTTTCCCCCTATTCCTTTTTCTATTCTTTATACT
>NC_061112.1:137004300-137056880 GCF_002878395.1 Capsicum annuum | reverse complement strand
TTGACTGAATCAAATATTATCATACTAAAAGTTACATGTTGTGTATTAATAAAGATGTATCTTAAATTGAAAAGAGTTTATACACTTTCACCGCACTAAAACTAGAAAATGCTTTTTAACTTAATCATAGTAGTTTTATTCACGTTAATTTAAGATGGTGAGTCATCAAACTAGTAGTAAGTGTCAGAACCGACCGTCCGGCTTTGGCGTGCGCAAATGTTCAAACATTCACTACTCTGACAATCAACTGATTGCCTAATACCAAAACCAAAACCAAAACTATTTTCTACTACGGATCTGAGACTGGAATGTCTCGAAATTTGATATTTTATTTGTTTTCGTAACACCCATTTATATTGAAAATGTTTTATCAAAGACATGCAAAGCGAAACCAAAATTTTCATTGAAGGGGTTCGAAAGTAAACATACGGACTAATTAAAGGGGGTTCAACATCTACTGTATATACATAAAAATATTTTTGATCGTGTAAAAATAGTATACTTTTTCGTTGGAGGGGGCTGAGGACATGTGATAAGGTTGCACCTGACACTGATTACTTGAACATGAGTTAAATCTTCCTATTTAATATTTCCACCTTAAATTTTGAAAAAGAATTGCGCGTGTTCTCAAGCCTAATATGAAGCAAAATATTATAGATATCAACTGGAACAAGTTAAGATTTTACAACTTATATATTGAGATTAATGCATATATTTTAATGGATATATTATATTTTAAGTGGCTAAAATAACTATGTAATAGGCGTTTGAAAATACACATAATTTTTTTTTCCAAATTTTTGTCAGAAGTAATCTAATCTGGATAATTTATCATGTATTCTGACATTCAATCAGAACAAGCTATAATTCAAGCATCTAAACAAAATTTATTTGCAAATTTAAAGAACAATCAATTTATTTGGCTATTCTATAAATGTGCTCATTAATTCTAAATACGTCGACTCTAAATTTAAGAGTGTTTGCTACAGCAAATCATAAAAAAGATTGTTAAAATTCGAAAAAAGAAAAAAGAAAAATATTCTACTTTCAAATTTATTTAGTTGGCTTCATAAAGAGAGTAAAATTATTTTCTTTTATTAGACAACTTTCAAACTTTGTGGGTTGGTGGAAAATTTCGAGGCAGCTGAGGTTCGTTGGTTTTTTCCTTTTTGAAATTCTATATTTTCATAAATCATATATATGTAAACAAAATTTACACACGTGTTTAATGAATATAGTTAAGTTATAGTATTATGTTCATTTTCTGCTCTCTGGTATATATATATTTGCACGCACCGGTTCTGAATCTAAAAGCTTCCTAGATATACCATTACTAACCTAAAATCATAAAAAGGTTAAAATAGACAGATCAACAATTAAAGTTAAATATATATGACTTTTTAAATTTGTGATTATAAATATGTCATACTATCTGTATGAACATCTTAAAAAAAAATAATAGCAAATAAATCGAATCAAATAAAAAAAAATTATATATATAATCATAGAAAAGAATAAAGGTAAATACTATTATGCCCATAATTAGGAGGAACATTAACGTCCAAAATTGGCATGGGTACATAACCAAGAAAATTTGAAAATCCAATTCCCTTTCCTAAATTGAAAATCATACTTCCCGTCTCAAATTATGTGTCATCATTTTCTTTTTAATTCATCCCAAAATAAGTGTTGCTTTTCCTTATTTGACAATTTTTTAAAGGCACAATTACTTTTTATCTTTATTGGTCCCACTTAATTAAAAAAAATGTTGAAATATTTTTTGATAAAGGATAATTTGGTAAACTTTATCAAGTCTTTTCTTATTTCTTAAAATCTTTACCCGATTAAATAACGATACATAAAATGAGACGGAGAAAGTATCATGTTTTATGGGTGCACCTCAATCCCAAGAGAATCATTTCTCTAATTATTACTTCCATTTTCCTACTCTAATCATAGACCCAAAAAGTCATTCAATTTGTAATTACTTGGAGCCTAGTGACTAATATTAAATTAAACACTCCATCCATTTCTTTCTATTTACATAATTTTCTTTTCAAGAATCAAATAATACGCATTTGACCAATATTAGGGAAAGAAAAAAATATACCTTGCTCAAATTTTAATGTAATCTTACAAAACTTTGTAAGTTAATTTTTGAGAAGCAAAACATTACAATTATTTTGAAACGGAGAGGATTAAAAAGATTTGTTTTTTTTTTTGTCCACATGAGTTTTATTACTAATATATACAGAATATACACGCACTGTACGTCCAAATCTTGTCTTTTACTGTTGAGTAGTAAGTAGTAGTCTCTTCTTCTCTTCTCCCGCTTTTGCTTTACTTTCTCGTTACCCCTTTTTTTCTTCCTTCTCTCTCTCTCTCTGTGTTTACTTCAACTCTCAGAGAAAAAAAGATACAATTTTGTGATGACCCTTTTAAGGAATTAATCAAGAAGAAGAAGAAGAAGATTATGGAGTGGGATAAACAGCAGCAGCAGCCACCAGCGCAGCCGCAGACGGCGGAGGAATTGAACGGAGGTGGTGGTAGCAGTGGTGGTGGGATGTTT
Organism: Capsicum annuum; assembly: GCF_002878395.1. Taxonomy (NCBI): domain Eukaryota; kingdom Viridiplantae; phylum Streptophyta; class Magnoliopsida; order Solanales; family Solanaceae; genus Capsicum; species Capsicum annuum. The sequence goes on along the minus strand of NC_061112.1, from coordinate 137,054,311 downwards.
GTGAAAGTGATGACTGATGAGCAAATGGAAGTTTTAAGGAAGCAAATAGCTGTATATGCTACCATTTGTGAACAGCTTGTTGATTTGCATAAATCCATGGCTACTCAACACGATCTTGCTGGTCCTTTTTCTTTTCTCTCTCTCTCTCTCTTTAATTATTACTATCTGTGTGTATATTTGTTTTGGGGTTTTTCAGTTTTGTTTGTTTTGGTTGGTTGGTATATAATTGGACCCTTTTGCTGTCAATTCTTTAAATTTATGGATCATTTTTTTGCAGCTACCCATTTTACTGTTTCTTCATCATCTTCTTGTTCTTATGTTTTTTGAGTTGGAAAACTAAAGAGAAAATAGAGAAAGGAAATTATTTCAAATTCCTTACCTTTTTTATCTGCATAATATTTCTGGTTACTTGGTTTAAAAAAAATAAAATATTCAAATATTCTATTGATTCCTTCTGGTTTTCAAAGTTTTTGAATCTCTTTCCTTTTGGTATAGAGTGTCACTTGATTCTTTATTTGTATTCTTACTATTGCCATCCAAATATAGTCCTTCTAATGAGAGTCCTATAAAACAATGGGCAGCCTGGTGCATTGAGTTCTCGTTTTGTGTGGGGTCCAAAGAAGGGCCGGACCACTAGGGTCTGTTGTATACAACCTTATAATGCATTTCTGCAAGAGTCTGTTTCATTGACAACAACTTTACCGGCTACGTCACGGCTGGCTTCCTTTTAGAGTCCTGTAAAATAATGTAGTAAAACTTGACAGTAACATGGAATGTGGAAATCTTCCAATCTATGACTGTATGCTGAAACCTTAATTGATTGCAATGATCAATGGCTCGTGTATCTTGCGGACTTCACGTTTCATGTTTTTATTCGATGAACACTTCAACTGCAACCAAATAATAAACTCCCCCCTTTTGAGTGATTCTTCGAATTTTGTGTATATGATAAATTGCCATTTCCATGTTTCAAGATGCTAGTATTTGTTTCATTCAACTTCAGAGTGAATGATCGTATTGTGGTAATGTTGTGTGATTTGAATGGTTTGCGTTGGTGATGTTAACCATGATGCGAGAAGCTGAGGACAATACGTTACCCACTTAGTTAGACTTATTAATTGTCTTTATATGTTGTGCATAACATCCATATGTTCGACTTGCTGCATTTGTATTCTCTAATACTGTTTTGAGTGTCCAGAAGTTATTTGAATTCATCTAATGTGAGCAAAATCTGTACCTGCTATCTCAGGAGTCAGGCTGGGAAATCTGTACTGCGATCCCCTGGTGACATCCGCTGGCCATAAAATCACTGGCAGACAACGTTGGACTCCAACACCTATGCAACTTCAGATTCTTGAGCGCATCTTTGAACAAGGCAATGGAACTCCAAGCAAGCAGAAGATCAAAGAGATAACTTCTGAATTATCTCAACATGGCCAAATTTCTGAAACAAATGTGTATAATTGGTTTCAAAATAGGCGTGCTCGATCAAAAAGGAAGCAACAGGTTGCAGCAACAAACAACAATGAATCAGAGGTGGAGACAGAGGTTGAGTCGCCCAATGAAAAGAAAACAAAGCCAGAGGATCTGCAGTCTTCTCACATGCCAACTTCAGTGGCTGAAGATCTTGGCTATCAGAACCCTGAAGTGAGCTCTGGAATGCATACACTAGATCCGCGGACCAGTAAACCCGAGCCTATGTTTCCATCAGACGGTAGTTCAAAATCTGCTGGAAGTTATGGCCAGATGTCCTTCTACGGAATGTCTAATCCAAGTATGTTTATTCTATTTCCTATAACATCATTTTGCTTCTACCACTGTGCTACTGTATGCTTTAATATCTAGATATTAACGAACGTACTCTTTTAAAATTCTAAATATGAGCTCCATAGCCAAAATTGTTTCTGGTCTCAAGTTCTCAAAATGTCATCAAAAGTGATAGAGATACACTAGGTGATGTGCATTTCTGGATATAGGGAGTCATAATCAATTATTTGTACTTTCTGCATTCATGTGATGTTTCACGAGGATATCAACAACATTTTAAGACCTGCATTTTAAACTATCATACTTTAAACTTCTTTGTCCGAAAAACTTATTGTACAAACTTCTCATGGAGTTGATGCATCATATTCACAATTGTCACACACACTAGCACAAAAGAATTGTTTTCAACTAAAACTTATTCCAAACTAAAATCCACACAGTGGCCAACACCTAGATCAAATAGAAGCGGAATTTTTATTCAGGATTCATACAGCCGACCCTAGGTGGCTGACCTATAATGGTTAGTTCTGTTCTTTATCTTTTTGATAGTAGAGATGATAAAAATGGATATGCAGGAATGGACCAGATAATGGGAAAGATGGAAGTGCCGGGGAGTTATCATCCATATCTACATGCAGAAGACTACAACATGACCGGCTAACTGCCAGTTTGAATGATGAGTGTTTGAGAAATTTAGATCGAGACTAGAAGCTGCCAACTCTTGCCAGAGTTTCTGAGTACGTTAGCCATTGATTGATGATTATATTACAGAATGTCTCTGTGTATGAAATATGTACTTATCGACCACGCTTATAGGAACTATATAGTAAATAGTACTTTCTGTTTAAACCACTAAAGTACTATTTTGTCTCTCTTTAGCAATTCATGTCATTTCCCTATGAAACAAAGTTGTTGCTTTGTTGGTCTCTGCTTGTAGATTAGAAACTAAGGTGTTGTGAATTTGTTCCCATTTGCTTTGTAATTGTTTTTTTTTTTTCACACTTTTGGAGTTATAGTACATGAAAAGAGTGATGGGAACCTTCTTGGTGAGTGAAGTTATGTTTTCTGCATGATGCCAGGGTCATGTTCTGATTTTCAAAGAATGTTTTTAAGTGGGTTCTGACTATTCAACGTGTTTTACACAATTTATTAAGCACGTTATAAAATAATAAGGTTGTTGTCTTTTGGGTCTTTTTTCCCTAAATCATGCCGACGAACAATTCGAGCTTACAAAAGAAAAATTGGAAGGCAAATAATCATCGTCTTTTATTACTTAATATTTGTGCTTAGTGCCATGCTAAAAAGAAAAAAATGGTACTAGTGAAAAATACATTAGCAACTAGCAAATATATGATGAATTAGTCAAAGTATACCAAGCGATATCACTCAATACTCATCATACGATGAATTAGTCAAAGTATACCAAGCGATATCACTCAATACTCATGATGAGTGACAACTTTCAATGATATAATAATTATCATAACAACTCCTTAGCATTCGACTTATACCTTTGCTATTAATGAAAAGGTACGTATATACCCCTGAACTTTGATAAATTGTACAAATATACACTCCGTCATACATTAGGTACAAATATACCCCCTAAACTTTGATAAATGGTACAGATATATCTTTCGTCATACATTTGAATCGGTTTGTAGGTTAAATTAGAGTTATTTTCGGGTAGGATGGGGATAAATTAAATTGCAAAAGGGCAAATGAACAAGATTGTGACATGTGTCCTACCGTTAGTGAGAAAGGTATGTATATACGTACCTTTTCATTAACGGTAAATGTATATTTGTACCTAAAGTATGACGGAGGATATATTTGTATCATTTATCAAAGTTGAGGGGTATACATGTACCTTTTCTTTGACAGAGGGTATATATGTACCATTTATTAAAGTTCAGGGATATATATGCACCTTTTCATTAATGGCAAGGATATTTTTATACCTAAAGTATGACAGAGGTATATCCGTACCATTTATTAAAGTTGCATACCTTTTCCGTTTTGCATTTCACTGTGCCTAATTTGATTATAGGAATTGCATCCCCCTGTCAAGACTTTAGCCCCAATCTGGTAGGCTTCACGTGCTGCCTTTTGAATTTACTCATTTAGACAATCATGGAGGAAACTTCGTACATAGCTTGGTTGCACATTCAAATACTTTCGTTCCTACCTACTACTGCACAAAAGGAACAGTAGCAAAGGTTTGATATCACTTGACACACATTGGACATAATCTTTGATCAGCTGAATATTACAGTTAAAATGCATGATATAATACGTGTTGGGATAGTTTCTTTTCACGTACGTCATAAAGAAGGTATTATTATGTGGTTTAACTAGAAAGAAATTAGATTCATAAAACTCTTCTGCAGCTTGAATTGTGGGACGCGCATAGCAGCAATGTAAACGGAAATTCCACATCTTAAGGAGATTTATAGTTCCAATATCATTTAATATTGTCTAGCAAAATGAGAGGGTTGCAGAGGGACATACAAATTTAACCATCTCAACAGCTGAATCATGTTACAATCAAACTATCTTATCTATTTTGATTATCGTAGCATTTCTTTACATTCTATACACAGTGAGTTACTCCGGCTTTACAAGGGAACTGTACAATCTGTTTCCTTTTCCTATTTTTCATCTGTATGTGTGTTGAGAGAGAAAGAGAGAGAGAGTTGCAGCAACCAAAGGCTAGTGTAACATTTCATACATACATTTATCTCTTGAATCTGTACTGACTACCATGCTCCGGATCCAGACTATCCTTCAATTTGATGATCGCAGACTGGATACCTTCATCGCGACATTATTGCTTGATAGGTAGCAACAAGAACCAAGTTAGGTATACTCATGAGAGCTTTTGACACTAGGATGCGGCTGATTTTAGTCGCTCTGCTGCACGCTCTAGGTTGATTTCACGCCGATGTAGTAATCCATGCCATGTTATGGAGGAACCCCTACTCAACGAACCTAACTTAGCAATCTGGTCATGCAGAGCACGCAAGTTGACAAGAGGGACAGTAGTCGGTCGTCCATGAGCACACTAACAAATGAAAAGATATTGCAGTCATTAATAATATGGAATTCCTCTCATAAACATACCATGAAATGCAGTTCCAACACAACTCTGGGTAGATATTTCCTAAAATGCAATTTTCCACTCACTTGAAAACACAATGAAGTCTGCTTCAACTCCTCAACAATGAGAGAACATTCTGAAGGCAACAATGCATCTCCAAACATAATTGCACCTGCGAAAATAAATAAATAAGTGAACAGAATGTCAACATCAGGAATTAATCCATCACTTATGCTCCCCAAAATTAGTTGGCCTGCTATATTGATCCTCATTCTGTATCTATTCCACTCTATCCATATCAGAGTTATTGTTCCAATACAAATGAAAACAAAGGCATCGGGATCACAGAAAAATATCTTAAATCACTTTTAGTTCTAATTCCCTTTTCTCTCTTTTTCTTAATACAAATGAAAACAAAGACATCGGGATCACAGAAAAATATCTTAAATCACTTTTGGTTCTGATTCCCTTTTCTCTCTTTTTCTTATGTGGGGGTAAACGGAGGCGAGAGAGCATCAAGGTAGCTCCAAATTCATAAATTAAATATTAACTTACTCCTGCAAGCCTTGTTATTCAGGACCCGATTCACTGATGGTGGTACGATTGATGATCCATCTGTATCAGCAAGCTGTGGGTTGCAAATATATTATTCAGAGGATATGATACAGCATTTAAGCAAGAATTCACATGAGAAAGATCTGAATTAAATGGAGGAGTGAAACATGAGAGCTAGTTAGTGTCAATGGACTAACCTGTTGAAGAAATTCTAATAGATCCACATCAGTTAGATTAACGCCCAAAATACACGGAACCTGTATAATCAAGGCATATATCCTTCAGAGGGAGGAATAGGGATACTGAAGAGAATAAGGATAAAGTGTAGTAAACGGTTAGAGAAGGTAGGTGAGCAATCTTCTCACAGCTCTAGTGTTATTTATACTTCACAGCGTAGTTTTATTCCCTATTATTCCTAATCCCAATTCTTATTTCCTAATAGTTGATGTGACTTCCTAATCCTGTATTAACAACTACAATCAATACTATATTACCTTTTCCTTCTAAGACTGATTTGCAAATGGTTTACATGTATTTAACTTTTTGAATGTATACATGACAGAGACAAGTACTAGAGAATGTTACCGCAAGAAGTGTGACAGATGTTGGCTGCTTGTGAATCAGATTCAAGTTCCTGCTTTAACCAAAATATATAACTTCATGCTCGGAGTTAAGTTCAACTTTAATGCATGTTGTAAAATATAGAGCAACAGAATTTCTGGTAGATAGCCATTTTATCAAGTCCCATAGACTAGGTGTGATGAATATCTAAACAAAAGTCCAGAAAATACCTGGAAAATGATCTTGAAGCTTGAGAATGAATATTGCAGATCCAACCCCAGTTTTGAATTTGGTCAGCATAGTTGAGTAGTAATTGGTGACCAATTTCAGGCATGACCTGCAAAGGCATGGTCAGACTCAAAAGTCGATGTTACCTATTATAAAGAGTTCCAAGACTTCCCCACAAGCCGAGCGGCGCAAGGGAAAGATTGAACTTTGTTTTCACATTAGATGAGCATAAACATACCAATTCTTGCTCGGAATCAAGATAGGTTGTTGTCCTCTTTTGTCCAGATAGAACCTGATAATTAACTAAGTTACAGACCCCAAGTTGAATGACATGTCAATGAGTTATTTAGACAATCATTACCTTATCACGCAGTTCTTCCAAACAAATTCGCTCATCTGCAGCATGCTGTAGATCACGACAATGAGTGTAACGTTCAATGAAGAAAAATGCTAGAATCAAACAAAAGATCATAATCCTTGACCATGGAAAAAGGAACTCACATTTATCAAAACATGGACCTAAGTTTCTACATAAGAATATACTCCACCTGACATTCACAAAGTGATGAAACAAAAGATAAAGCACCCTATATCACTCTTTTTTTCTTGAGTATATCACAGAATTGCAATACAAGAGACTAGAAAGTAAGATATTATTTGGTTAAAGTATTAATCATGCAGGGAATGTTTATGCGGTGATAATAATGTAAAAGCTGTTATGGGATAAATAATAATGTGGGGATTCTTATGAGGTGAATAATAAATAAGTGATGCTATGCTGGGACGATCTACTTTCAAGGAAATTTTTGCCTGTAAATACTCTTATCCATGCGTTAGTTATGTCAAGCTTATTTTTTCTAATGAGGCTAACTGAGTGCTAGATAGTTATGCGGATATTATTTTTTCTTGCATGGCCAAATATATTTTTCTATTTATCGGAAGTCTATGCGGAGATTTATATTTACTAACGAGTCCAATCAAACGATCCCTAAGAGAAACAATCTTTTAAAGTAAATGCATTACAAGGAAACTCATGAGAAACCAAGAATTTCCATAATGGACTGTGCAAAGGCCAGAATAGACCTGATCAATTATAGCAAGTGTTGTGCCTGCCACAATCGGAATAAACTTCTTATCAACCTGTTGGAGAACTTTGGCACCCTCCAGGCAGTTTTTATCAATGGTATCAGGAATCAATGAATCACCAACCATATGCAAGATGCCAGAAGTGACATTGAGTATAGTATCCTGATTCTTAAGATTCTCTGTTCCGGTACTCTTCTGCATCTCATACTGGAAAGAAAAAAGTCCATCATCTTAACAAAACAGAGCATGAGTCACAAAAATGCGCGAGATATAGCTACGGTACTCAACTGTAACCTCTGGACAGAAGTCCCTCCATTTTGTCCCAGAATCTAAGATACTTTGAGTTTTTGTTGGTGCAAATTCTGAAAAATTGAATACAAAATGCCAGGCATGATAATTCTATTACAATATCAGAACATAAGCAAGAGGAAATTTGAAAGAGACTGTGGGGCCTAGGAGACTTAGAAAAAGACATTGTAATCTCTAATGCTTTCATGATCAATAAGAATGCAGTCTAAGGTAATCTTGCAAAGTGGGTGAAAGAATTAAAGCTAATTAATTGAAACATGCACTAGAAAAATCCAGCTCTTATTCAGGTCAGGAACAAATGGCAGGAACCGTTTACCTTCATTTGACTCCTTATCGTGTGTGCTTGTGCACTCCCCTTGAGTTTGTAAATTGCTATTCCAGATATTAACAAGTTTCGTTTTCACACTTGGCCTGAAGAGACAAACATCAGGTTCTATGAGTTACTAATATATTTTATTGATATAATATCAAAAAGAGACCTAACCCTCCCAAAGAAAGATAACAGTACCTTTCATCAAAGAATACACTGTCACCATAACTTGGGGTCGAAGATAGATCACATTGATTGGATGACTGCTGGGGAAGCTCCGAGCAGATAGCTTCTGCAGAATGTTGCAATCTCCTTACACCCCTTGTTTCTGCAGATGGAAAAGAACATTAATTTGTTGCACACATCTTCTGTCATCATTTAGTATTAACACAAACGAACACTCAAGGGCAAATTACCTGGCATGATGAGTGGCACATCATGAACAGTCTTAATATTGTTATTTCCTGCTGCCTTTCTTGAAGACTCACCAGTGGCAAAGAACTTCTTGCCTTGGTAAAATGGAGGAGCCGAATGACTTCTTGTCTTTTTCTTCTTCCTTAGAGGCTCATCTGTTTTACCTTGATTTCCAGCATCAATCCATTTATGCGAGTCCACATCCACTCTAGAGGAAAGCATAGCTCGTGGAATCAAAGAATTATTAAGATTTTCTTCACCATGAGAATGTATACGTGACAAATCATCTCCATCATAATGGAATTCAGAAGGACCTGAATTACAAACGTCCCACGAATCAAGTCCCCCTATACTGCCCATATCCTCTCTAGAACAAGCATTAAAATTGAGATCAAACTTTGCAGGATCTGGGAAGAAGCAGTCCTCTTTTTCCCAATTACTTATGGCAGGAACCAAGATATTATGTTCCATATTTCCAAAATTATACATGAAATCAAATTCATGTTTAGCAGAAGTTTCAATCCCATTTTCAGCGATGTAAGGATTAACAACTTGAAACCTGGTCCCGAGAAAAGGATCTGGTGGCAGAGGAGACGGGTCTGGACTAAAAGACAACAGGCCAGAACCATAATTTTCAGTCTGTTTAACGAAGTCCATAAGATGATCGTCTTCATCTAGAATGTCCTTGGTTAAGGAAGATTTTTCTGAATCTCCAGACAAAAATCTTGACCTCTGCAATGCCTTGCTCGGAGTTTTGCACCTGGAGAAGTTCTCAAAATATATTTCTTTGCGTCTAGGAGACCTATGATCTAAGACCTGGTTAGACCTTTGATTTAAGACCTGGTTAACATCATCAACTACTTCAAATTCAACACTACAATCATCTTCAAGGCAATTTTGTTTAGTTCTGTAGTCACTTTTTTCAAACTTAATATCTTCATCACTATCAAAAGATGCTCCATCATGTATCAGGCTCCTGTGCAAAGAACAGCTCCGCATAAATGGTTCCCTTCTCTCATGCATCACATTTGAACTGTCATCAAGTTCAAAAGACTTCCTAAAGGAGGCATCCCCTGTTGATCTGCCAGCTACAATTGTTTGAGACTCATCCTCCCATCCTGAACCAAACAGGCAGTCTGATTTATAACTAGAGCTAGCTGAAGCATTGAATTTGCTGTCCAGGAAATCATCCACTGTAGGTAGAACATTAGATGAAAGGGGTTGCACAGAGCTTCTGGATTTCCAGTTCACACCGACTTTACCATGAGCAAGAGACCCATCAATTGACCAACTTGAACTTTCCATTTGACAGAGGAATCTGGACTCAGGATCATGCTTTTCAGAAGAACTTTCCCACGGAATATTCTGTGAAGATTGAATTTCTTTCCTGGCAGTGCAGTCTCCAGTCAATTTCTTTGGCTGCGGGGAAGGAAGCTCAAGAGTAGCTTTGCAACTCTGGGCCCTGCTCCTCTTTTTTCCAGTCTCATAATTCACAGGTATATCTGAAAAGAGGAGCAGGGAATGGGATAGCAACAGATGAGGAGGATACTTCAACAAGACAACAACTATATTCTTCTCTAGTTTTCCAATAGTAGCTCAAGAGAAAAAGAATTGAAAAAAGTACCAGGGGAGAGTGGGCTAAAGCCTACAGGAAAGGTAAAGGGACTAGGAGTGGAGTGGACAAAGCCACATGTACAAATAAGTGATGTTGCATGAAAATTTCGATAGCACAATTGCTCTCACCAGCAGCGTTACTTTCTGTCCAGAGATTCACGACAGTATCCTCAACAAAGAGAAGGACGGAGCGCCAATCCTACAAGTATTATTAAGAACCAACTAGTTGCCATAAGAGATTCTTGAAAATACATCAAAATAGCTTTATCAGACTAACACAATCAGCATCAATGATGTAAATGCTGCACATCATTTATGGCAATTTGATTGCACATCTAGCATGGAACAAAAATGAACAGGTGACATGTTCTAAAGGACAAACAAGAACACACACACACAGACACGGCGCCTTAGTCAAACCACTCCTCTCTTAACCTACATATGGTACACAAAGTAGAAATTCTGAGCTGGTGATGACCAGCATTACAAATAACATGGCATTGAAGTCAGTAGCTTCCTATCTGGTTAATAGCAAAATGTCTACAGAATCAGACATGTAATCAGTTAAAACAAAATTCAGTAATCCTAAAAAGTGCAACAGCTCTCAAGTTTGATCTGGTCTGCAATTGAAAACAAAGAGGGGAAAAAATGCAGTCCTCTGCGTACATGTGCTCCCACTTCCTCTACACATCAAAAAAAAGAAATGGACACTTCCTCAGAGAGACTATTCTAGTTTTTCCTTAATCCCCTCATTCTAAATAAATGATTTCTAGTTTTTATTAAAAATGTTAGAACGTTTGAGTAGTGCTGAAGTGTTCAAATGAAGATAGCTCCTCTAAGATGTGGATTGTACTATCTCATACAAGTTAGACCTACTGGCAAGCAGCCTCAGCCAATACCAGTTACTCCTGTCCAAGCAACCCCCACCCCACCCAAAAAAAAAAAAAAAAAAAAGGAAAACCGACCCTTTACCATCGGTGTCCTCTCTTCAGTATCACATCTCACTCTGGTGGTCATTCTAGCGAGAACATGCCTCTTTTTGGCAACTGCTCAAGAAGACCTCTTTCCTATGGCTCTTTTCAGATGATCATCTGGTTGTGTCACTGTCATGCCTCTTTCTGAGGAACGTCCTCACAACATCGTGCCTCTTATGGGTGATTATTCCTGTAGTGAAGCACCTCTTACTGGTCATTTTTCTGACAACACTATTAACTTTCCTGGTATGCTTCCATCTACTGACACTTCTTTAGCCAGATCTTCCAGTGATATTCAGTTTCTTATGCTTTCACTATAAGCAAACTAAGTTGGCTTCCCACTTTGTGCTTGAGAAGTGTCCACTATTATATTATGCTAGGTGTTCTAGTTACTATAAAGTTTGTCTCACCCATTAAATAAGAGATGTGAATTGTATTTCACATCTATCTATAGATGTGTCTTATATTCTACTAATATATTTCTCGCTTTTGTTTCTTCAAATAAGAGAAAAGATACTAGCTCTAACATGAAGGAGGTAGGTTGATACGTTTTGAAACAAAGAGCACATAAAAAGGTATACTTGGAAGCTAATGAATCTCTAGAATAATGCCAAAAGTACAACAGTGTTCGCATATTTAATAAGTCAAAGCTGTGTTTCCAATCTCCACACCTGAAGAGTGAAGCAACAACAACAACAAACCCAGTGTATTCCCACTTAGTGGGGTCTGGGGGGGTAAGATGTACGCAGTCCATACCTCTACCTCTGATGAAGTAGAAAGGCTGTTTCCGAAAGACCCCCGGCTCAAGGCACAAGATATCACACAAACACATAGTAAAGCACAGAAGCAGATGACATAACATAAATACGGCACCCATAAGGAATATAAAACAGAGGAAAGCAGAGGAAAGCACACAGATTCGTAATAAGCATGGAACACTGAATACGGAATCATAACGGGAATAAAAAATAAAAAATAAAAAAAACCCCCACCAAGTAATTCCCTACACTAGCGACCCAATCTGGCCCTACTCTTCTGCCGTAATTCGCGTCTTCCAGACCTTCCTATCTAGGGTCATGTCCTCGGTGAGCTGTAACTGTTCCATGTCCCGCCTAATCACCTCACCCCAGTACTTCTTCGGCCTACCCCTACCCCGCCTAAAACCATCCAACGCTAGCCTCTCACACCTACGGACCGGGGCATCCATGCCCCTCCTCTTCACGTGTCCGAACCATCTCAATCGTGCTTCCCGCATCTTACACTCCACTGAAGTCACACCAACCTTCTCCCGGATAATCTCATTCCGAACTCTATCCCCTCGAGTCAGTCCACACATCCAGCGCAACATCCGCATTTCTGCCACCTTCATTTTTTGGATGTGGGAGTTCTTAACTGGCCAACACTCCGCTCCATACAGCAAGGCCGGACGGACTACCACCCTATAGAATTTGCCTTTAAGCTTGGGCGGCACCTTCTTATCACACAGCACCCCCGACGCGAGTTTCCACTTCATCCATCCCGCCCCAATACGGTGCGAGACATCCTCGTCAATCTCACCGTTACTCTGGATCACGGACCCGAGATACTTGAACTTATCTCTCTTACATACCTCCTGTGCTTCCAGCTTCACTACTACCTCGTTCTCCCGCCTCACGTCATTAAACTTACATTCCACATACTCTGTCTTGCTTCTGCTCACCCTGAACCCTTTAGACTCAAGAGTTTGCCTCCACATCTCTAATTTGTCATTTACACCCCCTCGAGTCTCATCTATCAGAACTACATCGTCTGCAAAGAGCATACACCACGGCACCTCCCCTTGAATACGCCGCGTCAACACATCCATTACTAACGCAAACAAAAAGGGACTAAGAGTAGATCCCTGATGCAATCCTGTCCGGACAGTGAAATGCTCTGAGTCTCCTCCCGCCGTCCTCACCTGGGTTTTCGCTCCCTCATACATATCCTTAATTACTCTGATATATGCCTGCGGTACTCCCCTCACCTCCAAGCATCTCCAAAGCACCTCCCTGGGGACTTTGTCGTAAGCCTTTTCCAGGTCGATAAACACCATGTGCAGATCCTTCTTCCTTTCCCTATACTGCTCCGCCAACCTCCGTACCAGGTGGATTGCCTCCGTCGTCGAGCGGCCGGGCATAAATCCGAACTGATTTTCCGAGATAGACACTATCCGTCTTAGCCTCACCTCGACCACTCTCTCCCAGATCTTCATAGAGTGACTCAATAACTTAATCCCCCTATAGTTATTACAACTCTGAATGTCCCCCTTATTCTTATAGAGAGGGATCATGGTACTCCACCTCCACGCCTCGGGCATCTTTGCCGTCCTGAAAATTTCATTAAACAATCCAGTCAACCACCTTACACCAGCCTCACCAACGAACTTCCAAAACTCCACCGGTATCTCATCCGGCCCCGTCGCCCTACCCCTACGCATCCTGCGGACTGCCTGTCTAACCTCTTCTACCTTAAAACGTCTACAATAGCTAAAATCCCGACACTCCTCTGAGTGCTCCAGTTCCCCTAACACAATAGCTCTGTCCCCCTCGTCATTCAAGAGCCTATGAAAGTACGACTGCCATCTCTTCTTTATGTGGCCGTCCTCCACCAACACTCTACCGTCCTCCCCCTTAATGCACCTCACCTGATCGAGGTCACGACCCTTCCTCTCCCTAGCCTTAGCGAGTCTAAACAACTTTTTCTCCCCTCCTTTCCCCTGTAACCCTGCATACAAGCTCTCAAAAGCGGCCGTCTTAGCTGCCGTGACCGCTGACTTCGCCTCCTTCCTCGCTAGCTTGTACTCTTTCCTGTTTACCCGCTTCTCTTCTTCGTCCTTACTTTCCACCAACTTAGCATACGCCTCTTTCTTGGTCTCCACTTTCTTCTCCACCTCTTCATTCCACCACCAATCCCCCCGATGGTAACCGGCCCGGCCCCTAGAAACACCCAACACCTCCCTTGCATTCTCCCTGATGCACCTTGCCGCCCTGTCCCACATACTATCCACGTCCCCCCTACACTCCCACACCCCCTTGCCCGCCAACCTCTCCCCTATCTCCCACGCATTTACTGGCGTCAAGCCGCCCCACTTAATTCTCGGTCTACACTCCTTACTCCTCCTCTTTCTATTCTTCTTTATACCCAAATCCATAATCAAAAGCCTATGTTGGGTCGAGAGATTCTCACTCGGGATGACTTTACAGTCCTTACACAACGCCCTATCCCCTTTCCTAAGCAACAAAAAGTCAATCTGGGTCCTGGCTATCGCGCTCCGAAAAGTGATCAGGTGCTCGTCCTTCTTCGGGAAGCCCGAGTTCACCACCACCAGCCCAAAGGCCCTCGCAAACTCCAATAGGGTCGCCCCCTCTTCATTTCTCTCTCCAAAACCAAAACCACCATGTACATCCCCAAAGCCTCCCGGTAGCGCCCCGATGTGCCCGTTGAAATCCCCTGCTACAACAATCTTCTCCGAACTGGGCACGCCTCTCACCACCTCCTCCAAAGCCTCCCAGAACCGCATCTTCTCCTCCCCCTCCGCTCCCACTTGCGGCGCATAAGCACTACACACGTTCAGGGTACACCCCCTGAAGAGTGAAGATAAACCAAAATTTCCTAGTGGCTCAAATTTTTTTCTGAATAACGAAAAACTTTCTTGTGAACTAGATGACCCGGATTGACTTACAAGTTTGAAACTCCTGAGAATGAGCCACCTCTCTACTCTGATCCCACTTAAATATCAGGCTCCTTGTCGATGATAGGGTTCAAACTCGTGAAATGTTCCCTACCACAATCCCCTTTTGAGTTCACATCACTAGCAAAATCCCTAGGGCAAGTACATCCCAAAATTGATACTTATGGAAAAAATATACAGCCTATGATAGTCAATAGACAAATATTCTTCCCATTGTGCAGTGGGAAAAATATCACAAATTTATTAACAGGCATGCTTGATGTATGCAATAAATTTCTAGTAGGAATTTCAAGAAAATCAGCGAGAAACAACAAAAAACATGTCATTTCAAAAATATATGGTCAGGAATCAAAAAACCAATATACAGCGTGATGTCATGATCTTTTAAAGATAGCTACATCAATCTTCTTTTCTTTCTTAAAAAAGAAGATTGACGTAGCAAATATCTAGATCTATGAAACTTGCTGTAAATTTTGAGGAAAAAAAAACTGCAAAATCAATTTGAAGGGAAGCAGAAATTATTGGGTAAGCAAAAACCAGGATACGAAGTTCAAACTGGAAAAAAAATGTCAAGTCACAGTAGCAGCAAACACATTGTACTAAGAAATACAACACTCCAATAAGTAAAACAAATATGTATGACCTGTCCTTGTTAACATTGGCCTGTTTGGTTTTGCAACCAAAAGAAGCTAGAAACATGGTTTTGCATTTTTCTCCCATAACAAATGGGAAACTAATTTGTTCTCCAGGAACAGCTATGACGCAAGGGCCTTGCCTGTCAGGGGTTCCTTCCTTTTCATTACTTTGAAATCCTATACAATTAGTAATAAATAATGATGTTTCCCCAGTTTTAACCTAATAATTTTACCACACACTAAAGTTCCAAAAAAAGATTAGGTGTTTTGAAATGCACTTTTACAGAAAACAACCCAAGCCAATTCGCACAAAACAAACGCTAACACGAACTCAATTCTATAAAAATAAATCCAAAGACTCATATTTGTTTTCCAACCTCAAAACAAATTAATTCATAAATGACAACAAAAATCTCACCTTAAATTCCACAGAGGTCTTTGAAGGCTCCAAAGTCAAATCATACAAAGATCTTGGGCAGTTTAGGTTTAAAAAGAACAGTGGATTTCTCTGAGATCTACCTCGCTGCTCAATGTCAGAAGCACTGTCAAAACTCATCGCTAGGTTATTAAGTAATTTATGTATTGGTCCTTTGGAAACAAATCTTGAATTGATATCTGCGTTACGAGGGTCAAGGAAAACAAAAACACCTCTAAAACAAGCATCCGATATAGTAAATGGTAACCAACAATTAATTTTCCGTTTTCTTTGGTCAGAAAAATATACTGAAATAAGTGGATACAGAAATATTGAAGGACCTGTAAGTTAAACAGTGGTTGTTAGGGAAACAAAGTGTAGAAAAGATAACTTATAACATCTCTTACCCATCAATTTGGGCCGATATACCTTCACAGTGTAAACATCAGGACCTGAAATGTATCCTGAGAGCTTGAATGAACCAGCACTTGCATTCAATTTGTTAAGGGAACTCAGATGAATCCCAAACCCACTAGACAGGAGCGGCAACGGAGAAGGAGAAGCATGTGTCCAAAGCAAGTCATCCTCACTGCATGCAAATGAACAAAATCTAAGAAAGCAAACAGGAAATATCCTTAAGTTAGCTGATATAACAAAGGCAGACCTTTCAATATCAATAATTTTGAAGGAAACACTGGGATGCACAAGGGCGATTCTTAGCAGAGACTCTTTCAGAGAATGCAAAACCCTCTTTGGGCTTCCAGATTATTATATATGCAAACAAAAAGATCAATCGGGTAAGATTACAATTTGGAAGTGAAGTATGTAAATTAATATTTTTTTATTTGTTTGAATTGTGAGAAAACTAGTAGTACTTGGAGTGCATTTGCTTCCTTCGAACTGGTTGGTTGTAAAACGCATCACGAACAATGACTGCAAAGAGAAAAATCCCAAGAAATTCCCTTATTAGCAAACAGCAGTCAACTCATGTATCAGGTAGGCTTAGGCAGAATTACCTGTTGTACCAACATCTTGTCTAGAATCATCAATTCCAAGGTACAAACACTTGCCGTCCTGTAAACATTGGCAAGAACAAAAACCAAGTTAGTGGTTTTATACCTATCCAAATGGATACTACCAACTAAAACTCAAAAAAACTTTACCTTCAAAACCTTACGATATCCATTTGGCCTCCCCTGAATTTTAGAAACAATTTCCAACAAAGAAACATCAGAAATAGAATTCAGAGCCTCTCCTTTAAAGCCAAAACTTGTGGGAAAAGCATGCATATCATCTGAATTGCTGTATTTTGATGTCGCTGGTGCAAAGCAAGTGTACAAAACCATCGTCAAAACGGCCAGGAAAAAAGGAAACATAACAAAAGATGAAAAGAACCAGGCAAATATGCTGTCTCCATAAGCTGGGCTAAAGCCTAAAGTACCTAAGCATCAACATATATATTCCAGCTCAACTTCAGCTAGAATAAATAAACAAAAAAATATATTTCATCTCTCCCCCTCTCCTTTTCTTTTGGGGAGGCGGTGCAGGCAAAGAAAGTACTCTATTGCAAATGAAGCACCAGGGAAAGTGATGTACATCAACATCTTACAGTAAAAGCAAAAACAAAAGGTACGTATCAATATTTTGTATTGTGTTCAGCCAAACAAGTTGGACCAATTACAAGTAAAAATGCACAGCAATAAACAAAAAAACGTCCATAAAATGATACTAATGAACAAACCGCCAAACAACCTATCAGTTGAGTAATGCACGCAATCCTATAGACTACAACAATCATTCCAATTTATGAACATCATAGTTGTCAGGCAAAAGAAATTATGTACAACAGCATCAAACAATAGAAGAGATGATGTCAGTCCAACATTTAGCAAAAAGACTACCATATCTTTCTCCCATCAGCACCAGTCCATCTCGTGAAACACCAGATCCTTCAAAACAAGGTACAACTTCAGGTGATGAAGTAAAATAAAAACTTGAGCGGAACTTTCTGCACATCAAAATGCATTAGAATTTAGACCAATGTCTAAGAAATTAATACTTACCATTGTCATCCACCTTAACATAGCAGGTTCCAATTCCTATAGCAACATATACCTGGTGGAAACAAGGTTAAAGTTCAAAGTAGGAGTACACTACTTATAAAACTAACAAACATAAAAAGAACAGTCCTATAAGGAAGTAAATCTCATGGAAAAAAGAAATACACTTGTCACATAAGAATATGCATTTGGTAAAAAAATTGTGACACTAAAATGGAGCATCATGCTAAGGGGAGAAAAGATACATCAATTTTCATTGCCTCGTCATCAGAAGTAGCAAACAAAGGAACATAAGAATTCATCAAAGAGCCTCACAAGTGACCTTTTGTGCAAACAGCACACAAATTCTCAGGCACAATTAGTCTAAGCAGTTAAAATTGCATAAAAGTATGACTTATCAGTGTTAGTTCACTTAACTATGATGCTCTCAGCTAACACCTCCCCTCTACTGATCCTCAAAACATTAACAAAATCAGAAAAGATGAACCATATAATTCCTCATTCTCTTACATGGCACAAATTTCCACCTTTACGAAACAACCAAAATCAACGAATGGCCAGTGAGGGCATTTACAGAAGTCTGACCAATCGAGTGTCTTCATTCAAAATACAACAAATCGCAACTTCTTATAATTAAACTACTTAATTTTTTAATTGTGCGAGTGGCACCTGTTATTTCTATATTTGTATTCAAAGTAAATGAACAGCAAGCAATAATGAAACTATTCATAAAAATAGTAAAAACTCCATATTTATTCCCTTCATTTTCCATTCACTTCTTACACATTGAACCCAACAGCGCCTTCAAGAACCACTCCATAAATTCACATTCAATGAGTGTCATAACTTTGAAAACGGTAAATGAGAGCACCTTGGTGGCACCAGCATCGAGGCTGTTGAAAACCAACTCCTCAACAATCCTAGTGAAATCATACAAGATAACCCCTGACCGCATCCTGCTCCAAATAGCCTCGGGCATTCGCTTAATGCTCCCCATCTCCCTGAAAAAAAATGTAAAAACAAATTCTTCAACATCCTTAACATACGCTGCAAAAATTACAACAAATTCTTTTTAAGAAAATCTTGAATTTCCTTAATATGTGCAACGCCAATATACTCTTAAAAACTACAATCTCTTTGATTTCCTTAGAAAAAAACAAATTTTGTTATTCTTAAAAGAGGGGGGAAGAATACCTGAGCGGTAATATTAGTGTATTACCTGAGCTGATGTTTCGGCGGGAAAATTATTTAGAGTTTAGGGTTTTGATCGGGACAGTTAAGAGGTGGTAACCCGGTGGAGTACTCTATGATGCGCCGGTAGCGTATGAAGTTCCGGTTTTCAGTTGAGCGGGCTTTCAGTAATTTGAAATCAGGGCAAGTTTAGGCGGTCGGTGTGGTTATATATGATGGTGGTGAAGGGCGCAGAGTTCTAAAATGCGCGGGTGGTGTCTTGATGACGCGCGTAGCTAATTGTACCTCTTAATTAGATCTTAGCTACAAGTTTATTTTATTAAATGTAGTAATTATTATTATTATTGTGTTGTTTTATTTTGACCTGGCTCATATTAATTAAAATCAAATTGAATCATAGTGGAATTTTTGGATTTGACTCGATTATTAATTTGGTGTGATTTGTCAAAAAATAAAAAAAAAAGTTATACTCTCCTATTTATAACAACAATTACGATAGCAAGTTCAATAAAATCTAACAAGATAAAATAAATCTATAGGGATAGAGTGTACACAAATCGTACCTTAATCTCATAGAGATGGAGAGATCATTTTTCAAAATACCTCAACTTAAAGCCTACCATTTATACACTCAACTGTTATTAATAGAAAACTTATAAGTGATATACCTGACCGAACAAAGACACCTTAAAAATTGTTTGGTTGGGAAAGAGTTAGCCCATTATATCTATAGAGAATAATTTATTCCATCAGTATAGTGTAAAAAGTGAATAAATAATTTTGATACTAACTAATACCTCACGTGAAATAAAATAATCTTTCATTTTATTTTGAACTATTTATGTCTCATCCCTCACACCAAACCCCTGGTGTATATTTATTCCTACCTGTCATCTTGCTAAAATTTTTAAAGTTGCATTTATGAAATAAGGTGGTTAAGGTAGAGTGACTTTTCTAATCAAGGCATTAAATAAACGAATATTATGAGTCATGTTAAGCAACTTAACGTGTCATTATAATTTAGTATATCTTTTTAAAATTAAAAATCTCAGGTAAATACTCAAGAACCATGATATTATAAACTAAAAAGAAATTGATTTGAAACATTACGAGCCCATCTTATCCCTAATTATTAGATTATATACACATACAAATAATATATTTAGGATAATTTTACAAGTAAGTACTTTCGAAGAATTAGATAATATATAATATAAATTACTAATATTGTAAATATTTTTTATGGATACTTTGCACAAATGAAACCGAATTGGGAAATAATTTGCTTCAACGAGTGTTAAGTTTGTATTAAAAAAAAAAAAACGTTGATTGCTAATTTATTAGTGTTTTGTTTGTTTTTACTTATCACTATTTTTCTAATTGGATTTTTATTTTTATTTATCACTTTTGATGTGTCACTAAAAAGGAAAAGATTTTTGCTTCTATTTTATCCTCAACATTAATGATTTATTACCTAACTTATTTTCCAGACATATCATCCTAAAATCAATTAATAAAGACAATAAAATAAAATAACAATATATAATTATTTTCTTAAAGAGTATTTTTTTTATTTTCAATTGGTTAATTGTTATCCAAAAGAGAGAAACAGGGCCCAAGCTAAACGTCACACGTGTTGTCTACCCAACAACAATATATTCAGTGTATTTTCACATAGTGTGTATGGAGAGGGTAGAGTCTATGCAGATCATATCACTATCTCAAATGAAGTAGAGAGGTTGTTTCCGATAGACTTCCGGCTTAAGACCAATAACAGTATAACAAAGATAAAACATAAATGTAAAATTACAAATAAACTAGTATAATATGTAAAATAAACTAACACCGCTAGTCACAAGATAATACTAAAAATTATTATCAAGTGTCATGTCCGCCGTAAGCTGTAACTGCTCCATGTCATGCCTAATCACCTCCTTCCAATATTTCTTCGACCTACCTCTACCCCGCTTAAAATCATCCATACTTGGTGTCTTACATCTCCGCACTGGAGTATCAGAGTCCCTCCTCATCATGTGTTCGAACCAACATAACCTCACTTTTCGCATCTTTTCTTCTACCGAATCCACTACCACCTTATCCCGAATAATCTCATTCCTCACCCTTTTCGTGTTTGGTCGTTCATCTAATTATGTGACAAGCAGGTAACATTAGCCATCTCATTTTCTCTCCTTTTATATCAATTTACGTACATGAAAATCCTATTTTTTTATTTTATTTTTAGTTGGGGTGTTTAAGTTACTCTTATATCACTCTTTCTCTATTTTATTTGTTGAAAAATCACCACATTAATGGAATTGTCTTTTTTTCAAGTGAAGAAAAGAAAAGACGAAGGAGGGAAAAAAAAATAGAAGATAATAAGTCAATTTAACAGACCAACTAGACAAAGTAAAATAGTTTGTGCTCTTTTCCACTTTCAAGTTTCAAAGAATCATTAAAGTTAGTTGCTAGGATTTTATCCATCAATAGTTGGTTATAAAATCACCATTTTCCTTCTTAAATAGTAAATTCATTATTATACAACGAGTAAAACTTAATTTTATTTTAGCATATGTTATTATTTTTATATATTTTCTTATGAGGATCAAATATGCCATACGATAAGCATATGTACTCCCATTCTCTTTATTTTTTCTAGTGTTGCAAATAAAGATAAAATAATGAGAATTATATATATATAACTTAATTTTATCTTAACATATGTTATTATTTTTATATATTTTCCTATGAGGATCAAATATGCCATACGATAAGCATATATACTCCTATCCTCTTTATTTTTTCTAGCATTGCAAATAAAGATAAAATTCTGAGAATTTTCTTTTATATATATATATATATATTTTATTTTTGAAGGAAAAAAAAACTAGAGTTACCTGGTGTTACAATTAATTGGACATCAAAATTATCACCACCTTTCACTCTTTTTATTCTCCTTACTACTGCACATCATTTTGTTTTAGATTTCTGAGAAAGTAATTTCTCCTATACACAATGCATCAATATCCAATAATGGAATATTTTGCTATCATTTTCTTTAATACATATGATACAATTACTTCAGATACTAATTTATTGGATAAAAAATACTACTACCATATTAAGAAAGAATACACGGGGGAAGACATATAAAACGATATATCGATAATTTTAAGACAAGTCTCATCACTTTAAAGTAAAGAATGATGCTAATAAATTGGAAAAGTTGAACTGTTTTTCAACAACAATTCTTAAATGTAGCCAAAGGAGTGTATGCACGACAAGTGGATTGCAGAGGCGGATCTAGAATTTTCAGTGAGGGGTTCAGTAGTACATATATGAACTAGTCGAAGGGGGTTCAACCTCTACTATTTATATATAAAAAAAAAATTACGATATCAAAATAGTATAATTTTTCAACGAAGGGGATTCGGATGAACCCCTGGACCCTATATAGATCCGCCACCGGTGGATTGGTTATCAATTTTAAAACTAGACACATATTTTTATGGATTTAATGCATGTATCGATGATATAAATATGTTTGTTATATTTATTAGTGAACCTTAACAGATAACAAGTTGGTCACAAATTGATGCTATAAATATACAGACTTACGACAACAACAATGGATTCCACGAAAGTGGAGTCTGAAGAGGTAGAATGTGGAGTCCAAAAAGGATAGAAAATGCAATTCGTATCATTACCTCAAAAGTGAGTTAGAGAAATGATTTTTAATAAATTTGTGAATAAAATAATCTAGAAAAATATGTAATAGAATAAGTAATAACAGATCATAAAAAGACAACATATAGTAACAGAAATAAAACTACGACAATCAATCTAACCGAGATAAGTATCACCAAACCTCAAGAATAAGAATTACATACGAAACAGTACGACAACCGGAATATATAAAAAGACAAAATACTCCTTCCTACCAACCTTTTATTCTAACTTGCGCGAACGAAGCTACACTTGGGCTGGGGGAGGGGGCATTCAAACCCCACTTCACTGAAGAATTATTATTATATATACATGGTTAAAATATTACTTTTTATGTATATATAGTAAAATTTGAACCCTTTTATTTAGTTCATATATTTAAATCTGAACCTCCTAAGTAAAAATCCTGATTTCGCTCATTAATTTGCATTCTACACACCTTATTTAGAGTCACGTCCTCTTTATTGTTATATAATTACTAGTATATAATAATAATAATAATAACAACAATTATAAGTATACATGAAATTATTATTGTAAATATTTTCCACACCCATTATATATCATCATGTACTGTATGGGAACCACCATGGCAAATCTGTGGTTAAGCTAGAAATAGAGGTATAAGCAAATGTTTAATAGTAGTAGTATATAGTTAACATATATTTACAGCATTTGCATTTTCCAGCTCTCTATAATCAGAGCCAACCAAATTTCTTCCTGAAAATTAAAACAATTAAATTAAAATTAAAATTTCAAAAATAATAATTTAATCTTCAAAATTTTCTGTCATTTCAACTTGTGTTTCAACATACCTTCTTTCTTCATACATCTCTCTCTCTCTCTCTAAAAACCCTAATTTCAACTCCTCTCTATGTGTATTTGTAGAATGACAAGATCAGGTATTTACCCTTTATTGATTCTCATTGTGTTGAGCTTCATCTTATTTGCACATCAAAATTGTGACACAATTAAAATATAATTAAAAAAAAATTATGTAAGGAGCTAAGTTCAATTAGATTTGCATAATTCTCTTGAATCAGCTGCTAATTGTTCTTGATTATGGTGAATTATGTTTATTTTATCTGCTTTGAATCTTGAAAAGTTGGAAATTCTTGAATTTGATTTATTTTTGGTCCTTATTTGCTCTGTTGGATTATTTTTCTGATTCTTGATTGTGGGGTTGGATTGGATTTTTGATTTTCTGTTTGGTTGGATTGAGTTGTGTGAAAAGATTGAGTCTTTGGTAACTTTAGGGATGTGAATCTAATGTAGGGTTTGGGAATTATAAGGTGCCAGCTGGTTTAAGGATGGAGGTGGTTATGTTTTTTGAGTTTTGTGCTAAAGATGTGATTTTTAATGTTGTTTTTTGTAGTTTGAAAGTGTGTAGATGTAGAAAAAGATGGAAGGGAATGTATGTGATATCAATCACTTGGATGCTGATGTGCTTTTGCCTCCACGAAAGCGGCTTCTTGCTGGATTGAAGAAGCAGAACTCTGATGTTTACTCGTGTACCTCGAATCCGGCTACTGTTAGTAGTCCCGGATGTGATTTTGATATCCGTCTTAATAATCTATTGAAATCTCATTTCGGAGATACAAATAGATCGAATGAGGAGATTGCTGAGGCTTCAAGATTGGCCGCGGTGGAAGCTGTGAAGGCTGCAAAAGCTGCAAGAGCCATTGCAGAAGAGAAGGCTGCAAAAGCAGCAAAGGCTGTGGCTGCTGCTAAGAGCGCGCTAGAATTGGTTGCTACTCTCTCTGATGAGGGAGCCAGTAGGGACAAACATTTGAAGAGGAATAGAATGAAAAAGCATGTTCCGGTTCAGTTGCTGTACAATAAGAATAAGGGGACTGATAATTGTAGAACAGATGAAGAGTTAGCTCGGACATTGCATAGGGCCATAAATAGCTCTCCAAGAATTTTGAAGAACTCAACCTCTGACTCGAAAAATCAAAAACACAAGAGGCTGAAAAGGTCTTCTCCTTCTGAAAAACCTAAGCTTCAGAATGGAAGTACGTCTGTGGAAGGAAACCGTCCTTCCACGAGTAATGGGAGTGGTTTTGCTAGAGAAAGAGAGTCTGATGGGCCTTTATCGGATGTTAGAGTAGATTTAAACACAAAGTTCAATAAAGCTGACCACACAAAAATGGAAAATGGGGAAGCATCACAGTCTAGTAAAGCATACTATGTAAATACGGAAAACAAGGAAAGAGAATCAAAGGAGAAATTTGGGGATTCTGTAAATGATAATTGCAGCATTGGGAAAAAGAAGGGAAGGCTTAAGCAGAAAAAATTACCCCTCAGCATTTGCAGCTTCAGGGATCAAGCAAGCCCTAAAGAGGATTTGAAATCTAAAAGTTTATTATCATTCGATGAGAACATCAGCAAAGGTTCTACCAGTAATAATCCCATGTTTCCGCTTGAGAGGAAAATGTGGAAGTGTCAAGCATTCAAGGCGCCTACATGTGTTGAACAAAATAAGGTGATGCAATCATAGTCTTGGTATTTTCGTTTCAAGAAGTGCGGCTACCATGAATGGGACTTGTAGTCTGAGGTAGTGTCATGTATGTTTTCTTTCCTTCTTTTTCGAGTTAAGACCCCTTCCGTCCAGTTTCTTTTTTCGCTGTTTTGGACATTGTAATGTTTTGAACATACCCATCGTGTATATTTTGATATTTAATTGTTTACCTATTCTGTATTGCACATGAAAGATGCCAACCTATACTTTCGTCTAGCAATTGGGACAGAACTAAGATGGAGAGACAATTCAGTATTTTCAGACAGTTTCCTGTGTGTACTACTCAAGTCATGTGTGAAAAAAAATCTTTAAAGAGCCCTGAGTTGTTTTAACCCGCCTATAAGAACTCTGGAAACCAACTTGTCATATGATATTTGGTTCGTCCACCATCCAGATTACACATGTCTACAAAGTACTTTCTAATTTTACGTTATAGGTTCTCACTTTGACTCAAGAGAGTTTTGGTTGATGAATGAAATCAGATTTTACATTCATCTCATTTTTGTCACATTGACAGGAGATTATCATCTTACCGAATGCCATTCCAGGTACTTCAGTCACTGATGAATGTTTGGAGTCATCATCAGGAAGAACTCTGTTTTTCTTGTTGCTTTTAGGACTTTGGCCGGTAAATTATCCACCAGTCCTTTTGGCACTACATTGCATGCATAATGCCTTAAAATTTGCTCAAAACTATAGAGTGGTCGAGATGTGTTGGCCGAGCAAATCCTTTATGTGAATGGCTAAACTTTTGAGTATTGTGAACTCAAGGTTATTTACTTACATGCACTTGAGTTTTTCTGCTATTTTGCTAAGATAGTAAGCTATAATTGTCTTCAATTCTTTCAAAATGCACAAGACACTTGGAGTGGAGTAGAGTTTTTTCTGCTATTCCAAAGTATCTCCTTCCTTTTTCTCTCTCTTTTTGATTTTGCCTTTATGTCCTTTTTAACGTTATTTTCATCTTTTCAATCTCCAAGGCAAAGCCGATAAATTAACAGTGGCAGAAAAAAGATTGGGCCAATTCTAAGCTTGAAAAATGAGTGACAGCCAATTCAAAAAGTAAACACACTACCTAGATAAACAAATTGACTAATTTGCTGTGATAGTGAAATCAGGTGGGTGAGTTGGTCATATACATGTTATGCTTATTCTTAGTAAATATAGTAAGGGGTCGTTAATGTATGCATTAGTTATCAGAGAATTTATGTATTAATTTTATACCGGTTAGAATTTATGTGTTAATTTTATACCGGTTTTAGGTATTCCACTTTCAATCTTGCATAAAATAATACGTTACTTATATGTATTAGTTATGCGGACTTTTAAATTGTAAATTAAACACCGTGTTATTTTAATATATATGAATAACTTACCTACTAAACAACTATCAGTGGTATTACTTATGTAAAATTTGATACCTGCATAACTCACCTCAAGACCAACTACCGACCGACCCGGTAGTGTTAAATGCTTAACTGCCTATTACTGTTGTACAGCAACTTGAACACATTATTCCCTCGTCAAAAAAGTGTTTGGCAATCCGCATTTAGTAGTTTAGAACAAATGGTGAATAGTTACAATACTGTTTTTGGGCTGGTTTATCTTCCGTGGAACTTACAGATCTGGATAGGGTAACTTACATAAATTTCACAGATCTGGATAGGGTAACTTACATAAATTTCTAAATCTTTAAGTGGTATTAGATAAAATTTAGATTATTTTATTAATTACATTTTATCCCGATATTTTGAAATGGTGATACATATAAAAAAAGTGATACATTTGAAACTGATTATATATTTTTTTTAAGGAAGTAATAGTTTTGTGGAACAAATCACGCACAATCAGTTACACGGTGAATTAATTAGATTCAAAAGAAATTTCAATGCCCTAATTTCTATCGATTCATTCAAACACATCCAAACAAGAGTAAATACAAGGCTCTTCATCTTCATCATAGAATCCACCAACCTAGTATATACTACATTTGTAAATTACAATTGAAATCAAAATACAAGTACCTAATATATGTTGACACATATACAAATCTTTCATTATACTTATATCGAATACAAATATTTATATCTAATGTGTATATATATACGAGTAATATATATATAGAGAGAGAGAGACTAGGCTATTGTCACGTCCCAAAATCCCATCGGGCCGGACTGACACCCGAAGCCGAGAAGGCCCGGGAGAACCCGTTCAGATACCTGTACTTTCACTTACATGTCACCAAAAATTTGGACAGCACTTCGTTGCATATAGAAGAGTCTAATTACCTGTATCAGCACAACACGCACAAATATATATATATAATACTTGGCCGTCGGGGCCACCACATATACAAATATAACATCACTATATAAACTTCCATGACTTTACCCTTCCTTATGTCTACAAAGCCTCTAGGATATACATGACATAACTAGGGTCGGGACAAACCCCCGCCCACACATGACTCATGTACAATAACAAAACATAAGGAACCGATTCGGAAAGCTCCGAAGCAAACTGGAGCTCACCAACAATAGCTGTATGACCTGGCTCCTACTTGTGCGGTGTATGAACTGAGGTACCTGTGCCTGCAACATGAGATGCAGGTCCCCCGTGAGGGACGTCAGTACGAAATATGTACTGAGTATGTAAAGCTGTAAATAATCATATGTGATATGGGGGATCAAGAAAATCAGACACAAGTGAATAAATCATAATAGAAGTGAACCATACTTCATAAACACTTTTAGGATCATGTACATTATCATTAATCTGAATTGGGTTCTTGAATTCAAACATATTTGTGGAATGGTATACATTCGTTCATTTCATTCTTTACAATTATCATTCGCCATTACCTCCTCCTCCCGAACCTCCAACCACCTAACAATAATCAATACTGTATCGTACTGTGACCATTAGGCTGCTCCCAGTACATATCAACTGGGATCGACCCATGCTAGGCTTATGCCCCTGGGATACCACCCATAAACACATAAATAGGGATCGACCCATGCTAGGCTTATGCCCCTGGGATACCACCCACACGTATATCAAGTAACACACATAAGAGATCTTTCCAATAACTTAGTTCAAAAGCTTTTGAGATTATTACATTAGTGTTCATGCCAATATAGTACCTTTGGAACAATGATACATCAATAGGAATCAAGTAATAGACCTTCTATACAATAACGATGTAATAAAGACTCATTGGTACATCAACAATGTGTTTCAGAATCATCAATACCACAACAATGAAATAGGAGCCTTTTGGTATATCAATGAAACATTTTGACACTTTATAGAATGGAAACAACTTCGTTGGTAACGTAGAACAATACATGTTTTAGGACAACCTCGGAATCTTACTTGATGGAACATTGGTGTTTTCATGCCAAAGAACATTGTTAGAGTATGCTTTACATACCTCGTTGTAGATTCGGATACCAATTCAACACAACTTCCCGCCTTTACAAATCACTTATCTACAATGAAATGTTTGGCATCTAGTATTAGCAACCCAACACCACAATTCTCTTCCATAATTCCATACTACCCATATTTGCAAAACATTCCAAAAACCAACTTGAACAATAGGTTTATGTGTGTATATATATATAATCATCATTTCAATACCACATCATCAATACCACATCATCACACCAAATTCCTTCACAATTCAACATAATCCAACATCATTTCCCAATCATCTTTCAACAACAATCAAATAACATACTTTTTATGCTCATATGCATATATATATATATATATATATACATATCCATATAAATAACACCAACATAATTTACATCCTTACCATAAAATGGCCCTTTTGATTTCGAAGTCATGTTGGCACAAATAAGGGGTGCTTCTCGAAGCCCTCGAGACGGTGAACACAACTACGGAATCAATTTGGATTTTCTACGGTTGAATCACAAGATAATTGGAGTTGAAATTAGGCTAGGGTTTCTTATTTTCAATAATTTGATGATAATTGATGGATATGAGACTAATTATATGTATATAATGATCAATTTTCGTCCATGAGGTGATGGAAAATGACCATATTGCCCTTAAAAATTTAAGTAAATCCGAATCTGTCCATGGTGGACTGTTTTGATAGGCTAAAGTAAATCGGCCATAACTCTTTGCTCCGATATCGGATTTGGGTGAAATTGGTATTGTTGGAAAGATAATTCAAAGGGCTTTCATTTCATATAAAGTAGGACACCCAGTTCATCCTGTACAAGGAGTTATTATCATTTGAAGTTGACCCTAAAAATCTGTTTTGAGAGGCTGAAGTAAAATGAGTATAACTCCTTACTTAGATGTTGGATTTGGATGAAACCAATTGAATTGGAAAGAAGACTCAAAGATCTTTCTTTTGATAGGTGGTAGCTCTCCCAGTTCATTATATCGAGGGAGTTATGATCGTTCAAAGTTGACCCAAAAAACTGGCAGGCCTCAGTAGTTTGTGTGCAGGAAATTTTCCTGCACATTTACTGTTCACACATCCCGGCCACTGTTTTATAGTTTCGAACGTGCTCGATTATATCCGAAACTTATCCGTTTTTGGAAATCTTTATATCATTGGAAAGCTTATTCAATAACCTTCGTATGGAACCATCGACGGGCAAATTCCGGTATAAAAAAAATAAAAAATTAATTCCATATAAATAAGACCAATACACGTACTTGAATACGGGGTGTTACAGCTATAAGGAACGGAGTCTTAAACTGAAACAGTGGGAAAGAGGGAGTACTGAGTAAGTTTTACAAAACTGATATACTAAAAAACCAATCATTATTCACTGAAAATTATCCTTGTTTATTATCTTTGTTTATCTTTGTGTTAAAATATTGAAATATCATAATATTGAATATATCACTGTTTTGGTATCAGAGCGAGAAGATTTTGGGAACATTACCTATTAACTCGCAAAAGTTTATAAACTCTGTATGAAAAGACATAGATCTTTCCAAGACATAAGGTGTAGCTATTTCTATTTATATAGAGAAATCAGAAAAATAAATAATATAATAGCTAGAAAACATAACCTAGAAGAAAGTCGAAGAAGGTTATTGAAGCAAACAGATTACATAAATCCTATAATACATCTAGACAAGTTTGTGAAGATTTAGTAAGCGCGTTAAATTGGAAAATACAAGGTTGTGAGAGAGATTTAGAAAATAATACCTCAGGAATAAAGTGGCTTAAGAACGTATTAAGAGAAAATCTTATCAATTAGGATAATAAATGCCAATAAGATATATTGAGTGTATTAGAGAAATACAACGTCAATATTATAGAGAATTTGCTTATAAACATCAACTTGTAAAAATTCGGAAACAATTTGTAGAAAGACTAGAGTTGTTAAATAAAGAAATAAGAAACCTACAAATAGATATTTTAAACTTTAAAGAAACAGACGAACTAATTACCATAACATCTAACTATTATAAAAAAGCATTAATTAGTGAACAATCTAGGCTGATAGAAAATATACAAGAAGTAGAATTAGATATAACCTATACAAATAATAGATTGAAATATCAAACAAAGTTAAGCAAAAAATACCTTAACTTAAACCACTTAGGATAACAAGATAGCTTCTTTAAAACGCCTTGATTATCTAGATCTTAGATTTCAACCAGAAAAGAAATATAGAGTATTAAAAGATAACTCCACTATAAGGTGTAATTTCAACCAGGGTGAACATATTTTACATTCAGAAGATAAACAATATAATACAATAATAGACTTTTTAATAAACTCAAGCGAAAAAATTCAGGAAAAAGATAATAGTATAATAAGAATTTTAGAAGAGATAGAAGTTACTCAGAATAAACATAAAAAGATACTAGATAAGATAGAACAAAATTTAGATTATTTAAAATCACAAGAAATAGAAATAGACAGAAAAATTCAGTATTTAAATCACAAATGTAATTTAGAAAAAATACCTACAAAATTAGAAATTGAAAAGCTAATAAAAACCATAATAGAAAGACCTAAAGAATTGGAAGTAAAAACAACTCAATTAATATCTAAGCTTGTAGAACAAGTAGAAAATATAACAACAGAAATCAGAGATTTGCAAAAAATAATAAAAAGATTAGAAGAAATATCATTTTCATGAGTGAAGAAGATATAAATTATAGTAAAGCACTAGAAAAATCAAGAAGTTATCATAGTGAACCAGAAGAATTATCTAAGCATATACATTCAAGTATAACAGATAAAATTCTACTAAAACAAAATAATACCATAATAGAGTTATTATTAGACTTACACAAAAAGATAGACATTTTAATTAAAGGCAAAGAAACTCAAAAACCTTTTCAGGAAGAACCGAAATTACCCGAACTACATAAGAAAATAGACATCTTAATAAAAAATAAAGAAGCCCAAGAGCCACCAAAAAAATAGCCCAAGAGCCACCAAAAAAATAACTTTGAAATAGAAGAACTTATTAACCAATTAAAACGAATTGAATTAACTCCTAAACAAGAAAGAAAAAATATAATAAGAAAACCACAAAAATGGACTTTCTATCAAATAGACGAAGAACCATCGAAAATAATGAAAGACAAGGAGAAGAAAGACAAAGAATAAGTTTTTCGGAGAATAGAATAGGAAATTATAATATATTATCCAGAATATGCAGAAGATAACCTAATATGGAGCAGAACCAAGAACTTAACGAAATAATAGATGTAGATAAAGATTTACAAATTTTCCAACAACATCAATTAAAATTATTAAATCCTAAAATATTATATAACGCAGGATATTTTTCTACAGACAATCAGTTATATAGACATTATAGGGAAGAACAGATATCAGCTATAGGAGAAGATTTTAAAATACTAGATTTAGTAAATGCTAACTCTTTAAGACATATAAAAAATAATAAAATGATATTGATGCATATGGGTTTAATTGTTATAGGAATAAAAGGCCTAACTAGAAAAAATCTAGGATCCAAAGTATTAATAACAATATATGATGATAGATGGTCAGACATTAAAAAATCAATAATAGGACTAACTGAAGTAGATATGACAAATAATGGAGGAATATTCTATATAAGTCCAGATTTCCTAATGAACTTAAAAGAATTTGGAAAAAACATTAAAATAGGAATCCAAACTAAAGGGTACGAAGAAATGAATAGTGGAAATAATTTATTAATGTGCATAGGGTTTATTGGAAAATTAACTTTAAGTAGTAATACTAAATTTAAACTAAAAGTAAATGATGTAGTTGAAATAATGGGAAATAAAGGCATAAATTTAATAAAACCAATAAAAATAGACCCAAAAATATATGCAGGTTTAGAATGGAATTTAAATAAATTTACTAAACCAAAATTTTTTATACCAGACTCTCATCTATTATATACTACAAATAAAGGAGAAACTTCAGGCAGGTTTACAGATTATAATTACACAACTAAAAGAAATTTAGACGATGACGAAATAGAGAGTAATATAGAAACAGAAAGCGAGTTTATGAATATAGAAGTCCTACAAGAAGGATATAAAGTAGACATGGCCATAGAAAAAGCTGAAAACTTAGCAGAAGAATATAAATATATAACTTTTAAATGTAAAGGATGTCAAAAGGACGAAATGAAAATAGAAGAATGTATAGAACATTTTAAAAACTGTTTAGAGAGAAGTGATAATTTAGGATATAGAAATAACAAATTATTCCTTGAAAGAAAAGATGAAGACACAATTTCTGTATTAAGTTCCACAATAAGTTATAAAGAACTAGCAGAATTAGAACCAACTAGCTCTTCAAGTGCTAGCCCATTCCAACAAACAAACCCTAATCCCCAACCAATAGACTATAGTACATGCAATGTACCTAGAAGACCAGCAATTAGGATAAACCCAGATACAGAACTTAAAGGAGATAATATAAAACCAGCAGGTAAAAGAATGCCAATAGAAGAACCAATTAAACTACAAGAAGGAGGTAGTAAAGGTAAAATTTTGAATATAGCAGCACACGATCCCCAAATATGGGATACAGTGATAGATTTATGAAAAGGAATAGTAGCTACAGATTACTTAAGACATTATACAGAAACAGATACGGAAAGAATGTATAAATATTTAGAAACCTTCTTAGGAGAATCTGCAAAAGCCACATGAAAAAGTTTTAAGACAAATTGCCCATATGATTTCCAGGTTTTATTAAGTATGAGACCAAACCCCTATAATTTCACAAACAAAATGCATATGTTATTAACTGGAAAAGATCCAAATAGTGGATTATTAGCACTACAAAAGAAAACATTAATCAAACTAGAACAATTAAGTATTTCATATTGGGTATATATAAAGAAATTCCTACAAGACTATTTTTATTATTGCACCATCAGCGGAAATACCTTTAATGAAGAATTAGACAAAAAATTATTCAATAAATTACCTGGGGCATTAGGAAGAGAAATAGAAGATAGATGGTAAAAAGAAATGGTGTAGTAGCCAACCCAAATCTCAAATGGACAATAGGACATAGAACACAACATATAATGGATATACTAACAAAAAATATGTACAAACATACAAATACAAAAACAATTAAAAAGAAATGAAATGAATTTCTGTAAATCTGTTATATACACAACCCAGAATTACGATCAGAAACAATATAGAAAATATAAGAAGAAATATAATCAAAAATCATATAATCGTAAACAATACTTCTTAAGAAAATCAAAAGCTAAGAAACCATGGTTAAATAGAGATAGACATGTTAGGAAATATAGAAGTGATAGAAATTATAAAAACAAATTAGAATGCTATACTTGTGGAAGTATCGACCATTTAGCTAATGTATGTCCTAAAAGAAATAATAATAGAACTAGAAATTCTCAACTAATAGAGGATTTCCAAGAAACTTTATTAAATGTAGATGAATACATGTCAGATACAGAAAGTATATACTCAATAATAAGTATTGATATAAATGATAAAGATAATCCAAAATCTGATTCTTCAGAATCAGAAGAAGATAACTTAGTTAATGAGCTAGGACAAGAGATAGAGGATTTAGACTTAAACAATCTAATAATCAATAATTTAATGAATGTTACTCAAGAATGTATACATGAATTCCAAAGAAACAAAGGTTTAGACAGTAATAGATGTCGTATATGCAATTGGTATCCAAGTAAAGACAATAGAGCTAAATGCAAAAAATGTTACTTAGAAGCATGTATAAATTGTATAGAAAACACTTTAAAAATAAAAATAGAACCAGAAATAAATAATGGACAAAAATATACAAATAATCAAATCCTAAATCTAAGAGTATCTACTTTAGAAACCCAAGTAAATGATTTAGAACAAAGATTAACCATTCTGGAAAAAGAAAAAAATCAAAATCACCATAGAAGAAACAGATACACAAGAAGCTATACATTTAGAAAAATTGGAGGCAGAACTTATGAATCTAGAAGAGAATGACACTAGTCTAATATGCAACGAAGATAAAGAATTCTCTACCATAAAAGTATTAGTAAAAATTAAAATAAAAGATGTGGAAATAGAAACTTTAGCATTAGTAGATCCCGGATGTACTAGCTGTCTAATCAATAAAGAAATAGTACCGGAACATTTACTAAAGGTACTTGAAAGACCTATAACAACCACTCAAATGGATGGATCACAGAATATTTACAATTATTACATAGAAAAAGCACAAATAAGTTTTCTAAATACATGCAATAAATTCTACAACCCAATTTACAATGTCAATAAAATATTAGCAAGAGATTTAAACATAGGATCAGATTTTGTTATCGGACTAAGATTTTGTATCCAGAATAAAGGAGGGATGTCTCTTAACAAGAGATGGAATCATGCTCTTTAAAAACTTAACTTATACACCAGTACAAACGGTAACATTGCCAACAGTATATAGAACACTAAACACACATAAAACGGGTTTGCTTCCAGAAACATGTTGCGACGATTGCCAAAATAATCAATGCCAAAGCAGCAACCTGTTAAAAGAAAATAAAAATATAAAAGAAAATCTAGAAGAGATTAGAAATTATACTCTGCTTAATGCAGAAGGACAAGAATGCTTAACAGATATAAAAAAGGATTATACCCTAATAAGTATAGAGACCCAGTTTTATAACTTTAGGAAAGGAATGGACAAAATAGGAATAATAAACAGTCCAAAAGATTTAGAAAATATAATAGCTATACTAGATAAAATGGAAATAATAGGAGAAAGACCGTTAGCCCATTGGGATGCTAACGAAATAATGTGTAAATTAGATATAATTAATTCAAAATACACTATAAAAACAGCGCCTATAGAAGCAAATAATGAAGATACTAAAGAATTTGATATACAAATAAAGGAACTTTTACAATTAGAAGTAATAAGAAGATCTACCTCTAGACATAGATCGGCCGTCTTTATGGTAAGAAATCATAGTGAACAAATAAGGAGTAAAGCTCGTATGGTAATTAACTATAAAAGATTAAATGATAACACCAGAACAGATGCATATAAACTACCAGATAAAAGTGAGTTAATTAATTGAATTCAAAATAAAAAGGTATATAGTAAATTTGACTGTAAGTTAGGATACTGGCAAGTTAAAATGCATCCAGACAGCATAGAATGGACTGCATTCACCTGTCCAGGTGGATATTTTGAATGGTTAGTTATGTCATTTGGTTTAAAGACAGCTCCATCCATTTTTCAAAGAAAGATGGTTAATATATTTGGAGAATATAAACATTTTATATTAGTATGTGTAGATGATATTTTGGTATTCAGTCAAAATATACAAGAACACTTAGGACACTTACAAATAGTTTTTAGGCTGTTTGTTAAACATGACATAATAATAAGTAAAAATAAAATGGAATTATGTAAAACTTATATTAATTTTCTAGGAATAACTCTAGGAAATGGAAAGGTAAAACTTCCACCATACATTGCAAAGAAAGTATTAGAAATGCCAGATAAATTAGAAAAGACAAAAGATTTACAAAAATTTTTCGGATTGGTAAATTATGCAAGAAATTTTATTCAAGACTTAGGAAAAATAACAGGACCATTATACGCAAAGACCGGTAGTAAAGGGCAGAAAAACTTCAATATAGAAGACATTAAGTTAATCCAAAAAATAAAAGAAAAAATTAAAAATATTTCAGACCTAAAAATTCCATTAGAATCAGATTATCTAATCATTCAAACAGACGGTAGTGATTTAGGATGGGGAACTATTTTAAAAGCAAGACCTAATAAATACAGTACTTAAAATGAAGAACAAATATGTGGTTATCAGAGTGGAGCATATAAAGAAAAAAGAAACATGAGTGCTATAGACCTAGAAGTATTAGCTATAATATATGGGTTAAATAGTTTTAAGTTATATATTCTAAACAAAGAGGAAATTTTAGTTAGAACAGACTGTGAAGCTATAGTTAAATTTCATCAAAAAATAAATGACAAAACTAGTAGTAGAAGAAGATGGTTAAATTTTATAGACACCATATCTGTTTATAAGAATATAGTATTTGAGCATATAAAATGTAAAGAAAACGAATTAGCAGACCAGTTAAGTAGATTACAACTGGGAATAAATAAATAAGTTTTAATCCGACTTATTTGTTTTCAGTATGAGACCAACAGGACAACCTCCTGCAGATAAAGGCAAGGGCGTAGCTTCGTCTTCAGATTCATATCAACAGACAATATTAAGAAATAATGGAAAGAATTCACTTCGGACCATTTAACTTAATTGCTTACCCTGAGAGCAACATATCATTTAAAGTAAGACCAGACTACATTTTAGATAGACCCCAAAGGTGTTTAGTAGATAATCTTTGGATATCTTATAATAGACAAAACCTTAATCATTTTATGGCATCCATGAACTCTTTATGCCATTACATCGCAGAAAAAAGTAGGCCTAGGTTTAAATATTATGTAGTCATTCATGGAAAAACTAACGAAATTTTCCAAACATGGTTAGAAGTATTAGATTCAATACAAGGTTTTAAAGCCCCTCTTTTTAAAGGTTTTAATGATTTTACCGAAGCCACCAATCATGCTAGAGGATATCTAGGACCAAACTATTATATATCTCCATTACTCAGACAGAACCCAGATCAAATACCTCAGTATAATTTGCAAAAAGAGACTGGAAAGATTATTTTTTGAAATCATTGTTTTTCAATGACGGAGAATTTCAAGAAGCTAAATGCTCAGAAAGAATCACTTCTCATGAAAAACACTAGATTAATAAAGCAGATACAATTATTAGAAGCGAGACTCAACCAGCAAACAAATGTAAGCAAGACAGATGCACAAACACAGACTCAGACTCAGAGTTCTCCATCTCCTCAAAAAAATAGATGAGAAGGGTGTGCATTTCCCACTAAATGCTCAGAAATCCACTGTATCGGATGTTGGTACAGCTAGTCCGGTTCAAACAGTGACCGATAAAGACAAATCAAGCCCGTTAATGGCTGTCACTTTGCCAAAAAGTGAAGATGAAGGATGTTCTTCATCAAAAAATAAGTTAACAAGATCAGGTAATAAAATTTTAAAGAAGACTTTAATATCTAAAAGAAAAAAATGAAACAATAGAGACTATAATCAAACAGACTTTAGACAGATTATTTAGCAACCAGACACAAGATAAACATATGAATGGCCAGCCAGATGGACAATCCACTAATTTAGACAGAACTGTTTCAGAGATAAATAATACAGATAACAATTCTGCAAGATCAGACGAAGATGATAGTATTGCACACTTCCAGGATGCTCAGGATCCATACGAAGACGATGACTCAGGAATGAGTTTCGACTCAATTGCCCTGCACAACTTGGATACATAGTACAGACAATATACAATTTGTATTATTAGATAGTGTAGTCAGGTGGGGATGCTCACTTCATGTCTTGTAATAATCAGGGGCAGAGTGCTTCCGTTATCACTACTTTTCAAAAGAAAGAAAAACTGTTGAAGCACGCGTCAAAATAAATTTGGAAGGAAAATTAATAATGCATGTGACGATGGAGCCCAATGAGTACCCGGCTTGCATTATTAAGATTCTTTCTTATCTTTTATCTTTAAGTGTCGTCCACATGTGTTTAGGTCACATAGTAATCTTTAGACCCACTACTTTATCTAATTTTTGCCTATAAAAGATAAACATTTTATAGAAGGAAGACAGAGTGAAATCAACCAACTTGAAAACATACTTCAAAGTGATCTACCCATGCAAACTTTTCACATGGGAAAAATAGACAGTGAATCAGTCATGAACGCAACGATCGATGCCTTTATGTCATAGAGGACAGTTTGTCAAAACAAAACAAAATTGACTCAAAGCGGTAACACTAGTAAAATCATTTGGTTTAGGTTCTTATAATTTTAAGTTCTCGAAGACTAGTAAAACGTTGGGTTTAGGTTCTTATAATTTCAAGTCCTCACGTGATTTAGGTTCTTATAATTTCAAGTCCTCAAAAAATTTAATAGTAAATTTTATGATTTCAATTTCACTTGAAATAACAATAAAAATTGTGAAATACATTAAAAAATTATCTAAAAAAAAAAAAAAAGGAAAAAAACTATCTAAATTTTATCAAAAATATTTTAGAATATTGAATTAAACAACTGAGACTTCATATTAATAAATAAAGTTTAACAACAACATCCAAATTAATGTATTGCAAACAAATGACCAACATCTTATTAACTAGAATTAATTTTACTTTTATTAATAATTATATTAATATGTGAAGTTAAAAGGTTATGTGTCTTTTAAAAAAATATTACACCAAAAATAACTAATTAATATGTAAAAATAAAAAAGATAACTCTAAATTATTATAATATTAATTAATATGTAAAAATAAAAAGATAACTCTAAATTATTATAATATTATTTTTAGATGTATGTGGATATATTTAATGCCTCTTATTAAAATTTTACTTTACACCACCAATGAAAGAGTGAGAAAAAAATCCAAAATATAATTTTTCTCGGTCATATTTAATATATCAATCATATATTGATGTCTCTTGATTAATTCTATACTTTGCAAGGCATGGATAAAAGCATCACGACTTCAAAGTGTTTATCACGAATGTCACAAATTTAGAGTTCAAAAAACATTTATCTCGAATATCAAAACTTTAGAGTTTAAAAAACGCAAATAAAACAGATAATCACCACAGAGAAAATACACCAGATAGTCACCACAGAGAAGGTGCTCAACTATCAAACTACACTGATAGCACCGCTGGATCCATATCATAAAAAGACAGATACGCACCACAAAATTAGAGGACAAAAATCACATCAAAATCAAAGAGAAAATTTCCTTTTCTAGAAATAGCAAGAATCGAAATATAATGGTGAACCAAAACATGACAAAAACAAAAAAAAATTTAAAAAGAATGATAGTAAATCTGTTAATATACCTTAGTTATAAAAAACAATTAATTGGGTAAAGAAAATTTTAGACAAACATCTTTTAAAAAATAAACAAATTTTGAACGAATTGGCCTAGACAAAAAAATTAAAAAACAATATAAGTTAATCAGGGATTTGGGCAGATAAATGTTTGGAAAAAAAAAATGTTGTAGACGGTTTTGCTAACTTACTAATTGAAGGTAGAAGGAGCATTCTTCCAATTTTGTGTTTTCCTACTACATGAACGTCTACGTCCACATGAGGATAGTAGAGACTAGAGAAGGAGAAAATGAAAATATTTTTAAAAATTAATGATAATAAGCACAAAACTGTTTCAGTTTATTCCACACTAATTGGAAACAAAATTAATAATACGAAGTGCAGCATGATTAAAAAAATGACTAAATGCTAGTTTTTATTTAGGTTTAAGTCATCCTAAATTCTTAAATTTGTTTTAAAATTTCACTTGGATCCCTCAACTTAGACTTGTATCAATCAAATCCCTAACCCATCCGAAATTTGATCCATCTAAGCCTTTTTTGGACAATAAGCAAAAGGTATAGAATGAGTGTAACACACTTACGTGACGTGGCAAAAATGACCAATTAAAAAACACATGTGGTAAACGGATTTAAAAAAATAATGTTAAAAAAAATTATTTAAATATTAGGCCTAATCTAACCAGCCCCCCACTCACACCCTCGCCCCTTTCCCCGTTGTCTCTATTTTCATCACCGTCGGACAAACCAAGTTGATTTACAAGTTGCACCTCCACAGCAACGAGTAAACCAGCATCAGCAAGCTCAGTTGACCGGGAGAACAAACCAACCGGTCTTAGTGCCAGGTGCTGCTGCAAATCCTAATGCAGCTGGAAATTCTCGTTCTAGTCAGTCTCAGCTTCCTTGGCGAAGAATGAGTCGGTCTGATTATCAGAAGTACAGCAAAGTATTCATGGCTGTGGACACAGACAGGGATGGAAAAATTACTGGCCAGGAGGCAAGGAACCTGTTTCTAAGTTGGAAGCTGCCTCGAGGTGTGATTTGCTTACCGCCTTGATCTATTTATGAAATACCATGTTTCTTCTGGTTGTTTCCTTCTAAGACAGATATTGCTTTGTTATGATCAACTGAATGCGCTTATGTTTGCTGCTGTTCTTGCAGTTAGAAGCCTTCAATTTTGATGATTGGGACTCTGGGACATGGAATGATCTCTTTGGTAGCTTGTAATTTTAGAAAGTTGGTCACCAATTTGTTTTCTTTTTCTTTTTTGCGAAGGGCAAGCACTTAAAGCCCCTTATTCTTCTTGAACTTTCTATTTTTCCTTCAACTTCGGTAGTTGTGTTGTTCCACATTATTTTTTTGAGAAATGATGGGTTTTACAAAATCAGCAGCGCGGGGGAAGTGTTGAAATATGTTCGAGTGAACAAAAACTAAAAGAAAATCCCGTTCTAACCGTAAAGGGACTCTAAGGGGTCGTTTGGTGTGAGGTATAAGGGATAAATAGTCCCGGGATAAAATGAAGTATTATTTTATCCCATGTTTAGTTTGAAGGATTAGTTAGTACCGGGATTATTTATCCCACTATTTACACCATAGTGATGGGATAAGTTATCCTATACACATGCTGGGATAGCTAATCCCGG
Source organism: Capsicum annuum (assembly GCF_002878395.1). NCBI lineage: Eukaryota > Viridiplantae > Streptophyta > Magnoliopsida > Solanales > Solanaceae > Capsicum > Capsicum annuum. The sequence goes on along the minus strand of NC_061112.1, from coordinate 137,013,010 downwards.
ATTATACCGGGATAACTAATCCCCGGGATAACTCTTCCCCAACCAACGACCCCTAAGAGACTAAGTATCGATTTTGCTTCATCTGTGAATTCCTCTTCACGCCGTTATTAAAAAAATGAATTACTCTTTACACTAAAAAAAGTGTGAACACTGGGTTTGTTTGTTGTTGTTATTGTTACTCGGATTTGATTTGCTAGATTGAGCATGCTTTGTCTTCAACACATCTAACATTCCTTTCACTCCATACATAACCAAATACATGCCGGTATGTTATTCAACCATTCTATAGCTTCATGTTTAGTCTCTTAGGTACAGTTCTAAAAGTTGAGGTTTAGGTAGGAGACTGTTGGGTAGCCTTGGAGCTCTTAGCTTAATAAGTAATTGTATTTCATTTATTAATTAAAAGTACAAGTTGTCTTGTTAGGTCTTGCTTGATATGCTTATTATTTACTTTCATTTAGTTAGTGATAGACTTAAGAGCTCTGTGGATTTGTTAGAATCCCAATAAAATACTGTACAAATGTGAAATGACAATTATTTAGAATCCAATTAAAATACTGTACCAATGTTTAATGAAGACTATTTAGAATCCAATGAAAATACTGTACTGTATCTTTACAATAATTATCATCTATAGCTAAGTTTAACCATCTTTCTCCTGGAAAATTATATGTTATAGACTCAAATATGGGTGGCTTTAGATATTTAACCCTAATAAGAAATATCTTTGAAGAATAATTTTCTTTACTTTTTAAGTATAGTACAAGTACTATTTTACCCCTCTACACATTAAATATATTTTTAAAACTTTTCATACTTATTTGTCTCTCAAATTTTATTTTTTATCATTTTTAATTTTTATTTTATCCTTTAATTTATTATTCTATTTTTTTTATTATTATTTTCACTTTTTATTTTTTCTTTAAATTTATTTTCATATTTTAATTCATTTTTTCTCAAACTTTATTTTTTTCTCTTTTTTTTTTTTTCAAGCATTATCTATTTTTTTTCTTTTTTTAAATTCATTTGTCTTTAATCTTTATTTTTCTTTTATTTTTGGTTTTTATCGGTTCTCTTTTTTTTTCCTCATTTTTCTCAAATTTTATTTTTATTTTTTCCTCTTATTTTTTATTTTCTCAATTTTTTTTTAATTCTTCGCTTTTTTCTTGCCTTTTTTTTCACTTTTTTTTATTTCTCTATTTTATTTGATCGTATTTTTCATTTTTTCAGTTATCTTTTTTTTCCTCATTTTTTTCAAACTTTATTTTTCTCTCATTTTTATTTTTCTTGATTTTTTTAATTCTTCACTTTTTTCTTGATCTTTATGTTTTTTCTCAATCTTTTTTTTTTCTCTATTTTATTTGATCGTTTTTTCTGTTTTCTTAACTTCTATTATATTTTGCTAATAAATAAAAAATTAGATAATCTGCAAAGGGATTTTCTATTTTTGACATCAAAGCAAATTTAAGGGCATGAATTGTTGTTACGAAGTTCTTTGAAAATTTTTGAGATAAGTCGTATCTTTAAGGCGAGAATTGTAGAATATCTCATAAATAAAAACATAATATAGTAGTGTCAACTCTTACCCACATAATTTATTATTTGAAAGTCCTTGAGCAAAGTCTTGCCTCTATGGCAAGAGTTGTAGAACATCTCATAAACGAAGACATAACTGGTAGTGTCAACTCTTGCCCCTGGGGCATAATTTGTTATTTGAAAGTCCTTGAACTAAGTCTTGCCTCTAAGACAAAAGTTGTAGAACATCCATAAATAAAGACATAACGTGGTAGTATCAACTCTTGCCTGTGGGACATCATTTATAGTTTGAAAGTCTTTGAGCTAAGTCTTGTCTCTAAGGCAATAGTTGTAAAACATCTCATAAATGAATACATAACGTGGTAGAGTAAGCTCTTGCCCGTGAGACATAATTTGTAGTTTTTAAGTCCTTGAGCTAATTAAGTCTTACCTCTAAGGCAATAGTTATAGAACATCTCATAAATGAAAATATAACGTGGTAGAGTCAACTCTTGTCCGTGGGGTATAATTTGTAGTTTGAAAGTCCTTGAGCCAAGTTTTGCCTCTAAGACAATAGTTGTAGAATATCTCATAAATGAAAATATAACATGGTAGAGTTAACTCTTACCCGTGGGACATAATTTGTAGTTTGAAAGTCCTTGAGTCAAGTCTTGCCTCTGAGACAATAGTTGTAGAACATCTCATAAATAAAAATATAACGTGGTAGAGTTAACTCTAGTACTCAAGAGATTAGTGTTGATCAGAAGACAAACCATTACACAGAGAAACCAAGCATTAGATCAAAAAGTAGAGACAACCTACAAATTTTCAGATCATGTTTACAAAAGGGGGACCTCAGTATGTGTTAGAAAATCCTTTGCCAGCTTTTGCATCGCCAGCTTCCATCAGAAAGTTTGAGGCAAATAAATGATCAAGGGTCTCAGCTGTGTTCCCTTCCATGTTCATTCAATAAACAAAAGCAAAACCCTTTTTTTCTCCTTTCCTTGTGTCTCTCCTCATATTTCTACGTTCAAATGATGAAAAATAGAGCTCTGTTTCCTCAGAACACGGGCAACTGCTTTATCATGGGAAAGAAGGAATCTTTCCTTCAGTGACAATCAACATCATTAGAACCATGAATTAGGAGTGAGGTCAATTTCTCCTTCGGAAGGCATTTCCCCGTCATGATCATCCAAAACTACCAATACACAGCTAATGAATGGAGCAAATCGTATTAAGAAAACTAAAACAATTCAAAAATTAAATCACAAATGACACTGATACAGGTGGAGAGTGGGACATAAGGCTGAATAGCAGTGAGAAGAATAGTCATCCGAACTTCACTTAACCGCCTTAATTTGTAGTTTGCTCATACCGACATTAACCTTTTCCGTATCCAATTCACACCTAACCTCTGTTTGCTTAAGATTTTTAAGGTTGAGCCACGGGTGTTGCAAGCACTGCTCAGCAGTTGGTCGTTTATCTGGCTCAAAATCAAAAAGAGGACCGAGAAATTCCGCAAACTCATGAGCATCGCTTTCAGAAAATCTATACTTGTCAACTAGTAATTTATCTAGACAACCATATTTCAGCCTACGGATCCTCTTCAAATCTCCGTACCTGTCGAAGTAATCTTTGGATTTAGCCCCAGCACCGGCTATCTGCTCCACCATAAGTTTGTAAAAGAAAATATCACGAGATATTTTCAGAAATAGTTCTTAAAGGCTACAAGAAACAATATAATGTGCTCACCTTCCGAGGGATCTTCCCTAGAAGCTCCATCATCATAGCTAGATGATCCTGCAACCCATCAAATATTAACAAAACATCTTCAAGTGAAGTTATTAAATAATTTCTCTTCATGAAGTAAAATCTATTGGACATAATTCTTTCAACACTAGGTCGACTGCACCTTACACCCAAAAACCAGACCTCAAATCAGAAAAACATAAAAACTTATTCAGAAAAAAAAAACTGAGAAACAGTTGGATTATTATCCAATGAAAGGACAGTTAAACCAAGAAACATAGATGAAATCGTCTTACCTCATCTTCACTGAAACCTTCTCCGCCTTTGGGCGTGAACATCATCTCACCAGTAGCAAGCTCAAATGCAATACAAGCAAAAGACCACATGTCAGCAGAGAACGAATATCCAGATTGAAGTATAACTTCAGGGGATCTGTACTGTCTTGTTTGAATTTCTTGTGCAAACTGCTTATCCGCCCAGCATGCATTTCCAAAATCCACAACCTTGCACCTCAAGTCAATCCCATCAAGAGATCTATTTGGTTTTGGAGTCCCTCCTACCCCACCCATTGAAGACCGTCTTCCGGATATCCTAGCTGCTGCTCTTCTTGCCCTTTGCTTCAGCTTTTTCTCAATGATATTCATTGTTACTCCTCCATTAGGGTTCCCCTCAGGCCTTTCAAGTATGGGAGTAGTTCCGGATCTAATGGGATCCTTTGTTGCATTAATTGTGGAAAGTAAAAGAATATTTTCAAGTTTCAAGTCTGTATGAATAATTCCAAGTCCCCTATGCAAATAATCTAAACCAGTCAAAACGCATTTGCATATCTCCCTAACTTTGTTCAGTTCAATGCCCTTATACCGATTATGCTTGATAAGCCGCAATAAGCTATCACCAAGAAATTCAAGAACCATGCATAAGTGCTGTCCATTAGGGCCTGTGTGCTTGAAATGGTCAATAAGTCGTACAACATATTTACTGTTAGATCGATCACCATTGGCAATTGCAGAAAGGACTTCAATTTCATGAAGAGCTGCTTGAGAAAATTGTGGTGCACTTTTCTGAATTTTCAAGGCAACAAATCCCTAGGAGAAAAGAAACATAGTAACAACTTAAGTTCCAGATTTAAAGTTCCCAAAGATCCTTATGAGCTTCCAAACCAATAAAAGGAAATATAGGCATGTTATTGTTTAAGTTAATTTTCTAGAGAAAGAGCTAAGAGAATGGCTCATTATGACTAAAGATTCAAGGCAAATAAACCATGAAGAACAGCAATTGCACTTAACTGCTTCAGCAAAATAAGAGGTTGTTCTTGAACACCTACAGCAGGTGCTGCTAATAGATTGATACTCAATCTCGAAAATTCACTCTACCATCTACCCAACTGACTCTCAATCAGGTCAAAATTGGCCCCAAAGACCAATAATTTTAATCACAAAACAGAATCACCTCAAGAACCAAGCACTCCAAAATTCTTGAACTGAGTCATGCCCTTATTGTGAGGAAAAGTACTACAAACAATGCACCATTATAAGGATCATAAGTGGAGAATGGAAGTTGTCTCAAACAATTGACGGGTACCTCAAACATTTATTTAACTGTACACAGGATCATGCTTATCATCAAGACCTAACACTTGTGGATGTGCAACGGCTCTCACACACTTGAAAAGAAGCCATGCATATTCATCGGCATGTCTGTCAAGAACATAAGCAATAAATGCTAATTATAATACTATGAATACTCTTTCATCAAAAAGGCTCCTCAATGCAGAGTAGATTGGAAATATTTCTTAGCATTAGCAGAATGATACAGATGCGACAAGAATTTGCATTGAAAGCAGTGAAATGACAATTGCCTGCTGGCCGACTAATTACTTGAAACGTTAATGACTAAAACTCAGAGATAATTCATTCCCTGAACAATGACATACAAACCACCACCCACCAAACCCCCAAACCCCCTCCCCAAATTTATTTTAAAAAAAGGCACAACACTTGACTCCACACTGATAGAACAGTTCGGTTAGTGCCAAGGTAAGTTGGGCAGGCTACAAAGGACAATAAAATCATCAAATATGTTGATTTCATAGATCATTTTAATATTTACTCAAGATAAAAGTCAAATGGTTGATCAATAAATGTCAAATTGGTTGGTCAACAGGCAAAGCTCTTTTTTCCCCTTAGAGCATTGTCATGAAATGCGTTAACTAAATGCTATGAAATCCACAAAGACGTCAAAGATTAATAAGGAACTTTATATTCAAATAAAGTTACCGGCTTAAAAAAAAAAAACTTTATATACAAATAGGCATCTTGACATCTTGAAGTGCTATAGCTTAGCATAGTAGCACCTATTTCACAGTTACATTATTGTATAAGCTCCATTTAATAACATGTTAACTTCTTTTATGATGAAAGGGGAGGAACAAGCCCATTGGAACTCTTGACAAGTTGAGTTCTTTCAAGCAGAAAAAGTAAAAAGGCTATCAAATCTCCGAAAAGAAAGTCCAGGCTCAAAAATTAAGCTTGTAATTATCTTCCCCCATATCACAATACGACCGTCACAATAACTATTCCAGTTCAACTCAATCAACAATCAAAAAAGGCAATTATCTTCAAGTCGCAGAAAATAGTCACTAATCAAAATATCATTAGGTAGTGATACTTAACGCAAAACCATATCCAATTCAACTAGTCATCTAGAAAAAAATAACAATGCATTTTCGTGTTCACCAACTTTTTTCTCCGATCATTTATCATGAAAGATAATGATTTTTTTAAAATGAATAATCAAAATAATTGTTCATCAGTAAGTATAAATAATAATGATAATTACGACAACAACAACAGCTCCTACACCTAAATCCTAAACTAGCTGAAATCGGACAAATCATTCATGGAAAAAAAACGAATAATAATGGAAAACGACAATATGATAATAACTTACGGATGATCGAGTATCATAAGCAAGCCAAACGGTGGAAAACTCTCCCCAGCCGAGCTTTCGCTGAGCGATATATCGTCCACCGGAAAATGAATCGCCGACTCTGACCGCATGGTATCCTCCTTTCCGGTAAGAATCAAATCCTTCATCTTCCTCTTCCGATGCCGACGACGACGATGAACAAGACATTGTTGTTTATTTATCACTAAATCAAATAATCGTGATCTGATAATTACAATATTATGTTTGTTAATGAATTTGATTATTTTCGTATTTTAATTTTGGATATTAACATTAACAGGTTGAAAGAAAAGGTTGATAGAAAGGAGAGAGAGTTAATGGGGGAACATATGTGGCATTCAATACAAGACTCGCTCCACCTTTTGCTCTCCCTGCTTTTAATTTTAAGTATATATGGAGTTGAATTGTCAATTATTTTCCAAACCTAGTCTGCATTTGTTGTTATTATGATTGAAAAGTTTGAATCCAAATGCATATTTAAATAATTAATATGTTATTTTTAGATTTAAAAATTAAATAATTAAGATTATTTATTTTTTAATATTTGTGTAAAATTTATTTATTTATATATATAATAAAAATTATAATTTAAATAAAAAATTATTATATATTAAGAAAATATTTGAATCAATACAAAAATTATTATTTAATTGAAAAAAAATATTATGTTTGTTAGTAACAGTAGAGATGATTTGTATTGATAGTGGTGGTAATGCTTGATGTTAGTGACTAGTAATGTTGATGGTGATAGTTGTGATGACAGAGATGATTGGTATTGTAGTGTTTGTTATGACGGTGGCAATTGATAGCGATAGTGGTGATTGTGATGTGAAGTTAGCTGGTGGTAGATTTTTGATGTATTGATTGTGATAGCTGAAGAAATGAATGTATGATGTTTGAGGATGTGTTAGTGGTAGTTGGAGACACTATTAGCTGTAGTAGTGTAAATGATTGTTAGTAGAGATGGATTACAGTGATGATAGTGGTTAAAGTGGTGGTCGAGATAGCGATACCAATGACAATGATAGTGGTGATGACCGAAGAATGTGTGAAGGTTGATGATGTATTAATGATAGTTAGCGGTGGTGCTAGTTGTGATAGATGAATTGATCGGTGCTGGTTGATGATGGTGGTGGCGCTTGAATTGGTGTTAACATTAGGGTGACAGTAGCGATGGATGTAATTAGAATAATGGAAAAGGTAGATTTTGTTGCTGCTGACAATAGTGGTTGTAGCGATGTTGATTGTGAGTGATGATGAATGTGATTGGTGGTGGCAGTTGTTGGTGGTGGTTGACAATGGTAATGGCAAAGACCGGTGATTATGAATATAACAGTAGTGAATATTATTCAAAAGTTACGAGGGAGGGTAAGTATTTTTAAAGTCAAATATTTTAATTCAAGTTTTTAAAAATTATTAGTATTTTATAATAAATGTTTTATTTTTAAATAATTTTTTTCACGGAATGCTCCAAAATAAGGAAGGAACATTTATTTCATCTTACTTTTTAATTTTTTTAAAAATAGCTATTTTGGGATCTGCTATCTATCTTGTAGTATTAAGGAAGATCGATGTGGTGGGGATGGAAAAGGAAGTGGCGTGTCCTTGTTGATCCTTTAGTTGGGGGTAGAAAATAATCAGTGCGGATGGTGGTGGCCGATGGGGGTAGAGGGAAATTTGAGGTAAGAGAATTTTGTATATGACCATTCAAAGTATCGAGAAAATTTTATTAAAATATTAAAAATTTGAATTTAAATGTATTTTGGAGAAGAAGAGGTTAAAAAAGGTGCATTTCATTCGACATTTATGAATTATGATTTATTTATTTGATGAGATTATATAAAAATTGAAAACCTTTTGATGATTTTAGCAACTTATAAAATTTTTAGGCAAAATGTCTTGATGGACACTTGTATAATGTCTGTTTTGTAATGTAGATCGTCATCTAACCCTTAAACCCATCAAAAAATAATATTTTAAATATTATTTTAGTGTGTATAACATACTCTCGCCCCACATCAGCTGTCACGTCAGTTTTCATGTCATTTTCAGGTATTCCATTAAATTCCATGTCATTTTTTAAATGCTACATAAGAAATTAAATATTCAAATAAATTTAATTAAATAATTTTTTTTATAAATTGTAGAAAATTTTAAATAATTAGGTTTTTATTTTTGCTCACAAATTAAACATCAAATTCATTCCAAATAATTAAAATTCTTCTCCAACTAATTTAAATTTTTAACTATAAATTCATATATATAAACATAATGAATTTTCGCTTTTTAAATTTAAATATCTTTAACAAATTCACAAAAACTTTAAGTTTTTTCAAGATTATTCATGAAATTCACTAATTTTTCAATATCCACTATCACTCTCTTTCAATTCAAATTTAAATTTTAATCCTCCAAAAATATGAAAAAAATTTAAATTTAAATTTTAATTCAAAAAAATATGAAAAGATTTGAATTGAGA
>NC_061112.1:136975896-137004200 GCF_002878395.1 Capsicum annuum | reverse complement strand
TGAAAAAACTTAAAGTTTTTGTGAATTTGTTAAAGATATTTAAATTTAAAAAGCGAAAATTCATTATGTTTATATATATGAATTTATAGTTAAAAATTTAAATATCTTTAACAAATTCACAAAAACTTTAAGTTTTTTCAAGATTATTCATGAAATTCACTAATTTTTCAATATCCACTATCACTCTCTTTCAATTCAAATTTAAATTTTAATCCTCCAAAAATATGAAAAAAATTTAAATTTAAATTTTAATTCAAAAAAATATGAAAAGATTTGAATTGAGAGGAATTTTTTTAAAAATAAAATAAAAAATGAAGGTAGTGCTGGGGAAAGGGCTGGGGGACTGAATGGGGGATATTGGACGGGGTTGGGGGTGGGGGTGCTAGATGGGGCTGAGGGTAGGGTCGAGGGTGCTGGACGGCGGAGGGTGAGGTCGAGGGTGCTGAACGGTGGGGTGGAGATGAGGTGGGGTTACTGGACAGAGGTAAGGGGTGGGATGGGGTTGGGTTGCTGGACAGAGGTGAGGAGTGGGGTGAGGTGCTGGATGCGGAGTAGGGGTTGCTGGACGGGGGTGGGGTGCTGGATGCGGAGTAGGGATTGCTAGATGGGGTTGGGGTGGATGGAGTTGCTGGACGGGGGTGAGGGGCGGCTGGACGAGGGAGGGTTTTTTTAAAAATAAAATAAAATATTAAGTTTTAATTTTTAAAAATATTTTAAATTTTAAAAAATGGAGGGAAAAAAGGCCTTTTTTATTTTTTTGATTTTAATATAAATATATTGCTTTCAGTCGCTCATACACGCGTGTGGTCACGCGACATGTCCTAGTTAGTAATTTTTTTGCCATATAGATCCGGTCAATGGTCAAAGGGCTTAGGATATTGAGTTTTATTGAGTTGAGGAGTTCAGATGACAAACATGTAAGTAAGAGTATCCACATTACAAAACGGACATAGTACAAAGGTCCATCGAGTCATTTTTATGTTTTTATGAAAAAAAATTATAATTCAAAAAATTTAAATTATACATTCAAATAAAACCTTATTTTCAAACCAATCAGATTTTAGATCATGATTTCAAATTATAATTAGATATTACATATGCGAGAAGTGAGATTGTGTTGGTTCAGTCATGTGATGAAGAGATACTGGAATGCTCCAATGCGGAAGTGTGAGAGGCTGGTTATGGATGATTTTAGGTGAGTTAGAGCTAAGCCGAAAAAATATCAGAGGGATGTGATTAGACATGATATGAAACAGTTGTAGCCTACGGAGGACGTGACCCTTGTTAGGGAGGTGTGGAGAATGCGAATTAGGGTGGAGGGTTAGTGGGTAGGAGTTCGTCTGTAATAGTAGGGAAGAGTTTTTTTTTTTCGCTTCTCGAATTTCTTATTCATGGTGTTTTGGCGATGTCTATAATTTCGAATAGACAGTTTATAGTATTATCTGGTGGTTTTTTATTTTCGCTATTAGCTAGCAATGTGTTATCACATTTTGTTGCATGCTTTTATGTTTTTTATTTGTTATACTGTTATCCGGCCTGAGTCGAAGTCTATCGAAAACGACCTCTCTATTTCATCTGAGATAGTGATATGATTGCATGCACATTATCCTTTTCAGATCCCACTATGTGAAAATACACTTTACTTCATCTGAGATAGTGATATGGTATGCGTATACAATATTCTTTTCAAATTTTATTATGTGAAAATACACTGAATATGTTATTATTATTATTATTGTTATTGCAAATGCAAAATCAGTCATTTATAACTCGTTAATTCAATTACTCTATACCAATGAATAATAACATGAATCCATTTATGGGTCGTTTGGTAGAGTGTATAAGATAATACTGAATAGGTTGTATTAGTAATGCCAAGATTAGTAGTCCAAGGATTAGTAATACTGAGATTATTTTTTATGCAGTGTTTGGTTTGATATATTGAAAACAATATGTATTGTTATATTTAAAAAGAATATTGTTTGTTTACAAAAATACCCTCGACATATTATAACTTTGTGTATTTTCTTTGTAAAACTTTATTATTATTTTTTAAAAATAAAAAAATTAACAATATAACTAATTATTTACTTTGAATTTTTAAGATTTAATCATTTACTTGCAAAAATTGTTATTTTTTTGTTATCTTTTCTTTATTTGTTCGGCATTTGTTTGTTGTTCCCACGTTGTGGTGTTCTTAAGTTGGAGGGACATACATGTAACTTTTGAATGAGACAATAGAATCACCATTAATATAAATTTGTGTTTTGTAGAGTGTTAAAGCTAAATAGAAAAATTATTTTTATTTATGAATATCGTATTTATAAAATTAGAGCTTGTATGCAATCATTGCAATTTGTTTTCAGATTTTGACCAATAAGTATTTTTTATGTTAATAGAGTAGTTTTTTTATGACTAAAATTATTTGGAGGAACATTTTTATCTTGATAATTTTAAAAGAAGTAACTCACATTAAATAAATTAAAAAAAAATAAAATAAATTTTAGGGTGTTTTTGTCTTTACATATGTTTATTCATGGATTGTAATCCATGAATTATTAATCCCACCAAATTAGGTGTATTAGTTATACACCCTATAATACCATATAGAATGTATAACTAATCTATATATTAATTGTACATTGCTCCAAAATTACTATCAAATAATTAGGGGTGTTCATGGTTTGGTTAAAAACCAAACCGAACCGTGAACCAAACCAAGCCGATTAAAAAAAATCGATATTTGATTAGGTTTGGTTTGATTTAAAATTTTTAAAATCAATACTTATGTGGTTTAGTTTTATTTTTCTCTAAAATAACCGACAAAATAATCAAACCGAACCTATAATTTTTTTATTTATTTTATATATATATATATGTATGTCTATATATGTATACACACATACATATGCATATATAAATTATATATATATTTTTCATAAATAAAATATAAATATTTTTTATATTTAAAATTTTAATCTTCAATTTAACTTTAGTCATATGTCTCCATCTAGTTGATGGTACGTTTTGAGATTCTATATGATTTTCGCACTTTGATGACAAATGATACTAATTGTGAAAATTATCTTGTTGTCTATGAGATTTTATAGGTGAGTTTTATTAGACTATAGTTAATCACTAGTTTTGAACTTTCTCTTTGGTCCATGTTGAGCAAAAAATTTATGTGTTTACCTTTTGGGTGATTTATCATATCATTCTCTTATATATAGTTTCTAAATACCTTTGTTGGAGCGTTTGTATGGTGTTGTTCATGGTTTTGCCAAAGTATAACACTAAATTGACATCTTAGTTTTAAGGTTCAGGAACAACACTCGTTTAACATCTCATATGTTGGATTAGATTTTTTAAAGATTTTTTTTTACTTTTATCATTAACTATAGTTATAAACCGAAAAGTCGAACCGAACCGAACTAAACCGATAAGAACCAAACCAACGGTTATTTTTTTGTGTTGGTTTGATTTGGTTTTAGAAATTTAAAAACCGACTAAGTTGGTTTGATTATGATTTTGACCAATAACTGACCCAAATCGACCCATGAACACTCCTACAAATAATGTATTAAATAATTCTATCATTTAATTCATAGATTATTAATGACAATAATCCACCCTTTTGGTGGCTCCTTATTTCAATTTGTGCACATTGTTGGCTAAAATACTGTTGTTAAAAGGGAATAATAAATAAAACAAATAAAAAAGAGGATAAATAATAGTACTACTCTATTACAGCACACAATGATGATATTTCGAAAAAAAGCATAGTATTAGTAGTTACCTATGTTAAAAAACACAAGAGAGAGAAATGTTACGTGCATTGTGGTGTTGAAAGCACAAACCCCAATCAAACTTTTGACATCACGTTTCTGGAATTGTGTGTCACTTCCAAATCATCCTCAATCCTCCGCCTATCGATCTCACCGCCCGCCGCCGGATCTTCTTAAACCTCTCAAATCCCCTCTCTGCCTAATTGCCCATCACACTTCCCAATTGATTCCATAACCAGTCGCTCGCTTACTGGCAGATCGATCTAATTCTTCAGTATTGCGAAACCGATTTGAGTAATGGCTGGGCAGAACCAAACAGCGAATATGGATCAATTCGAGGCTTATTTTCGTAGAGCAGATGTGGATCAGGATGGTCGGATCAGTGGTGCTGAGGCTGTTGCCTTTTTTCAAGGCTCCAATTTGCCTAAACCTGTCCTTGCTCAGGTGACTCATTTCTTCGGTGATTGATTTTAATTGTTGCAACTCCAGTTGCTACTATTACTTGTTAATCCATATTTGGCCACAATTCCGGCTATAATATTTAGTGTGAGCCTTTTGTATTTTTCAACTAGGTCATTCAGCACTATTGGATTTAGTGTAATTTTTGGGGGAAGGCGGTTCGGATGCTCCAGTCAGTTGAGCTTCCGTACTTATTGCTGTATAGCAGAATTAGGGTGTTTGTGGTGGAAAGACGTTTTTTAATTCAGAAAAGACGAAGAAGAGAAATTTACAATGGTTGCATTAGATGAATATTCTGGAACTCAACCTAACAATATGAAAATGTCTAGCAGATACGAGATAGATGAAAAGTTTAGTCAAAGAATATTAGTGAAACGACTATGCAAATAATAATTTCTGAGACCCTCACATTTATGTCTAGTAATATAATAAAAATGAATAGTAGTTACTAAAGTGTGTTAGTGCCACTTGAGAATGTTACAAAAGTCGCAGATAGCTCTCTGGTTCAGGCTGTTAGAGTGGTAAGACTCGGACATTATTTTTTGATACTTGATAAAGTAGTGCAACAACAATTACGGTGCTTGCCAGAAGACAGGTCTAAAACCAGATTCCAAGATAATCTAGATGTGGAAGAAGTTGTAGTTTGTAAATAGCCCATTTGCGACTACTGTCTAATGTCTGGATCTATCAATTTCCTCATTTCTTCTCACTACAGTTCACGTGCTCTTTTGCTTTTATGCAGATATGGACATATGTTGATCAAAGTCGTACCGGTTTCCTTAGCCGCCAGGAATTTTTCAACTATCTTAAGCTTGTTACAGTTGCACAGAAACGAGAGTTGACCCCAGAAATAGTAAAAGCCGCACTATTTACACCAGCTTCAGCTAAAATTCCTGCTCCCCAGATAAATCTTGCAGCAGTATCAGGTCCTCGCCCTGCGAATAAACTTGGTTCTGCAGCTCCTCCAGTTACTGGTGCTGCAGTGCCTCCAGTTAGTCGTGCTGCTCCAACAGCAGCACCAAGTTTTGGCATTGGGGGTCAACAGGGGTTACCAGTTCAGCAAAGCCAGTATGTGCGGCCTCCTCGACCACCCATTCCGAGCACCAGTTTCCCGTCTCAACCAGGTGTTTCTGGTCAAGGGATGCCAGGTGGTACAATGGCAGCTTTTAGTCCTGCTAATTCCTCTGGTGGGCTTGCTGGTAATGGTGGCTCCCAAGCAGCTGTTACTTCCCAAGCTCCTAATATCGGTATCAGTTCTAGAAGTCAGGATGGATTTGATCAGGTTTCTCCACAGCAGAACCAACAAAAGACCACTTATTCAGCACCACCAGGTTCATCTAATTTAAATGATGCAACTTTGCATGGTAACCAGACAGATGCTAAGGATCCTAAAGCCGCTCCAATCTCAGGAAATGGTTTTCCATCTGACTCGCTTTTTGGAGATGCTTTTTCAGTTGCATCAGTTCAACCCAAACAAACCTCTGCACCTAGTATATCTTCTGCCGGCAGCTTACCAGTCTCACCAGCCACGGTCCCTGCATCTGCAGGGCTCCAACATCCAGTAAGGGCCAGCTCAGTTGATTTACAAGTTGCACCTCCACAGCAACGAGTAAACCAGCATCAGCAAGCTCAGTTGACCGGGAGAACAAACCAACCGGTCTTAGTGCCAGGTGCTGCTGCAAATCCTAATGCAGCTGGAAATTCTCGTTCTAGTCAGTCTCAGCTTCCTTGGCGAAGAATGAGTCGGTCTGATTATCAGAAGTACAGCAAAGTATTCATGGCTGTGGACACAGACAGGGATGGAAAAATTACTGGCCAGGAGGCAAGGAACCTGTTTCTAAGTTGGAAGCTGCCTCGAGGTGTGATTTGCTTACCGCCTTGATCTATTTATGAAATACCATGTTTCTTCTGGTTGTTTCCTTCTAAGACAGATATTGCTTTGTTATGATCAACTGAATGCGCTTATGTTTGCTGCTGTTCTTGCAGTTAGAAGCCTTCAATTTTGATGATTGGGACTCTGGGACATGGAATGATCTCTTTGGTAGCTTGTAATTTTAGAAAGTTGGTCACCAATTTGTTTTCTTTTTCTTTTTTGCCAAGGGCAAGCACTTAAAAGCCCCTTATTCTTCTTGAACTTTCTATTTTTCCTTCAACTTCGGTAGTTGTGTTGTTCCACATTATTTTTTTGAGAAATGATGGGTTTTACAAAATCAGCAGCGCGGGGGAAGTGTTGAAATATGTTCGAGTGAACAAAAACTAAAAGAAAATCCCGTTCTAACCGTAAAGGGACTCTAAGGGGTCGTTTGGTGTGAGGTATAAGGGATAAATAGTCCCGGGATAAAATGAAGTATTATTTTATCCCATGTTTAGTTTGAAGGATTAGTTAGTACCGGGATTATTTATCCCACTATTTACACCATAGTGATGGGATAAGTTATCCTATACACATGCTGGGATAGCTAATCCCGGATTATACCGGGATAACTAATCCCCGGGATAACTCTTTCCCAACCAAACGACCCCTAAGAGACTAAGTATCGATTTTGCTTCATCTATGAATTCCTCTTCACGCCGTTATTAAAAAAATGAATTACTCTTTACACTAAAAAAAGTGTGAACACTGGGTTTGTTTGTTGTTGTTATTGTTACTCGGATTTGATTTGCTAGATTGAGCATGCTTTGTCTTCAACACATCTAACATTCCTTTCACTCCATACATAACCAAATACATGCCGGTATGTTATTCAACCATTCTATAGCTTCATGTTTAGTCTCTTAGGTACAGCTCTAAAAGTTGAGGTTTAGGTAGGAGACTGTTGGGTAGCCTTGGAGCTCTTAGCTTAATAAGTAATTGTATTTCATTTATTAATTAAAAGTACAAGTTGTCTTGTTAGGTCTTGCTTGATATGCTTATTATTTACTTTCATTTAGTTAGTGATAGACTTAAGAGCTCTGTGGATTTGTTAGAATCCCAATAAAATACTGTACAAATGTGAAATGACAATTATTTAGAATCCAATTAAAATACCGTACTAATGTTTAATGAAGACTATTTAGAATCCAATGAAAATACTGTACAAATGTCAAATGAAGATTATTTAGAATCCAATTAAAATATTGTACAAATCTCAAACGAAGATTATTCTTATAATAAATAAATCATCTACCCTTAAATTTTTTCCGTAGTTATCTCCTTTTTTCTAAAAGTTGGTTTAATTCTTACAAACTTTAGTTCTTTATTTTGAAGAGCTTAAACCAGATACGTTATCTAGTTAATCATCCCTGTGAAATTGGCTATTTGAAATACTTCTGATGGGTACACGGCCTATTGAATAGTGGAACTTGATTAGGTAGCTCACTTCTTCCCTGTTCAGACTTTTTTCTTGCTTGGTATGGGCTTTGCATCATAGGTTCTTAGGCTTAGAGTGCCTATAATTTTTATTCGAACATCTAGTAGCTTTTCTTAAAATTTACTTCTTAATAATTCAGGTATAGCGAATCGTTTTATGTTCCATTGGGGTTATGCACTTCTTATTTTTATCAGGCTACAATTTTCTTACAGGTCCTTTTAGACATTGTTGTGCTGTCTATTATGACCTGTGGTACAACATCTTTCTTGCTCATGAAAACTCATGCTGAATTTTCTTTCTATCTCCGAGCTGTTGGTCTTTCAAAACATTAATGTGGTATGCTTTTCGTTTGTCAGAGGTGCTGAAACAGGTATGGGATTTATCTGATCAAGACAATGACAGCATGCTGTCTTTAAGGGAATTCTGCATTGCTCTCTACCTGATGGAGCGGCACAGGGAAGGTCACCCGCTTCCTTCAGTCCTTCCGACCAATCTTATTTTTGACGAGTCATTATTGCCTGCTTCTGGTCAGCCTATCCCATCACAAGGTGCTGTTGCTTGGAGACACACCCCAGGTAAATTTATTTCCTCCCGTTTATAATATTCACTATGCATGTATGGTGACCAGTGACTGCGCATATGTTTATTAGCTAATAGAATTTCCCTCCGTTTATAGTATCCCATTTGTATCGCCATATCAGTCTGAAGAATTTCCTTCCTATTTTTATCTTTTGATTCAGTCTCATCCTTCCTCTGTTTTCCAGCCTCCCAGCAAACACAGGTGCCAAGGGGTCCAGGACAAATGGCTCCTGGTGCTCCGGGGAAGCCTCCACGTCCAGTTCCCATGCCCCAGCCCAATGAAGCTGTGCAGCCTGGTCAACAGAAGCCTAAAGTTCCTGCACTGGAAAAGCATCTTGTTGACCAACTTAGTCAAGAGGAACAGGATGCATTGAATTCAAAGTTCCAGGAAGCAACTGATGCAGAAAAGAAGGTGAAATTAAACTGTTCCTCTCAGCTGCTATTTCCTTTCGTCTTACTTTTTCTCGGTTCGTCAAATATTTTCTTCCTTTTTCCAAGATTATCTGCATTTTAAATTACATGAATAGGGTCTTTAACGAAACAAATTAGAAAATGAATGGTAATTTGAGAATAGATCTTGAACCGTATGTGTGTACCAGTGAAGTGTGTGAATACGACAACCAAAATTGTAACACTTGCAACAGAATGCAGTTTTGTGCATTGCAGGAAACTTGACATGATTTGCTGGCGTGTTCTGTGTTCTTTTGTTTCAGAACTAGATTATATTATATTTATTTGTTGGATCTGATGTACTGGAAGGAAAATGAGTACTTCTCTTTAGGAACCAATTGACAAAATAGTTTGTGTGATGTGTTAAACAAGAATGCTACAATTAATTTGCTTCAGAATGTGAATTATATGCATGGGTGTGGATAGTGTCTGGCTTGCATAATTTCCTTGGTTATCAGGCCATCAAAGTTATAGCACTAACTCTTCATTCTTTCTGAGTGTTTAGAGAACTACAATCAAAGAATATTTGACATTTGTGAATTTCCTTAATTGTTAATCTGATGCTATGGAGGATCAGAGTTGGATCTTCATGTTTGAATATAATTTAATTCTAGTGGAGCCTCTTCTTATGTCGGTTGGTGCTTTTGCTTTACTTCCAAGTGCTTGCAACTGCCAAATTTATTAATACAATTTCCCTCCTCTATGCTATAATATTGAAGGTCATGGAATTGGAGAAGGAAATTTTGGAAGCAAAAGAAAAAATTCAGTTCTACCATGCAAAGATGCAAGAAATAGTGAGTGTCTGATCTTTATGCACCTCAAGTTCAATCAGTTATAGTCAAAGAGCTATATATCTATTTTTTTTGGTTTAGGTAAATAATTTCTTTAACAATTGTGGAAACCCCGTATACGATCTGTATACCAAAAAGAGGAGAACCTTCAATGCTAAAATGGTCTGCTTTCTACTGTTATTTCTTTTACCAGATTTTATACAAAAGCCGTTGTGACAATAGACTAAATGAGATCACTCAAAGAACTTCTGCTGACAAAAGAGAGGTAAACTTTTCTAAACATAGGGAAACTGCATCTCATATATGTTGTTTAACTTAAAATGGAGAAGTTGACAGGTTGAGATATTGGCTAAAAAATATGAAGAGAAGTACAAGCAGACAGGAGATGTTGCTTCTAAATTGACAATTGAGGAGGCCACTTTTCGGGATATTCAGGTATTTTTGGATTTTTTGTCGAATGCATTGATGTAAAGTTAACATCCTTTTCTCATATTTTCTTGTAAATCATGTGAAATTGGCTTGCTTTTAAATGTTGTTGTGTTGCTTTACCTTTTATAGGAGAAAAAAATGGAGCTATACAAGGAAATTGTTAAAATGGATCAAGATGGCAAGACTGATGGTATCCAGGTTGGAATATTGTTTCACTGCTCAAGTTGGTAGAGATAAGTAGAACTTTTCTGAAGCAGAAGTTTTTCTTTTATAGGACCGTGCTAGTCACATTCAGGTGAACCTTGAGGAGCTAGTAAAATCACTGAATGAACGGTGCAAAACTTATGGGTTACGAGCTAAACCAACTACACTGCTTGAGCTTCCATTTGGTAATTGTAGTAGTCTTTTTGTTCTTTCAGTGATGAATAAGCTTTCATTTGGTTATCTCATCAATTGCTATATTTTTATTTTAAATTCAGTAAAATATAATAAAGAAGTCTGTTTTGAAAATATATCTCTAGTGCCTTGTTATTGTGTGCTGAATTGTGACTGACTAGTTAGTGTTCCCGAGAAGAATCTTGATGATTAAAAATGGTTCCCTGGAAGAAATTGTTGTTCTAGCGGAGTTTGTTCTGTACTTAGAAGTGCCATTTGAGTTTCACCTATCTTGATTCTTGGCCAATAATATAATGAGCTGGATGGGCTTGCAAAAAGTATTAATGATGAGGCACTTTAGCTGGATATTCGACCGCCTTTAATGGAGATACAAAAGTCACTGGTCAATCTCAAGCTGAAGTCTTCCATGCTTCTAGTCAGTTTTAGTGTATTCTTTATTGAGGCATTAACAAATTGCTGGCTGTTTATGGATGTGACTCTTTTAGCCAGTATATCTCTTAAGAAACCTCCAAGGTCTTCCCCTTTTACATTTACCTCATCATCATTTTGTTCATGATATGATGCTAATTTTGTTTGGAGATCCATTGTATTTTCAGTTGGTCAGCAATTTGTGGGGCCAAGTAGGAGGTGCATGATGTATAGCTTTAGCCACACTCACAAGTGGCAAATTTGTGTTACTGTCATAAGTGTCAAATTTGTGTAACCTAAGTTCAACGTGTTTCTGGCCTGTAATTTTCTTTGATATAAATTCTTTTCAAATGCTTTCTCATATCATTAATTGTATTTTCGAAGGTTGGCAACCAGGCATCCAAGAGGTTGCAGCAGACTGGGATGAAGAGTGGGATAAGTTTGAAGATGAAGGTATGTTTTAAGAAAGCAGCTTGTAAATCAAAGTGTTGACGCTCAAAATGCCTCCAGAGGCCGTTGAATCAGCTCTCTTTCTTCTTTGGGTTGCTTTTGGATGTGAGGGCTGTAGAAATTTATTAAATTTTGCCAACTTTATTGTTGAATCTTCTTTATTTCAGGATTCACTTTTGTGAAAGAGCTCACACTTGATGTAAAAAACGTCATTGCCCCACCTAAACCAAAGTTTTCATTGGTTCGCGAGAAAGCATCTTCTTTAGCTGAACATGATTCTGGAAAATCATCTGCTGATGCTGACACTGATGCAAAGATAGATAAGCTGCCCAAACATGTACAAGCTAGAGGTGTTAGTGACGTGGAATCTGCACATGGACGTGAGCAAACAGCAAGAAGTCCAACTGATAGTCCATCAAGGAGTAATGCAGTTGAAAGCCCGACAAAAGAATCGCAAGAGTCTATGTATGGGAAGGATGTCAACTTTGATGGTTCACCTCATGGTGCCCAAAGGTAATGTGGTGGTTCTCTCTTCTTTTGGACCATTTAATCTTTCATGCTCTCTTGTTTTCCAGATAAAGAATTCTGAAAATCTTCTGTACAGGAAGAACACTAGTTTTGATGGTTCACCTCATGCTGCCCAAAGGTAATGTGGTGGTTCTCTTCCTCTTTTTGGTGATTCAGTATATCATGTGCTTCTTGTTTTTCAATGACGAGAAATTGCGTTGAATACTCAATTGTAGAGGGATTCCACCTTCTACAAATTATTGTACAGTTCCCTTGAAATCTGAATTTCTTCATTTAATTTTACGAGTGCAGTGAACACTGGGGTACTGAATCTGTGTTCTCGAGGGACAAAGGTTTTGGTGAATCCGGCTGGGGTACATTTGATACCAACTTCGACTCTGATGCCGCATGGGATGTCAATTCTGTTGCAAAGGTAAATAGATTATTTTGCATTTTCTTTTTTTTCACTTTTCCAACTGCTAGGTTAGATGTAGGCCTTTGCATGTTGAAGAACGTTATTGTGTGGGCAACCTTCTACTTGTTTGCAGAGTTTGTCTCGTTTGGAAGAATACCTTTGGCATTATTTAAAGGCTGGAAGTCCACATTATATCGCTTGCTTTCTTTGTTTATGCAGGATTCAGATCATGACAATCTCAAGGAATCTTCTCTTTTTGAAGCTGATGATTGGGGATTAACTCCTATTAAGACGGGGTCCAAACAGTCCATCAACACTCTACCGAAGCAAATGCCATCTTTTGATTCTGTTCCTAGCACCCCAAGTTACAATGCAGGGTTAGACAGCACGTTCCCAAAGCAAAGCCCTTTCTTTGATTCTGTTCCTAGTACCCCAAGTTACAATGCTGGGTTAGACAACACGCTCCCAAAGCAAAGCCCTTTCTTTGATTCTGTTCCTAGCACCCCAAGTTACAATACTGGATTCAGTTATTCAGACAATACCTTACCCAAGCAAAGCCCTTTCTTTGATTCTGTTCCAAGCACCCCAAGTTACAACGCTGGATTCACTCAGACTGATACCTTGTTCTCGAGGCAAAGTCCCTTCTTTGATTCTGTGCCTAGCACACCAGCTCATAATTCAGGAGGTTCCCCAAATGCAGATAATATGTTCCAGAATAAGAGTCCATTTGCCTTCGGGGACTCAGTTCCAAGCACACCTATGTACAGTTCAACAAACTCGCCTCGAAGACTTAGTGAAGGGTTTGCAGAAAACTCGAACAGCTTCTCCAGATTTGATTCCTTTAACACGAATGATAGTGGCCCCTTTGGATCTCGTGACTCTTTTTCAAGATTTGATTCCTTTAACATGAATGATAGTGGCCCCTTTGGCACTCGTGACTCTCTTTCAAGATTTGATTCCATGCGCAGCACTAGAGACTCTGACTATGATCATGCTTCATTCCAGCAGCGGGACTCATTTGCTAGGTTCGATTCATTTCGCAGCACTGCAGACTCCGACTATAATTTTGGGCTCTTTCCTCCTCGTGAATCTCTAAGTAGGTTTGATTCCATGCGTAGCACCAGGGACACAGATCAAGGTCATGGTTTCACATCTTTTGATGATGCAGATCCATTTGGGTCAAGTGGGCCATTTAAGACGTCAGCAGAGAGTCAGACACCAAGGAGAGATTCTGATAGTTGGAAAGCGTTTTGATGGGATGATGGAGTATTAGTACGAAGTCCTTTTTTAATTCTATTTCATTTTTATCGTTTGGCCAGTTTGTTGTTTGTAGGTATGTAATGCTGTGACTAGTTAAAGATGTGTGCGGCATGCTTTAGCGTCACGATAAGCTGTGTTGCATTATTTTATTAGCTTGATTTTTTATTTTTTTTCTTGTGAATTTTGACCTCAACTACCACATTATTTTTTCGGACTTCAAAGTGGACAGAACTTTTGCTGGTTCACCAATATTGAATGTATAAAGTGTATCATGAGCATTTTTTATCAGTTAATATTTGAGAGATTTTGGTTTAGGAGTGGATTCGGTATCTCTGTAGCTGAGCCTTTTTTTTTTGTGTGTGTGTGTAGTTCATAGTCATCCTTCGGCTTGCAAAGCCGTGAATTTTGTGCTCCCATCTTATCACTGTGCTGTATTGCTGAACTAAATTGAATCATGGATTCGTAGTAAAAGAAGTGAATCTTATGTTGTCGTTTATTTTTATGTATGTATTGTTGGTTTAGGAGGTGGGGGAATTCCTAGCAAGTTATTTTAATGCTTGCGGATGTCTCTAGTTTCAGATGTAGAATATTACATTATACCTGACCTATTTAAAGGGTTATATTGCTAATTAGGTGTAATGTCTTGAATCTTGATCGAGGAAGAAGTATCCTGTTATCTTGCACAGGTCGAAGAAATATGAACTTTTAGCCTTTCTGTTCATCCATCCTAACATTAATATCCTAATTTCGTAAGGTGAGTTTATGCACATTTTATAAGTTAGGGTATTATTTACTTTTCGTCAGTCTAAAGGCTTCATTCATCATTTGCTTAGCATGTTGCTTCAGAAACCCACTTATGCCAGTGTGAAAAGGCAATATGTCAATGCCCCTGCCACAACTCAAGGACTTATCTAGGTGTTCAACAACTATGCTGTTTATCATCGGCAAGGGTAACTTGACAAATTTATCACCAGTATGAAAAAACAAAGGTGAACCTTGTTAATCACCTATTGAAGAGCAAACACTCAATAGATTGACCGAAGGTGCATAATATGCATCTTCTGAAAATCTGTTCACATAAAAAACAGAGAAATAACTAAGCCACTTGTGAAAAGATCTTAATCAGGGAAGAAGAGGTTCCATAGACGGCAAAACCTGTGCCCATGACGATAAATGCAGCATCCAAAGCCAAACTATACCAGCCAAGCTCATCTTTAAAGGCAATCAAGTGAAACAAAGCAGGCAACACAAACCCCAAAACAACACAAACACTGCTCCCAACAAGTGATGTGAAATCAGCAAAATTGGGTGCTGTCAATGCCACAAAAGGGACTGTCAAAATGACAAGCCATCTCAGCCACAAGCAGTATCTGCCTTCACAGAATCTCCTTTCCATCACTTCATAAACTGGATTCATCATCAATGGCAAAGCCAAGAAGAGGTCTATGCAAAGGCCAATCTGTACCAGGCTGCTAACCAGTCCCTGCCCAAAATTAGTAGTGATTATATCCTTGGTCTCTTCTCCAAAGGCAAAGTAACCCAATGCTCCAAAAGCACTATATACAAATGTTACAAAGGCCATTGACAAACCCAATATTTTTCCAAATTCGTCTTTGTCTCTTGTCTCAGATTCCAGAGGCAAAACCATTCCCATAGCTTCAAAAGCATAAATAGCCACACCAAGACCATAAAACAATACGCTGAATCCACCAAACATTTCTAAACTAGGCCTATTCTTGATACCAATCATCACATCTTCAACCATCACTACACCCAAAGCTCCTAAATCAACAATTTCAGCAAAAATACTCAAAGGGGCTAAAAGGGTCAGTGTTGGAATTGAATTCAACCCCAACTGAAATGGGAAACAACCCCATATATACATTGATTTAGGCGAAAATCCCAAGATTTTGGGATTTGTTTGTGCTCCAGAAGAATTGAACAGGTATACTAAAGTATTAGCTATGAAAATCATATATCCCACTGAAAAACATGCCTGGGAGAGGACAATCATAGCATCAACAACAATGCGACCGACAGGTCCACACACAGCAAATCCCAAATCACCAAAAGATGAGATTCTGACAGCTTCAAATTGTGATTCAAGCTTACGCTTTGAATAAACAAGAAGCATCATACAGTAATAAGCAAGAGTGGCTACTGAGATGATCAAGAGAGAGCCCATTACCCATCCTGTTTTCTTGAATGTATATGGAAGTCCAAGAACTCCTGCACCAACTAGAGACATGAAAATATTAGCAAAAGTCTTTAAAGGAGAAGAAAGCTGTTGCTTTTGCCCCAAAAATGGTACATCCTCTCCAGGGATTATTAGTGCATGGGATGATGAGCTTGCTTCGTTTGTCATAAACCCCATTGTCATATGAGTCTCTTCAATCCGGGTTTATTGCTATTGATTCGATGATCCTATAGGACGTGGTCAGCGAGAATTAATTATTGGGGGACAGACGGACCAGTAAAACAATCCCAACCAAGAATACAATTCAATCCAACCCAATACAAAAAAGATTGATATAAATGGAATCTTGATTTGATTGAGAATGTGGGGAAAGAATAACCAGCAAGAAACACAAAACAATATTGATAAAAATGAAATCTTTTTTGTTCTTTGTGGATGTTTTTCACGTTGATGATGTCTCTTATGCTAATTCTACAGTGTTTAAGCAAAGTCAAATGAATACTCCTCAATAAAAAAAAAACTAATAGAAAGTGACATTTGACCTGTATCTGTATTTGTGCATATCCATTTTGGGGGCATCCCTATTATAATTGGAATGATAAGAATGATTTATGTATACACATTGTTCACGGTTGTCTAAACCCAACTTACCTTCCCTGGTGTTTTAAATCACACGTTTGTCTAAATCCAACTTAACTTCTTCCATCTTTTCACTTGTGCTGTCTAAATCCAACTTAACTTCTTCCATCTTTTCACTTGTGCTGTATTGCTGAAATAAATTGAGTCATGGATTGGTAGTAAAAGAAGTGAATCTTATGTTGTCTTTCATTTTTATTTATTTATTGTTGGTTTGGGAGGTGGGGGAATTCCTAGCAAGTTATTTTACTGCTTGCGGATGTCTCTAGTTTCAGATGTAGAATATTACATTATACCTGACCTATTTAAAGAGTTATATTGCTATTTAGGTGTAATGTAGTTATATTGCTAATTAGGTGTAATGTCTTGAATCTTGATCGAGGAAGAAGTATCCGTTTTCCTGTTATCTTGCACAGGTAGAAGAAATATGAACTTTTAGCCTTTCTGTTCATCTTTCCTAACACTAATCTCCTAATTTCAGTAAGGTAGAGTTTATGCACATGTTATAAGCTAAGGGTAATATTTACTTTTCGTTAGTCTTAAGGATTCATTCATCATTTCCTTTGCATGTTGCATCTGAAACCCACTTATGCCCGGGTCAAAAGGCAACATGCCAATGCCCTTGCCACAACTCAAGGACTTATCTAGGTATCCAACAACTATGCTGTTTATCATCGGCCAAGGGGTAACTTAGACAAATTTATAGCCAGTATGAAAGAACAAAGGTGAATCTTGCTTTGACATAAGGAATTGAATATCATCTATTGAAGAGTAGTTTCACATAATATATTGACAGAAGGTGCATAATATGCATCTTCTGAAAAATCTGTTCACAGAAAAAATAAAGAAAAAGCTAAGCCGTTTGTGAAAAGATCTTAATCAGGGAAGAAGAGGTTCCATAGACTGCAAAAGCTGTGCCCATGACAAATAATGTAGCATCCACAGCCAAACTATACCAGCCCAGCTCATCCTTAAAGGCAATCAAGTGAAACAAAGCAGGCAACACAAACCCCAAAACAACACACACACTGCTCCCAACCAGTGATGTGAAATCAGCAAAATTGGGTACTGTCAGTGCCACCAACGGGACTGTCAAAACCACAAGCCATCTCAGCCACAAGCAGTATCTGCCTTCGCAGAATCTCCTTTCCATCACTTCATAAACTGGATTCATCATCAATGGCAAAGCTAAGAAGAGGTCTATGCAAAGGCCAATCTGTACCAGGCTGCTAACCAGCCCCTTCCCAAAATTAGTAGTGATTATATCTTTGGTCTCTTCCCCAAATGCTAAGTAACCCAATGCTCCAAAAGCACTATTCAGAAATGCTACAAAGGCCACTGACAAACCCAATATTTTCCCAAATTTGTCCTTGTCTCTTGTCTCAGATTCCAGAGGCAAAACCATTCCAATAGCTTCAAAAGTATAAACAGCCACACCAAGACCATAAAAAAATATACTGAATCCACCAAACATTTCTAAACTAGGCTTTTTCTTGATACCAATCATCACATCTTGAACCATCACTACACCCAAAGCTCCTATATCAACAATTTCAGCAAAAATACTCAAAGGGGCTAAAAGGGTCAGTGTTGGAATTGCATTCAATCCCAACTGGAATGGGAAACAACCCCATATATACATTGATTTCGGCGAAAATCCCAAGATTTTAGTATTTGCTTGTTCTCTAGAAGAATTGAACAAGTACACTAAAGTATTAGCTATGAAAATCATGTATCCCACTGAAAAACATACTTGGGAGAGAACAATCATTGCATCAACAACAATGCGACCGACAGATCCACACACCGCAAATCCCAAATCACCAAAAGATGAGATTTTGACATCTTCAGATTGCGATTCAAGCTTACGCTTTGAATAAACAAGAAGCATCATACAGTAATAATCAAGAGTGCCTACTGAGATGATCAAGAGAGAGCCCATTACCCATCCTGTTTTCTTGAATGTATATGGAAGTCCAAGAACTCCTGCACCAACTAGAGACATGAACATATTAGCAAAAGTCTTTAAAGGAGAAGAAAGCTGCTGCTGCTGCTTTTGCCCCAAAAATGGATCATCCTCTCCAGGGTTTTTTAGTGCATCTGACGATGAACTTGCTTCGTTTGTCTTAAACCCCATTGTCATAGGAACCTCCTCTTCAAGCCTTTCTGTCTCAAACCCCATTGTCATATGAACCTCTTGAAGATTATTGCTGTTGATTCGATGATCTATAAACGCGATCAGCGAGAATTAATTATCGGGGACAGACGGGTAAAACAATTCCAATCAAGAATACAATTCAAACCAACCCAATACAAAAACGGATCTGATAAAAAATTAATAAAAATGAAATCTTAGATTTGATTGACAATATGGAAGAAGAATAGTCAGCAAGAATCAGAAAGCAAGATTGATAAAAATAAATTAGTGCTTTTTTTGAGGATGTTGATGATGTGCATTTCCCATTTGGGGTATCTCTTATATAAATAATATCGAAGATTAGACTAATTATACCTTTTTTCACGTTTGTCTAATGTCAACTTAGTTGACGTTTTATCACATAAATTTTCCAATTACCATGACAAATCCAAGAAGATACTAAAAGGTCGAATAACTGCCGTTTTAAAAAAAATAACCTACCTTTTTTTTATTTATTTAAGAAATAATGATTTATTTTTTGATAATATTTTAATTTTAACTTTCCACATGTCATGTTTAACACCATCAGGATATTTTAATACATTTGACACAACTTTAATTTAAGATCATAAGATTCAAAATCTTCTTTTATTTTCTTAAACTTTGTGTAAGTTAAAATAGATCAAATTTTTTTTAAAACGAATGGAATAATATTTTTAAATAACAGTATCAAATATTATACATCGCATTAAATATCAAAGTTCTTTAAAATACATACCAAATACCATATCAATAAGATTATATTAAAATTATTGTATCAAAAATTTCGATTTCAATATGACAATAAATAATTATAACTTTTAAAAAAAATTATATTCAATATTATAAAAAGGAAAATAAAATCATAAAATTAATAATTAAAATTTTTTGAAGCCTTGACATTTTGGAAGTTAAAGCACCTCTATTTTCTCCAAATATCTTTTCCTGATTTGGATGAAGTATTAATGTGTCATAGTGGATGAAATTAATACGTGTATTGATGTTTTTGGATGTGAATCGTTACTTCAGCTTCAAACTCTTCTATTTCTGTGCGTATAGCAAGTTTTAATGTTATGTTTTGATTCATGAATTTAGGAATCGTTCGGTAGAATGTGTTAAAGAGAAAATATACGTATCGTTGTATCAGGCATAATGGCCAACTAAGTTGCTCGGACTCTTCAAAAATGTCTACGGGTGCATGTCGGATTCTCCAAAAAAAGTATTTTTTTGAAGGATCTGACATGGCTGAGACAACATCTTTGGTGGATCCGAGCAACTTAGATTGCATAACATAAGATAAGTGTTATAATCATAAATTGGCCATTTTTGAGTAATTATAGCTTCTTCCAGTAAACAATCATATACATGAAAATTACCCTCACAAATAATAGCTTCACAAATTTATTACTAGTAGGAACAAAGAGTGAACTTGCTTACCCTTTGCTTAGGAATTAAAACAAAGAACAATCTCTTCAGTAGTAATCTGAATTCAATTTTTATACCATTATCCACAACATACATACACCTTATGAAATGCTATGACAAAAAACACTAGAGCTTTTTTGCTAAGATCTCCATCAATGAAGAAGAGGTTCCATAGACGGCAAAAACTGTGCCCATGACAATCAGTGCAGCATCAGAAGCCAAACCATGCCATCTCAATTCATTCTTAAAGGCAATCAAGTGAAACAAAGCAGGCAACACAAACCCCAAAACAATGCACACACTGCTCCCAACAAGTGACAAGAAATCAGCAAAGTTGGGCACAACCAATGCAATAAAAGTCACTGCTAAAACCACTAGCCATCTCAGCCACACACAGTACCGGCCTTCACAGAATCTCCTTTCCATCACTTCGTAGACAGGATTCATCATAAGTGGGAAAGTGAAAAACAGGTTTATGCAAAGGCCAAGTTGAACAAAGGTGCTAAGCAATCCCTGCCCAAGATTTGTAGTGATTATATCCTTTGTGTCTTCCCCAAATGCAAAGTACCCCAACACTCCAAAAGCACCAAACAGCAAAGATATGAATGCCATTGCCAAACCCAAGATTTTACCGAACTTGTCCTTGTCTCTTGTCTCTGATTCCAGAGGCAAAACCATACCAATCCCTTCAAAAGCATACACAGCCACACCAAGACCATAGAAGAACACATTGAACCCACCAAACATTTCAAGAACAGACCTGTTCTGGAGGTAAATCATGACATCCTCAACCATCACAACACCCATAGCTCCTAATTCAACAACATCAGCAAAAATGCTCAAGGGGGCTAAAAGGGTCAGCGTGGGAACTGAATTCAACCCCAACTGGAATGGGAAACAGCCCCATATATACACAGCCTTGGGTGAAAATCCCAAGATTCTGGGATCTGGTTTTGCAATTGAATAATTAAACAAATATGCTAAAGTATTAGCCACAAAAATCAAGTAACTAACGCAAAAACCAGCTTGGGATAGAATAATCATAACATCAACAGACAATCTACCAACAGGTCCACACACAGCAAACCCCAAATCACCAAAAGATGAAACCTTTGCAGCTTTAATACTACAAGATTCAATCTTTCTCCTAGAATAGACCAAAAGCATCATACAATGGTAAGTAAGAAAGGCAACTGAGAAAAGCATAACAGAACCCATAACCCATCCCGTTCTCTTGAAAGTGTAAGGAAGACCAAGAACTCCAGCTCCAACTATAGCTATAAAAACATTAGCAAAAGTCTTGGAAGGAGAAGAAAGGTGTTGATTCTTGCCTAAAAGTGGTGTATCCTCTCTTGGGATGCTCAAAACATGAGATGATGAGCTTGCTTCATCTTTCTTAAACCCCATAGTCTTCTCACCCCAAAATCAAGAACACACCACCACAGTAATTAAAAATGCTCAAAGTTTTTAGATTTGATTGACAAGAATGCCGATCAAGATTGAATCCTTTCCCCTTTTCTTGCTCTTTGTGAATCTTTTAGGGGGAAAAGGTAGGAGAATTAGAGAGAGAGAGAGAGAGAGAGAAAATGAAAACGGTAAGCGGTAGGAGTCTCCGTTTGCTATATTCTAGCCCTCCCTTAAACTGCCGACGGCTGTTAGAGCTTGTTGAAATGTGGTGGTGGGCCTTTTGCGGAGCTGTAGCTTTCCAAATCAAAGCAACTTGAAAATTGAAACACATGACAAAAATGAACCAACACACACACACACACACAAAAAAAAAAAAAAAAAAAAAAAAATTAATAAAAATACTTCCTCCATTCATTTTTATTCCTCTCTACTTATATTTCTAAATAAATTGCTTTCTTCAATCCTTTAAAAATAATCTGATCAAAAAAATTTTAATTACATTCTTATTAGAATTATCAAAATCATTAGAGGAGTGAGGACTTTATTAAAGACATGTGTCCCACCAGTACTCCCTTCCTCCCATTGAACTTTTTGATTTATAAAGATATTTAAGAAAAAAATTAAAATTTATAATTTGAAATGAGATTATCATTAAGAAAAGCGAGCCATACAAACTACTAAGGGAATAGAAAAATATATATCGAGAGAGAGAAATCTCTTATTTTAATATAGATGTGACGGAAGCATTAAAGTGTTTTTTTTCCCGTGAAAAGAATAGAGATTGGAGAAGAGAAAATAGGGAGAACATTACGAGTTAAAATCACACTAATAAAATAAAAATAATCAATCAATTAAATTATGAGTTAAAACCACACTAATAAAATAAAAACAATCAATCAAATAAATTACTGAGATTTCCGACGAAAGCATTAAAATAACTACTACAATTTTATTTGTTGAATGTAGGCCCCACGAATATTTGCTTATATCAGAGTATCAGACCAAGTACCTCACATTTTTATTACTCCTGTGTTTTGCTTTAGCGGTAAAAAGTGAAGATGAGACTCATTTTAATTAAATTAAATTACTAAAGGGACATGTTCTATCATCTTTATAGCTAAATAACAAAATTTGTTGCTAATTTTATTTATGAATTTCTTTTTTATATAAAAAATGTAGAGTTGTCAATACGGGTTGCCCAGTTCATATGGGCTAGTCCATACGGGCTTTGAGTTTAATGGATCACGTTGGGCTAGTCCATTTAAATGACGGGCCAAAAAATACCAAACCCACACTATTACTTTGTGAGTTGTGAGCCTCACGGGCCAGCCCACTTTTAAAAAAATAATATTTTATAATTTAATTTCGCACTATTAATAAACATAAATATTTATCACACAACAATACATAGTATTAATGTTCGTTAATCAAAAGGAAGTCAGAGCTTGAATCACCCAAAGTAGGAAGAAATCGAAGAGGTGGCACCACTTAATCGGAAACATCACGATTGAAAGCCGATGACGCGTTGAGGGAGATATAGTGAAGAGGAGGCGCGGCTAGCTGAAATAAGGAAATTAGGAAAGTGAAGAGTATAATGTACTCTTTATGTTTTAGTGGTAGATATTTAATTGTTGTATTATTTATTAGATTGGAAGGTAGGAAACTTTTCAGTTTCCATTTTCTTTGTTAATGGAACCGGTCAATGGTCATCATTGGACTTGGTTGTTTTTTAACTCTTTTATTATTTTTCAGTATTTTATTTTATTTTTAAATTATTTATTATTTAACTGACAGGCCGGTCCACGGGCTAGCCCAACCCACATTCGTCAAGCCCTGCGGGCCATGGGCTTATTCGGGCTAGGCTAAAAAGCCCTGTTCTTAAATGGGCTGCAAAAATTAAAACTCACCCTATCAAATTACAGGTCGGGTCGAACTGGCCCGCCGAGCCTTGACCCATATTGACGGCTCTAAAAAAAATAGTGACTGATTAGAGATGAAATTCACAGTTGATTCAATTTTTTTTTATAGTATATAAATATATAACTCAAATATTATAAAATTTGATGCTCTAATCGAGAAAATCTTACAATGGTTGGGACACAACCAACAATAGTTGTGAGAGGCCACCACATATTTGTGACAAATGTCTTTGTGAGACCCTTTTGTCAGCACTTTGTTTTCCTACATTAGCTCCTCTTCTCTTTTTCAATTTTTCTTTCGGGTAACTCTTTTTCCTCTTCTTTGTTTTAATTTTTTTTTTATTACTACTTTTCACAAATATTAAACAGGTAAATGGATGACTAATATAAATTTTAGCAAAATGAATTAATACTAATCTAGATTACGCCTATTTCTTTTAAGTATTTTCTGATATATTTAAAAGATGTGAACTTTTTTCTCAATTTATTTTAATTTAAATTTTAGACTTTATAACTTAAGATTTTTATACATTGAGTTAATTCTTTAAATGACCATTCAACTTAGCAAAATTATCTAATCATTTATGAATTTTTGCACCTTAAAATCTTCTTAAGTCCTTACAAAAACGTAATCAACCTCATTTTTAATTATTACAAGGACAAAATATAAAAATAAAGTTAATAAAAAAATATTGAACAACTTTTGAATATTTTTGTTCTATCAAGCCATTTTATTTCATAATTCCTCTCGTGTTTAAGAAATACAATTTGACCTTTTTACCCTTAGTAATATATTCATTTGTATAGTATATTACATAAATACCTTTTAGAAATTAAAAAAAATATAATTTTTATTTGTTAATTTAAAATTGGATGACTTTTATTTTATGTGATAAATAAATAAAAGAGTGATTTATGTGTGATAAATTTAAAAATTAAATAGCTTTATATATAAGAAAAATATTTTTGTATGATAAACTCAAAGTTGAATAACCACATGTAAAATTATTTAGAAATTCTTCAATTTAAATATCCAGTTTTTCAATCGTTCAGATCTTAATATTCACCAACAACTTTTAAAAAATTGTGGATGTGCTTGATAAAAAAATCTTAAATAAAAAAGTGTTTAACAGCCCTTGTTTATCAAGCACATCCACAATTTTTTTCAGTTTCAACACTTCTATCCAAACATTTATCTCTTTAATTTCTAAACACTTATTTTCAACTTTTAAAAACATAAATTAAAAAGTTATTTTTAAATTCTATCCAAACGGACTCTTAATTGGTCTTAAATTAAAAATATATAAACGACATTCAAGTATTCTTTAACTTTTATGATTTTAAACATGTTTTGTAAAAAATTAAAATTAATTTTTTTTTAGAAAATGAAAAAGACATTTTTTTTAAATGAACTTATAGAAAAATGACATAAATAAATTTAAACAAAAAAAATACTATATAAATTTGATTTGGTTTCAAATATCTACAAATAAAAATTAGGAAGAAAAAAAAAACATTAATTCGATTAGTTTCATGAGCACGAGAAAAATTATAAAGTAAAAATAAAAAAAGACAAAAAAATAATAAATAAAAATTTAACTCTAAAATAAAAGAGTAAAAAAGTTGAGTTGTCTTAAAAAAAAAAAAAAAGGTAAAGGAATAAGGAGAGAAAGGAAGAGGCAATTATTTTGATAGGTGGACCCCATAAAATTGATGTGTCAAAATAATAGGGCCTCATGCAAATATGATGTGGTGCATGAGGCCCATAGTAAAATATTGGAAAAATAACAGAAACTAGCATATCTAAGACTATAATTACAATAAATAGCAATACTATTCCAAAATTACAACTTATAGCAAAAGTAGCAATACTTTACCCTCTTTTTAGAGAGGAGCGTGTATTTCTCCATCAGTTTGTCTTTTCCCTTTTTTCACGCAATATTCACTTCTCTCTCTCCAATTAACCACATCTTCTATTTTTTTTTCAATTTCTACTTTTATCTCTCAATCTTTTGATAAACAGTGTGCTCCATAGTATTTGCATCTCATCTTTTCAAATAATTTATATATTTTTTTTTCGTATTGCTTTCTTCTTTTATTTTTTTGGTGTTTTGTGATTTTTTTGGTTTTTTTCCAGTGAAGGAATGTCGCTCCCGACGATGGATGGGCTAGTGGCTTCGATTGGACTCGACGGTTTAACATATTTTTGATAAAACACATAGATTATTGTTGCCTACAAAAGAAGAGTTTAACTGATTTCCTCTGATTGCTTATCCATGAGACAGCTTCATAGGCTATGACATCCAGTTTTCAACATTTCTTGTTCTATTAACATGATTTCCTCATCTTTATTACCGTGACCATGAGCGAAAGTCATTTTCAATTAGTCTCTTGCTGAAAAATATTTTGCCTTTTTACTATTTTGATGGGAGTACTGTTGTATCTACACTTCCTTAGAGATTCTCTAATCTGTGGTTCATTATAGGATTGCAAAATATCAGGAAGTAAATCCTGGTGTTTTCACAATAGTAACTTTCCCATTCCTCTTTGTTGTCATGTTCGGAGACTAGGGACATGGTATATGCTTGTTTCTTGCAAGACATTTTTCGGTGAATTTTCAACGGAGGGAGGGTCTATCCGGCGAATTGCACCGTGACGGTGATCAACAGCGACAGTAATGGCGTTTTACCAACGAGTATTAACCAAAATCAATCACAGGGGTTGAACTCTATTCGTTGATTCGCTGATTTTGCATATCCACTCTTAGCCAGTTTGTATGGATTTTTTGATGATGTGATAGCGGTGGATCAGTATATTCCGACGAGATTTCTATAATATGTAATTTTTACTATATAGATATGTATTTGCATTTTGTAATGATAAGATTTGTATTTATATTTATATTTGTATTTGGTACTGGTAAGATTTGTATTTGCTACAATGTAGATATGTATTTGTATTTGGTATTGTAAAATTTGTATTTATTTCAGTATAGATATGTACTTTTTTAGTTGTAATCTTACATTTTATGGACAATATGTTCATATATGTATTTTTGTCTTTATGAATAATACATATGTTCATTCGAGTTTACATATGTATTTATGTCTAATCCAAATACATTTTTCAGAAATATGTATGGATTCTTGTTATTTATATGCAGACATGTTTTACTAATGCATATGTATTTTACTAAATCGTTTTGACATTTAAATGTTATACATGTTACAATTTAGATATATATTTAGATTTTTGATGTTTAAACTTTTCAAATAGAATATTTGGTGGTTTGTTTATGTAAATGTTAGCAATATGTCTTTATTAACTTCTGTTGTATCCAATTTTTGCATATGTATCTATGTCTAATGCATATGTATTTTTCATTTATGCTTATATATGCATATATTTTTTTTTTTATAGATTTGCATATATATTTTTGAACAATACTTAGTTATTGTATTGTTATGCACAAGTCCATATAGATTTATGAGTCATATGTATTTATTAATAATACATATGTTCATTCCAGTGTACATATGTATTTTTACTAATGCATAGATATTTTACAAGTCTGTAGGTACTTTTTTTCCTGGTATGCATATGTATATATAATTGTCTGAATATATATTTTTTTGCAATGCATATGTGTAACGCCCCGGAAAATGGGTCCCGGAGCGTCACACGGTGCTTGAGTCTACAAGTAGTCCCAAGCTAACCCTTTGAGCCATTTTCATTCAGTTCAACACAAATCAACGGGGTTTTCATAAATAACCCTCAAATATCAACAGAGCAATCATCATCCAAGAATAAAAGAATTTCAGAAAAGATAACAAAATACGACTTATTAGTCAACTCCCAACATCTATACTAGTCTGACAAGCCTCTAAGAAAATCAATAAAACCAGCGAGCCATTGAGACATGCCTCAACTGACTCATACTCAGTTATCAAATGTAAACAATTCCGTGAAACCAACATCAGACATTACGTCCTCGGAACATGAGAACTCACCACAACAGAGGATGCAGAACAGCGGGTCCGAAGAATCACTGTCGAACTTGGAACTGAGCACCTGAACCTACATTCCGAGAAAATGCAGCCCACATCCGAAGATGTGGGTCAGTACCATGGAAAAGAACCGAGTATATGGGGGTGTATGCAGTTGTATAAACATCATCATCATAATTATTTATAAGAAATATGCAAAATATATGAAAGACCCACATAGCCCGAAGAAAATCATCATAATCATGAGAGGATAAAATAAGTATAATAACACATGTGAGTCATCATATAATTTGTCAATCACTTTCAGTTCATCAAGAATATCAATTCTCATAATGTAAATATCATTTAAATCTTTCGAAAGAGTAACTTTCACAACTTCACTTTCAAATCACTTCACCGTTCACCATAGACACAAGGAAACACACACACACTGGGAGATCCTATAACCGACATAAACCATGTGAGCTACATGGAGTCCAACGTACAACCCACGTTGGGGAGAGCCGTCCTATCCTTGCCATCGGAGTAGGACTATCGATATCATATCCATACAAACTAGTGATCACTATATAAATCAGCCCCAGGCTCACTCCTACGGGGGCACATAGTTCTAGGAAAGTAAGGCCGCTTTATACCTCCCACTCAGTGCTAAAGATTTCTCCCGGACTTAGCTCAGATCATTTCAAAGACAATCCACAACAAAATAATTTTAGTAATATATAAATATACATCGGGAGCCATCATGCTTCCCATCTATCAAAATCAACCACGTTGTGAATTTCTTTCACACTCGAGTTCAAAACAACTCCATTAAGATCAAAAGGTCAAATCATTCAAAATATCTCAAATATTCAACATCAACATGCTTATAACACACACTTTCTCAAAAAAACACAATTTTCAATGGGGATTCACGACTCAAATATCAAAATCATGATAAATATCGTTCAAGATTCACGTTTTATATCTCCACACATGTAAATTCATCTTTCAAAATCATAAACATCAAGATTTCATAATAATCATCATAAGATATTGGTTCATGCTTCAAATTCATAAAAAATCAAATAAAAATCATGCCTTTGTAAAGAAAATTACTTTTGGGCACAAGAACGAAAGAGAGTTCTTGTTGAAAAACCCCACATACCTTAAATGATGAACTTTAGATCGATACTTGTTTTTGAGATGTTAATCGTTCCTTTGAATGATGGTTCTTGGAGTTCTTGAACTAGGAACTTAGAATCTTGAATAAATTTGC
>NC_061112.1:136975174-136975796 GCF_002878395.1 Capsicum annuum | reverse complement strand
TTGAACTAGGAACTTGGAATCTTGAATAAATTTGCAGAATTAATGGTGAACTTTGGAGGTTCTTGAAGTTCTTGAACTAGGAACTTGGAATCTTGAATAAATTTGCAGAATTAATGGTGAACTTTGGAGGTTCTTGAAGTTGGATGTAGGAGCTTAGAGTTTTCTTTCTGAGGAAATTTGATAAAATATAACATATAATGCTTCTAATAGGCTTTAATATAGGGTTTGGATGGATTTTGGGTGAGGGGGAATGACCAAAACGCCCCTAAAAATCACATAATTCTCGAATCTGTCCTTTGGTGGACTGTTTTGATAGTCTGAAGTAGATCAACCATAACGTTTTACTCCGATATCCAAATTAGATGAAACTAATTTCATTAGAAAGAGGACTCCCATATCTTTCCGTTGATATATAGTATCTCACCCATATCATTGTGTACGACGAGTTATGATTGTTTGAAATTGACCCAAAAATTTGCTTTTGATAGGGTGAAGTAGATCGGCCATAACTTTGTGCTCCGATAGACAAATTAGATGAAACCAATTTCATTGGAAAGAGGACTCGCAGAGCTTTACATTGATATATAGTAGATCACCCAAATCATTATGTACAAGGAGTTAT
>NC_061112.1:136974279-136975074 GCF_002878395.1 Capsicum annuum | reverse complement strand
TCATAATCTAAGACATTCCACACGAAAAAATTTATAATTCATTCTAGAAGATAGAACCCAATGCATTTACGCACAAAAGTTCAACGAAAAATTTCCCGGGGTATTACAATATGTCATAACTGAAAAATACATATGTTCCTCCCAATTATGACTAAATACATATTTATGAATAATTCATATGTTCATTCCAGCTTGCATATGTATTTATGTCTAATGCAAATACATTTTTTCAGAAATACATATGGATCCTTGTTATTATATGGAGACGTGTTTTACTAACGGATATGTATTTTACTAGTATGAATATATATTTTTCATGATATGCATATATATATATATATATGTCTTACAAAATATATTCAAAATAAATTAAGTTAATCAAGCTCGGTAAAATAAATGCAACATTAAAACTATAACAAGTTCAATAATAAGTTCAATAACAAGTTCAAAATTTAGAAAAACATAATTCTCAATGAAAATATTCAACAATTATTTTTTGACAAAATACATCAACAAACTTTTCATTTGTTGTATTTCCTATATGAACGTCTATTGTGACCTTTAAGCCCACATGAACTCCAACAATTTTTGTTTTTCTTTTCGAACATATCTTTTCCGAATTTTTCATGATCCTTCTTTGGAGGTCTTCCAGAGGGCCGCTTGTGTTTTGGGGGCAAAACTACCTCCTCCAATATTTTTTGTGATTTTAATCAGTCATCTTTATGTGGTAGAGAATAAATTAGAAGATCATACGTTCTCAAGACAGTTTCTTTCACCTCATTCTTCTTTTAGAAT
>NC_061112.1:136935754-136974179 GCF_002878395.1 Capsicum annuum | reverse complement strand
TATGTATATTATAAGTACATACTACTGGAAACATATGTAACTTCCAGTGAACACATAAACATGTTGCATATATATATTATAAATACATGCAGCTGGAAACATTTATAACTGCCACTGAACACATGAACATAGTGTATATGTATATTTTAAATACATACAGCTGAAAACATATGTAACTGCCAGTGAACATATAAACAGAGTGCATATGTATATTGTAAATACATACATCTGGAAACAAATATAAGTTCAAATAGTAGTTATCCTCGACTAAGATTCAAATTTAACGTATAATAATTATATCTCAATTTTCAAATGACATAAACAATGATAACTTTGAATTTGAAAAAAAATCACTCAGAATATGTTTTTCAAAAATTGATAAAATTCGAAATACGATCTCAATTTTTGAACTCCATGACTGTTATGCAATTTTGTTATACAATTTTTAGATTTTTTTCGCAATTATATTTTTTGAAAATAACAAATCAAATCTAGTTTGTTTATCGTTTCCAGAAATTTTCGCAATTGAATAAATATGATCTTAAAGTTTGTTTATCCATACCTGTAATTGTCACGTTATTTATTCAATTGTTCTTCGTAAAATACAGACGTTCATCAACGATATTCCAATCACTCAATTTTTTTTTTGAATATGCTTTTAAAATTTAAAATTTAACATATAAGAATTGTTACTTATGTCTCTATAAATACATAACGACAAATAAAACAATGAATTTGATCAAAAAAAATATCGCTGACAAAATTTTCAATCAGAAAATTCAAAATACGCTACAAAAAATTAAACTTTATGAATGTTGAGCAAACTTGTTATTACATTTCTACAAATTTCCTCAATTACAAAAAGAAAGAAAGTAATCTCAATATTTGTTTATCCATACCTGTAAATGACGTGATTTTTTTTTTCAATTATATTTCGTCAATTTCAGAAACGTTGCCCAATGATATTGGAATCACCAAATTTTTATTTTTTTTGAATTTGATTTTGAGTTGTTGTTTATGGAAAAGGTTTTTTGAATTAAGTTGATGTATTTTAATGGTTAAGGTAAAATTAAAAGAGTCATAAAAGGTGGCTACAAATAAGCAACGGTTTCATTCCTTACTTAACTCTAACTAATTAGAGTTAAATAAGGACGGATACCCTATTTGTATGTGTATTTTTATAGCAACCTTTTACTGAAATACAAAATACATATTGCTATTTTTCGTAATTTTAAAATTGTTGCTACAAAAGTTATAATTAAAACTTTATAGTTGCTATTTCTGAAATTTTTCCAATTTTCCCTCTAACCGGGGTATGATCAAGTTATCTCTCGATGATCATTAATTAGTATTCTTATAAAAATATTAACTAATATGCCATCATCCGCTAAAATTCACAACTATATGAAAAAAAATTCTATTTAGCAAT
Organism: Capsicum annuum; assembly: GCF_002878395.1. Classification (NCBI taxonomy): domain Eukaryota; kingdom Viridiplantae; phylum Streptophyta; class Magnoliopsida; order Solanales; family Solanaceae; genus Capsicum; species Capsicum annuum. The sequence goes on along the minus strand of NC_061112.1, from coordinate 136,972,750 downwards.
AATAAAACTTAATTCTTTCTGTTTTAATAAATAGGGCCTTATTTTAGACATTAGTTGCATGATAGTAATAAATTTATGCAAGACAGAAAACATTAGAAAGTAATTCCTCCGTTTCAAATTGAGATGGTATATTGATTAAGAAAAATAATTAATATCATGGCTAGTTTATCATAATATCCCTATTAAATGATGTTTACATTTTAATTTGAAGAAAAAATAATTAACGCAAAGGATAAAACATGAAATTTTTTTTTGTCTATTCTTGATTGATGAAAAAAAACAAGTAAAATGAAAAATCAAATTAGGAAATTAGAGATAGAGGGAGTACATACTACATAAACACACACAGGGGAAACCTGTCTTTGTGTCTTGAGAAAATGCTCAAATATGTCATCGAACTATCAGAAATGGCTTATTTATATCATTCGTTAAAAATTTGACTCGTTTATACCATTGCCGTTACAAAACAGGTTCATCTATGTCATTACTTGTTAACAGTGTTTTTTCAAAAACAACTTTGCCATGTGTCGTCTTACTAGAGGTCCACGACATTAATTAAAACAAAGAGAAAAGACTTAAATATGCCATCGAACTATCGAAAATGGCTCATTTATGTCATCCGTTAAAAGTTTGACTCATTTATGCCATCGTCATTACAAAACAGGTTCATACATGTCAGTACTTGTTAATGACATTTTTTCAAAAACTGTTTTGCCATGTGTCAGCTTACTAGAGGTCCACGTCACTAATTAAAATAAATCAATAAGAATTGATTTATTTTCTCTTACATTTTGTTCATAATAGTCAGTGCCTTGAATCTTTGAGGAAGATCACCCGTCATAGCATTGAATGAAATAATTCCGAAGCAAATATTAATCGACCAAAATGTATGCAATAGAGAATGATTAACTAGTCATTTTAAGGTTTGTAAGGCTTGGCAAAAGAATATTTTTGGCCTCACTAGTTTTTACAGTTATTGGAGCTTGGCCTAAGAATATCTCAAAAAATATTAAGCTATTTAGCTAACTTAATTGGGACAATAATATAATTTTAATTAGTGACGTGGATCTCTAGTAAGACGACGCGTGACAATGCTGTATTTGAAAAACCACGGTTAACAAGTAATGGAATGGATGAACGCGTTTTGTAACGACAATAACATAAACAAGATAAACTTTTAGCGGATGGCATTAATGAGCCATTTCGATGGCATAATTGAGACTTTTTGCACTATTTTAATTGATGATGTGGACCTCTAGTAAGATGACACGTGGCAAAGTTGTTTTTTAAAAACCACCATTAACAAGTAATGGCACGAATGAACTTGTTTTGTAACAGCGATGACATAAACGAGCTAAACTTTTGACAGATGATATAAATAAGCTATTTCTAATAGTTTGATGACATATTTTAGTCTTTTTCCATCTTTTCTTTCTTTGGTTTGTTTGTGGCCGAAAAAATAGATAATAAGAACGTCGCTTTTCTTGTATTTTTATTAATAGAAGTGCAAGGCCCGTGTCAGCATAGATTCAACAATAAAACATGTGGATTGCAATTTTTAAGTTTTAGAATTTATGTTGGAGTAGGAAGTTTGAGCAGTAGAATGTTTTCATTGGTACAATAAAATATACTTATAAAATATTTTTCTGTAAATTTTTTATCAAACTTTTCTTTTGTATATATTCCTTCTATTGAAACGTAGGAGTCGTTTGTTATAGTGTATAAATTTTCTTTTTGAATAGAATATACTAGTAATATTTGTATTAGTAATGCTTCTATTAATAAATGCTGGTATTATTTATGTTAACATTGGTTCTTATACATTGTTTAACGTGCTGCATTAAAATTTACCTTTTCGATTTTGATATATTTAAATAAAAATATTTTTTTTGTAAAAAAGAATTGCACATACATTTTAAGATTCATTCGAGATCTAGCACGGGTTCAATATATTAATTTTTATCTCAATTTATATGACACAAATAGAATTTAGATAATCAATCATACTTTTAATAGGTATTTAGATAATTTAATTTGTTAACTATTGTAATTTATAATATTTTTATGTAATTTTTAAATAATATGTATTATTTTTATTGTCCTAACTTTTGTGGCATTGATAGTCAATTATATTTTAAAAATAATTTAAGTTTTTAATTATTGTGATTTATAATACTTTTCTTCTATTCCAATTTCAGCGACACTAATATAATTTCAAGAGTCGACCAAATATTTTAGATTTTCTAAATCTTTTAAATTGTTAATTATTGTTATTTCTAGTATTTTTCATGTAATTTTTTTGAAATATATAACATATTAAATTATTTTTAGATATTTTAAATTGTTAACTATTGTAATTTATAATACTTTTTATATAATTTTTTTTGAATAATATATGCTACTCTCCTTGTCCAGAGTTTTGTGTCGACAATAGTCAATTATATTTTTTAAATAATTTAAATTTTTTATCATTGTAATTTATAATATTTTTCTATTTCAATTTATGTGGAACAATGCTTAAATGACCATAATAATTAATTAGGGGTGATATAGTAAAATGTAATTATTATTATTTATTATTTTTATTATGTATATGTGTTGATTCAAGAAGAATTTGGAAACATTTAGAAATGTGTTGAATGTTACAAATGTTAATAATCCATTTGGTACTTCTTGATTTCTCTACATTTATCTCTTGTTTGTTTTTACTCTTTGCTCTTTAAATATGTTACTCTTCTTGTCTAAATTTTTATGGCATTGATAGTCAATTATGTTTTAAAAATAATTTAAGTTTTTAATTATTGTGATTTATAATACTTTTCTTCTATTCCAATTTCAGTGACACTAATATAATTTTAAAAGTTGACCAAATATTTTATGTTTTTTAAATCTTTTAAATTGTTAATTATTGTGATTTCTAGTATTTTTCATGTAATTTTTTTAAAATATACAACATATTAAATTGTTCTTAGACATTTTAACTTGTTAACTATTATAATTTATAATACTTTTTATATAATTTTTTTGAATAATATATGCTACTCTCCTTGTCCAGAGTTTTGTGTCGACGATAGCCAATTATATTTTTTAAATAATTTAAATTTTTTATCATTGTAATTTATAATATTTTTTCTATTTCAATTTATGTGGAACAATGCTTAAATGACCATAATCATTAATTAGGGGTGATATAGTAAAATGTAATTATTATTATTATTTATATGTGTATGTGTTGATTCAAGAAGAATTTGAAAACATGTAGAAATGTGTTGAATGTTACAAATGTTAATACTATATTTGTAACATGTGGTGCTTCTTGATTTCTCAACATTTATCTCTTATGTGTTTTTACTCTTTTGCCCTTTGAGTATATGTAGCAATTTTTATTTTAAAAAAAGATGTCATAAAAATTTTACTCTTTTGCCCTTTGAATACGTTACTCTTCTTGTCCAAATTTTTGTGGCATTGATAATCAATTATATTTTAAAAATAATTTAAGTTTTTAATTATTGTGATTTGTAATACTTTTCTTCTATTCCATTTTCAGTGACACTAATATAACTTCAAGAGTCGACCAAATATTTTATATCTTTTAAATCTTTTAAGTTGTTAATTATTGTGATTTCTAGTATTTTTCATGTAATTTTTTGAAATATATAACATATTAAATTATTTTTTTCTATTTCAACTTATGTGGCACAATGCTTAAATGACCATAATAATTAATTAGGGGTGATATAATAAAATTACGGTTGAAGCAGACATGTCATAAATGTCTATTTTATTTTTTACTTAAATATTAATAATTTTTTAATTTATAAATAACTTATAATAATTAATTAGGAGTAGTATAATAATTAATTAGGAGTGATATGGTACAATTACGATTGAAGCAGACATGTCATACATATCTATTTTATTTTTAATTAAATATTATTAATTTTTTAATAAATAAATAACTTATAATAATTAATTAGGTGTGATATAATAATTAGTTAGGGGTAATATAGTACAATTACGGTTGAAGCAGGCATGTCATAAATATTTATTTAATTTTTTAATTAAATATTATTAATTTTTAATATATAAATAATTTATAATAATTAATTATATGTGGGCTCCATCATATTCAATAGGAGTAGCAATGGCAAAGTGATAATTTATTGAAATGGCATGAGTTGTAATTAATTCAAAATGGAAGGACTTTTCTTATAGTTGTTGATAAGGTCCAAACATTAAAACACAAAATACAATTTTCCTAAATAAACTAATCTTGCAAAGTATCTTATAGACCTTAGTATCCTAAAACTTTGTTTTAATACCCATAAGCTAACATGTCAAAACCATCATTTCTAATATACAGAAAAGAAAAGATATATATATATATATATATATATATATATATAAAAATAGAATAAAAAAAGAAAAATAATATTTTTTAAAATAATTTAAATTTTTAATTATTGTGTAAAACTTTTTCTACTCCAATTTAAGTGACATGATACTTAGATGACCATAATAATTAATTAGAGATGATATAGTAAAATCACGATTGAATATATTAGGAAAAAATTTAAATTAGGAGAAAATCTAATAACAAATAAGAAAGAAAGTAAATTAAATGTTTGATATGAAATTAAATAAATAATACAATTTATTTAATTGCATTAATTATAATTAATTTTTATAATAAATTATCATCCTACTAATCAATTTACTTAAATATATTTGAAATAATTTTATACATAAAAACAAAAAAGATAAATAAGATTGAAAAATAAATGGAAGATAGAGGGCCCACATGTGTGATGACATTATGGTAAATTTTTTCAATGGCATTGCTTGTAATTAAAAAGAAAATAATGGGTTTTTATTCAAATGTTTGATGAAGTTTCAAAGTCAAAGCACAAAAAAATAATTGAATTGAGCTTATAATTTATTGTAATGATCAAATTACCCCTAAAGAAATTTGTTATGTCATTTTCATTCCATGACCAAACCAACTCAAAGAAATTTTTTAAAAAAGGACTTTTGAATTGGTCATTTATGGAGGCTCTGCATGCCCCAATCAGTTGTCTACCATACATTAGAATAAATAAATAAAATAAAAACGCCAAAAAAATTTGTGGTAGGAACTAGGTACGTTGAATAGTTCGTAGGCACGAGAAGTTAATGAAAAATACCATGAAGGCGAATTTTCATTTTCCAAAGTGTATTAAAATCTTTACGTAAAAGGAGTAGTTGTACTTTGGAGTTCATTAGAAACAAACACCGAGCCAAACACATTTTAGATAGTTTAATACGATTAACAAAGAATAATATTAAATGAGTCTTATTATTAACCTCTTCATTTGTGTGCTCAAAATCTTGCATCATATCTTCTACAGATACGTTAGCATGAAGAATTGGGACTTATAGGGAAAAATATGTAGAAGTTTCGAAGGTAGAAACTAAAAAAAAAAGTCAATAGTGATATTAGAAGAAAATAAGAAAACTCAGAGCAACTCATTGAATGTCCATCCAGAAGTATTTGAAGATTTGTTTCTTTTTTTTTTTTTAATGTTTTTTAATTTAATATTAATAATCAACAGGACTGATGTTTTCTTGGTCATCGTTAGTTTTTCTTTGTTCTTATCGTCTAAAAATCAACAATCCCAAAAGAATATTTTGTGGCTGATCAATTATAGTATTTCATTTCACTTATGGATAAGGGGATCCTCTTCTCTTTTCAAGAACTTTTGCTCTTTTTAACATCTTTTCAACAACACTGGGACAAGGTCACTGTTCCCTTTTGTAATGATCTGAACACTACTACCCTTATTCATGCACAAATTTGCTCAAGTTGTAACCACAATTTTAGGTTTTAGAAAGAGAACTAAAAACAACAAGAAACTAATCCAAAACTGAGGAAAAGGGACCCCAACTAGAAGACACGTGTGAATGTCATTCAAAACGAGCCTCTTGACTAGAGGATTGAGTCGTGAATATTGCATTCCCTGGTGTGTTATTGAACTGCTATTATACCTGAAGTTAAAAAAGAAAGCAACAGAAACATAAAAGCATAGTATCTACCTTCCCTCTCCAAGGTAGATAAGAGATATTAAGAAAAAGATCTCAAAAATGTAATCCTTTTTAGCAGTTTTGAGTGTGTTTTAATTCAAACAGCATTGAAAACATCACAGTAAACACCATTGTAGAAGGAAATTAATTTGTCTTGTCGCCTTTAAGTCGACTTATTTTGTTCACATCATCACATTAGTAACTTATACAATGGACGGAAATCAGGAATAATACCATCCATGCAATGAAATCCAAGTAGCACTCTGTTGTATCCATTTGGACTATAGGATACAGCTCACTCCAAATATTAATCAGAAAGATTGATCAAATTCACGAGTCTAAACAACCAGCTTTAAGGAATGCAGAGAAACTGAGAACACTTCTTCGGAAACAGTTATCTAGATTACAAGCTGGAGACATAGCTTAAAAGATTCAGTGGAATTAATACTCCACTTTGGTGATACACCTCAAGCAGGCATATCCTTGTTTTGGTAAAAGGATGAAACTTTATTCATGCACAAACATGAACAGAGACTAGCAACAACCATTGTCGCCAGTAATAATGGAGCAAACCTGTGGGCATAGCAGAACAGAACAAGAGACAACATGCAGGTATGCACTAAAAATCCCCCATAGCCTAGAGTCTCCATAACACCAGCTTGCCTATTTCACTAAGAAAAGGTCAATATATGCTGAGGTTGGAGTTGCATTCATGGTATGATCCAATTTAGTGTGCCTTTTATGGATTTCGATGTTGAAGTTGGTTGGATATGCATCATCAAACAAAATATTAGCTCTACAACTATGAAGAGACAATGCGAAAAAATGCATATTATCAGATCCATATAACCTGGTACCAACTGACTAACTCCCGCCAGGAAATTTGACGCACAAAAAATGAGAATAGAATGAGGCAAAGAAAATATAACAACAACAATGGTTTCAACAGCATAGGGATGTTAAAGGCAAGACAGACACCAAACAACCAAATCGATGCAAGAGGTGGCTATGGAATGTATTCCTACATAATGGACTATCTCCAATGGAGAAGTTAAAAAATCACAAGAAGCAAAATTTAGGAGGAGGAGGATTTGACCCAGAAGAAAGGTGTGATGAGTGGTACTTAGAAGAATCCCAATTAACAGATTCCTCAAGAAAATCCTAAAGACAACAACAACATCAACATACCCCGTGAAACCCCACTAGTGGGGTCAGGGGAGTGTAGAGTATACGCAGACTATCTCCCAATTGCGAGCCAGGAGCCACGCTAATCTTCATTATATTATTTCAAGTTTATTGGATGTACCCAAAGGAACAGCCAGACACGAACAGTTAAATATACAATTCAAAGATCCAAACTAAGTTGTGAAAACATGCACCAAGTATGGATCAGCATGTCTTAACACCATAAAGCAGGTTTACTATAGTAACTACTATTCCTCGGCTACATCCTTCTAATTACAGACGTTCATTCTCTAACCTAACCATGAACATCTTCCTGAAACAAGATGCTACTTAGAGGGAACACTATCATAGTAAAAGAGCACATCGACAACAAAAATTAGCAGATTAATTATTCACCCTTAGTTCTATCTACGCGAAAACACGCCCTAATGCTTATACACACACACACAAAATAAAAAGAGTGGCAGTATAATCAACATGTGTTAGCTCATTCTGCTCTTAGATCCACAATAATGATCAAATAACTCTACAACAACAACATAGCCAATGTAGTCCCACTCCAGAGAGTTTAGAGTGTACACAAACCTTACCCTTACCTCAGAGGTAGAGAGATAGACCCTCGGCTCAAAGATGCTCAAATAACTATAATAACCTTCAAAAAAAAATTATCTTTATTGCTAAGATAACATCCATAATCCATATCATGCTTCCTTAAACAACAAAATCACTGCTTTAAACAACTTTACCACTCTCATTTCCACATCTTACAAAAAGAAAAATTACAGAAATACCCACACAATGTTTCAATCAATCCAGCTCTTTCTGAACTTTAATTCCCATAGAATTTGCGGTGCCAATAATAGACTTACAGATTGACTCCAACGGCATGTACTGACAAAAAGGATCACTCTGCTTAATCTTAGCAATTTCATAAACGTGCTTTACGGTTAAAGTTGACGCCGTTACATGTCCAGGACGGCCACTTCCCAGCTCAATTCCAGCAGCCTGCTTTAGGTACCAAGTTACTGACGGAGACTTAACGGTGAAATCGAAAGTTCCGTCCTTGAATGCGGTTATAGTTACCGCCATTGGTGTACCGGGCTTGAATTTCTGGGTCCTAGAGTTGAAGTCCTTGCAGAATGCCATGGAGTTTAGCTTGTATTGACCGAGGGCCGGGCCGACTGGCGGGCCGGGCTTAGCTGCTCCGGCATCGACGGTGAGACGGATCGTGGCGGAGATAGGGCGGCGTGTTAAGATCTCTTTTAGCGTCGCCATGGTTGAAATGCGGCGGCGGAGAGTGGAGGTTTTAGTGAATTAGTTTAGGGGCACTTTTACTTTCTGGGCTTCTGGCCCATCATGTTTAGCCCTTACATTCTTGGTCCAAATAGGGGGAAAAAAATACTAAAAATTACGCAAATACACAAGTTATGTTTTCAATATTACAAAAAAAATTCTAACTCTCTAAACATATTACAAAAATTCCAACATATACACAGAATGTTGTGTATAAAAAAATGGGAGAGAGTGTAATTACTTCCAAAAAGATCGGTATTTATGTTATTTATACAATATTATTTGGATGGATGACTATTTATATCCAAGTATAAGTTTTATCTTTTTGTTCAGACTCTAACAAAAACATAGGATAAATTTAGTCCGAAAATTTAAGGCGGGATAACCTACCTCATGTAAATATCGAGTTTCTAGTATCCGAAGTTGCTCGGACTCTCCAAAAAAGTTGCGGCTTGGCACGCACCCGTTGGCATGTTTAAGAATCCGAGCATAGCTAGTATCTAAATTCAGGTTAAAAAGGTGTGAAAGCATGTTTAATACTAACTCACCGAGGCTTCAGTACTCAAGTATTTGCATTTACAGAAGATTCATTGGCACAAGTAGATTTGAGGGATTTGTTATGCATGTGCTTTTGGCAAGTTGATCAAACATACAAGCTATTTATTTAACAAAAATGCATGGAGATCTTTGTTTCCCCATTTCATACATTTGTCACATTACATCTTTGTTTGCACCAGTAATGGTCAGCTTTACAATCATTTTGTAGACAGAGGGTACTTTTTAATTTCTTCTTCTTCTGAATTGGAAGGAATACACAATCCAGTCATTAAATAGATCGTTGTCTCAGTACGAATGCATCTTGCATCTTGTATTGATATCAGTATATAGTTCGAAGAATAAAAAGGGCAATCATCGAGTTCTTGGAGGCACCGAGGTTGCAGGAGCTCCGTATTTCTCATCAACAATCAATATGAACCATGGCCAGCAGAAACTCAGAAAAATTGCAGACCGTGGTGTATGCTAAGATATATTTGTACAAAAAGTTGCCGGACTCTCCTTCATATGTCACTCAACACTCCCTTTAAAAGATCCAGTCCTTCAGCTGATATACTTCTCCTCCTTGTAGCTTTTGGTATTTCAATTCGAGGTGGCGGATCATGAGAGAAGCAGATTACAAGAACGGTTAGATTATCACAACAGTTACGCTTCAGTGCCTCCTTGATGAGAAATTTAGAGCATTTCTCGGGATCATTATGCAGCATGAGCTCCTTTCTTACGATTGTTACTGCATATTGGCTACTCATGACATCCCATAAGCCATCGCAGCCAATTATCAAGAATTCATCCTCTTCTGACAAGATCAACTCTTCAAACTCTGGCTCAGAGCTTAACGGGCCCTTTTCACCCTTTTCACCCTTTATATGCCAGTCACCCAGAGCTCGTGCAACTGACAGTTGGCCATTGAGGTAGCCATCAAAAATGACGCCCCCTAGTTTTTCAATTCTCAATTTCTCGGAAGTAGCGTTTGGTTTGTGGTCTTTTGACAATTCAATTGCTCTTCCGCGCTTCCCTAGTACAGCTCGAGAGTCCCCAGCATTAGCTATTAGCATGGTCCTGCGAAATACAACAAGATATAACAAACGAATCAGTGCAAGTTACAGTTTTGGACAACTAATTGGGATACACTTGAAAGATAAATGTAATAAGTACATAAAGGAACAATGTAAGTCCAAAAGTGTTTTTATTAGGGAAAATCAGAACTAAAAACAGGAAAGATACGTCATATGGAATGTAGTCTGAAGGCCAAAATCAATAGGAAGACCATCTTTACGCGATAGACTTACACATTTCAAACCAGTAACGCAATCTACTCGGACATGAACTTTAACAATGTAAGGACCTATGCATGTGTTTAAAATACTCTTTTTTGTATCAAACAAAAGCCTTGTCAGCTGTAAACTAGACAGAGTAAAATTTGGAGAATTGCTTGAAAAAGTTGCAAAACCTATATGCCCAAAGTAAAAGTGGACTAACATGAGGCCATCTATATTTGCCTTTCAAAGCTAATGATGAAAACAACACCAAACAAGAACTGTGGGTCGATCTTTTGGCTACATGTAGACATGAGCAAAATCTAGTTCATTATGACGAGAAACGATGAGTATCATCACTTTATCATCCAATTTTCCAAACTGACTCTATATCATTATCAACATTTCAAAATTCATTCACCAATCTAATGAACTTCGGGGTTGGGTTTGTGGTGATGCCTTTCTTTTTTGGTACAAATGCATTTTACTACTATTTGATCAAAACACAGACTATACTTCAAAAGATTCTAGATTTACATAAACTATGTTTAAGGTCAGTGATGGCTTCAGTACTTATTTCCCCCCATCTGAAAGGAAACTTAGGACTTAACTATGCAAAACCAGATCATATCTTACCTTCCTAAAATAAGTGCAATCAGAGCAGTTGTTCCGGAGGTACTATCGAGAGACTTTGTGTCAGCTAGCGTATTGTCGGCCTTCTGAAAAGCATTCCTGACAGCTTTTTTAACCATCGATGGGAAATGGGAATCTTCTAAAATAAATTTAAGGAGATTCTTTTGAGCGAATGATGCAGCATCAACGCCACCATGCCCATCAAACACCTGGGAGTACAAAAAACCAACATCAGACAAGTAATATCATCGAAATCCAAGGAATTGACTGTTCAAGTTGGCCCATTTCTAGTTGATATCATACAACTACCAAAAACTAGATACAGATCATTGAAATCAAAATAATATGGCCTATTAAAACATAATAGTGTTTCAGCTTTCTAATTCAAATACTGAATGTTTTAATTTTATCACTAGTACTAGAATTCAACACGAGATGTTCAAAGAGCCCAGTGACATCTAGTTGTATCAGTCAAGAAGCAAGTTTTGACTTTACATACAGAATGCAATTTCCAACAAATGTATGTAGTACTTCAGTCCTTCCTCAGAAACTAACAGTTCGAATCTAATAAGAAATGACATACACCATAATATGCGCCTGGTGAAAGAAGACCTTTGGAGCCACCAACATGCTCCCGAAGATTATCAACACTGATATGTTCATCTTCCATGTAGTGTTTGGGTCCTATTTCGGAATAGCTTCCTGAGCGAAAGATGGGGACATAAGCAAAATTGTCACTTGATGATGATTTGGGACCGAGCATTATTGGATTTGGTTCCTACAGATTTTATAAGACAAATACAACTTTCAATTGGCAAGCAGAATAAACACACACTGACAGATAAAAAGCTTCTCCAGCTAAACAACCTACAACTGCATGTGCTTGCAAAACAGTCATCGAGCACAGATTCATATGTGAAAATACACAAGGCAAATTGTGTGATCCAAATAAATGGAAGTTCATCAACAGCTTATAAATCATGATGTGACCAACAAAGCCATTGTTGGCACAATCATCATGGTATTAAAATCACAAAAGATGATTTTTAACAGTTTACCACAGCAAATCAAGCTATTCAATCTCGAAATGAAGAACAATGACTGCAGTGGGATCTACTTCTCACTGCCTAAAGCACACCAGAATAAATGCAGACACTGTTGTTAGCAAGTAGTAATTAGGATTCCCACTAGTAAATAATAACCAGGAACACACCGTGCATATCCGGTCCAATTTTCCTCTTTTTGTTTATCAAATAGTTCATTTCCACAATAGGAATGTACTAATGAAACCTCACAGATCACCCCTCGAGCATCTGATACGGAATCCTGAAGCTATACAATATAACTTCAGCACATAACCTACATCACACATATTACTATTGCAAACAAAAGGACTTGATCAATTGAATAACTTTTAACACCAAACTATCATGTTTTGGCAAGAAAAAAGAATTTTCCAAATTGGGATCCACTCACCAATGCAGTAGCAGCTTCCAAGCTAGCTTGGCTGATACAATGCCTCATCCCTGCATGGTTTCTTGGTGGCTTCCCTGCATTTGGCTGACTCAAACTATCAGATACATCCTGATTTTCTTCAATAGCTGACATATTTCCTTTACAAAATCCATTCTCTATTTCTCCATTACATGGTGGTGACATATTGGTGCCTGGAGCCATCATTTCTTCCATTCACTCCATCAAAAATATACAACAGATCCCTTAATAGTGTACACATACATTCATGGTTTGTTTCCCCTTAATTATTATTATTATTAAATTTCCTTTGTTCACATGGACAGCTGTGTGACAGATTCTTGATCTCAGCTCAGAAACACCACAAGAACCCACATTTTTAGGAGTATGACAGAAGACCCTTCTTAGGAATTGAGAAAGAAGCAAAGTCACCCACATGCCAAGATTTCAAGATTACCCAAATGGTACAACAAGATCTAGATATATTTATATATATGATAAACTTAAACAAAAAGAATATTGATTAAAACCATAAAAGGGAAGAAAGAAACAAGAATCAAAAAGCATTGAAATGTGTAAGTAAGGAAAAAGAAAAAAGAATAGAAATGAATGTATATGGATAATAGAGAGTGGCGATCCCAGCTTTGAGCTTTTTACTTTCATGGCCGGCTTTGTAGCTTATGGGGATTGGAAGATTGGGTTTGTTACACGTGGGAGGGACTGTTAATGGATGACAGGTATTTTAGTTGACCGCACAATTACTCATCGCTCCATTTTATTGTCAAGGTTACAGTTCGAGCTGTCTAGTAAAAATGCAAGTTAGTATTGTATGTTAAAAAAAAAATTATTTATACCGAAAATTTAGTGGGTCGGATTATCTTTTTATTTATATTAAGTAGAGTTTGGTCATGATATTATAAATATATTTAGTGAGATCTAATAAAGTCTGTTGTAATAAGATCTAGTTTATATCTATCACTATTTGAAGTATCTGTCTTTTAGTTAGAAATTTGGAGTATTTTAACTATAAATAGAGGTGTTTTGTTCATTGTATATTTTAACTATAAATAGAGGTATTTTGTTCGTTGTATACTCAATCAAGATGATCTCTCATGAAAAATAAAAAAGCTCCCTCCCTCTCTCTATTTATTGTTGTTGTTTTTTATTTATATTTCATAACACGTAACACGTTATAAGCTCCCTCTCTCTATTTATTCTTGTTGTTCTTTATTTATATTTCATAACACGTTATCAGGAGGACGAGACTTTGCCAAATAAGGTGAGATTATTAATCTAAAGGTAGTTTCAAGATTCGTAATTTCTTATGTTATTTGTCTTTTGCTACTAATAATATAATTATTATTGGATTTGAGGAAAAATAATTGGTTTGAATCTCAATGCACCATATTGATGATATTATGATGGCTAAGATAAAATAATGAGTATTTGGTGAAACATGTCCCGTTAAAATATGCTTCATTCCTTGAATTGAATGTGGTAGCAATAAATCATATGTATGCCTCAATTTACTTTTACAGTAGCTATCAGAATTTGATACGCTTAAAGCATGATTATATTCCATTCCTGGGGAATGAGAAGCTTATTAATGTAAACGTGTATTAAATTGTGATGGTATCACAACTTACCTCTGAAAGAGGCTGAATAATTGAGAAAAGTTATTTTGATATCTACTTCTGAAGTAGTATATCTGAAATTTATTCATGTAATAGTAAATCTGAAATTTACTTCTGAAGTAGTATATCTAAAATTTACTAAAAAAAATAAGGTACATGTCATGGTAAACTTGGAGTTTACTACTATAAAAGTTCATAAATTGATATGAACGATTGCGACATCCCAAAGATATGCATACTGAGTATGTAACATATATTGAAGAATTAGAAAACTCTTCATTATTTTTAATGTTGTTTGTTCTCATAATAAGTTGATTGGGCCAACCAATATTGGGATTGGATCCCTTAAAATCTGAAAAGTATAAAAGGTGAATATGGGTCCGTTCACCAGTCGTGTGATCTGTTAAGATGCATCAATATAAAATGATCGCATGTGCGTTTATTGTCAACCTGCAGTTTGATCGCATGTGCGTCTATTGTCAACCTGCAGTTTGACATTCATAAAGTTGCTTGCTCAATAAAATTGAGTTAAAAACATAACTTTCAGTTTGTGCAATCAAGACAATTCATCTTCATGATCATGGTTTAGCATCGAATACTTTCAATAAATTGTTAAACCATTGAGAACAAAAATTTCATGTGTTGGTTTGAAATATTATATACAAAAGTACCTGTATGCATCAAACCAACAAATTATGATTAATGAATATATCACGATGCACAAAGATGGATTCCTCAAACAAGAAGAAGGATGTATGCTAGTTTTCCTAATATAAGGGGAGATTACAAGCAGCTAAAAAATATGTTAGGAATTATCATCAGATCCTCATTCAAAAGATAATTTAAGTCAAATGTTGAAAGCATGTCATATTTAACCTGCAAGTGCTCCTATTTTGTATCCCTAAGGGACAAAATCTACACATGCGTGAAGCGTGGTAGATCAATCGGTTCTAAATGAAATAATCCTTGAAAAGGATAAGGAGAAAACAATCATAATAAGAAGGCAATGTGCTCTTAGAACCTATGACATAACACTTCATGAAACCTTATGAGAGGTTCAGGTACCTGAAAATAATGAAGTGAGAAGATCTCAAAATGTTATGTCGCATTGTGAATCAATACGAAATGAAATATCATTAATATCTTTAATACAATATTGGCGCAATATTGTTAAAGATTACGAGGATCTGAATTCTACGTTAATTTAAGCATGTTGACGTAGAAATATTTATCAAGTGACATGAAAGGGTGCATCTTGGTAAGTGAAAACTTATTTGATTTGCACTCCACACACTTGAAGATGTCACACATGATATGTTGAATAATGTCACTTGACAAAATATATCTTGCAAATACTATAAGGCCTGATATAGTTTTTCGATTAATTTGTTAGCAAGGTATAGTTTTACTCCTACTAGGAGACATCGAAATGAGATCAAACACATGATTTTATATTATTCTAAAGATTGCAGTCTCGATTTTATTGATTATGCTGATGCTGGGTATTTATTTAACCCACACAAATCTCGATCTCAAACATGCAATGTGTTCATATGTAGGGATACTGTCATATCTTGGAGATATACAAAACAGTCTATCTAGCTACTTCATTGAACTATGATGAGATAATAACTATTCATGAAGCTGGCCGAGAATGTGTATGGTTGAGGTTTACAATACATCTCATTCGAGAGAAATTTGGTTTGAAATATGACAATGTACTCACAATTTTATACAGAGATAATGTAGCGTGCATAACACATCTTAATAGAGGATTCATAAAAGGAGATAAAACGAAGCACACTTCATCAAAGCTTTTCTATATATATGAGCTACGAAAGAATGGTGATATTAACGTGCAACGGATTCGTTCAAGTGACAGTGTGACTGATTTATTCACCAAGTCCTCCAATTGTAACTTTCAAGAAAATGGAGCACAAGATCGGGATGCAAAAACTCAAGGATGTTCTCATTAGGGGAGTTAATACGCGTTGTACTCTTTTTTCTTTACGAGGTTTTGTACCACTGGGTTTCCTTGTAAGGTTTTTAATGAGGCAGCCTATATGTGTATTGTTAGAGATGCGTACTTTTATTCCTTCACTAGATTTTTTTTTCACTAGATTTTTTCTATTAAGGTTTTAACGAGTCACATTATCTATCTAGACATTCAAGGGGGTGTTATAAATGTATTTACATTAATCTATAATAAAATCTAGTTGATATCTATCAGGATTTGAAGTATCTGTCTTTTAGTCAAAAACTAGGAGTATTTTACCTTGTAAATAGAGGGGGTTTGTTCATTGTATTCTCAATTAAGACGATCTCTCATGAGAAATAAACAAGTTCCCTCTCTCTCTCTATTTATTCTTGTTGTTCTTTATTTATATTTCATAACACATGAAAAGTTTTTACTTTTTTTTTTTTGAAAAATTATTTTACTTTAATGAAAAAAGTAAAAACTGTTAGTGTTTGGCCATTGGAATTCCAACTACAATTCCGAAATTGTATTTGAAAAAGTTTTCACTTTTTTTCACTCATATTTCTGTCACAAAATTTTAATAATAATTTTACTAATTTATATTCATGGTCAAACACAACTCCAACCTCAACTTAAAAAAATTATAATTTTCATGGCGAAACGGGTCCTAAATACTTCGTTGCTAAGAGTATTTGTCTCGGATTGTTTGTCAATATGCAAAATTGAGATAGAATTAATGTATTTTTCTAGTTGCCCTTATACTAATTCTTTTTTGAAATTACAAATAGTGGAGTATTAATTAATGTTAAAGTGATTGACTGAGATAAAATATTCGGTAAGTAATCAACGATTGAGAGAGAAATGTATATTAAAAAACACATGGCGTATTTTTACTAGTGATTAAGAGAGAAATGTATATTATAAATGCATACTGGTTGGTTTTTTAATAAGTGAAAAAGTAAGCAAAGAAATTAGATGGTCTTACAATTAACAGCAAAAAATAAAATGTTAATGCTTATACCTTAACTCTAAACCATACAATCATAAGTAGGTGATATATAAAAATGTATATAAATAACACATCTTATGTATTTATTGATTAATTTGATATAAATGTCTAGTTTAATATTGAGTTACAACACTAGTTGGTCTTCTATAAATTCAACTTATTCTCGATCACTGTTTTTGTTTTAATTTTATTATTGTAGGTGATGTATAAAAACTTTTTAGAAAAATATGAGATAAAAGAATGAATAATAAAAAGCAACTGGAAGATATTAGTAGCAGTTTGACCATGAAAATTACTTTTTTTTTTTTGGAGTTGGAGTTGGAGTTGAAGATGAAGTTGAAGTTAGAGTTGTGTTTGGCCATGTCTTTTTTAATTTTTTTTTTAGACTTTTTAATTTATTTATTTTTAAATATAATTTTATGCTCCAACTTTAAAAATTACTAAAATCACTCAACTGCTAATTTACCTACTAACATACAACCAAATGTTGAGAAAATAATTTATATGTCTTCAATTGATAAAATAATTAACAACAAACTAATTATTATGATTGTTATTCTTCTAAATTTTGAATAAAAATATCACAAACACAAGCTAAATAAGTTTATGTAACTATATTCAATTGAATAGAGAAAATACATTTTGATAAATACAATTGATAGATATAAATATATTTTATATATTTTTAAATTTGTTGATGAAAATTCTTAATTACTTTCACTTGAATTAATTATTTTATTGAATTTGCTCTTTTTAAAAAAATTTACGGATGAATTATTTTTGCATATATTAGTGCTAATTTTTTATTTTTTCTTTATTGATGATATTAATTTTCCTTGAATATTATTGTATAGTAAATATGGATCGTTGCGTTATGATTAATATGTGACTTTATTGACCACTTTTTAATAATTTATTAAAATTATAATAGCCATTATATGACATATACAGAAAATTAGAATGACAAGAAAAAAATATCAAATTTCTCACTTTTAAATAACATAATATACTAGGCCTTATATTTCTATAATATAGTTCATTCAAAATAAAGTTGCGCCATTTATTATTTTTTACTTCCCGTTAGTAAAAATTGGTTAAAAGAAGAAAAAGAGATTAGAATATCTGTAACAATTAAAAATGATGTTGCACCATAGAATATAAATAATAATTTTTTTCTTGGTGATTGGTTGTAGTTATAAGAGATGTTTGTGTAAAAGTTTAAAGATTGAGGTTATATATAATAATAAAGAAAGTTGAAAATGAGAGTGAAAAATTATGAAAACAATAAAAAGTTATTTTCACTTTTTGGAATTCAACTCCGAAATAATTTTTTAAAGTTTCATGATCAAACACCACAATTTTTGAAAAAGTGAAAAAAAAATTCAGAAAAAAGGAAAAAAAATGTATGGTCAAACGGACGCAGAACATCAGTGGCCAGTCTATCTCAATTTATAATAGACCGTAGTAGGTATTAATATTATTCTCTTCATTTTTAAACAAGTGCATGATTTTTTATTTTTTATTTTAGAGCTTAACAATATAATTTTTTATTAATTAAAAAATAATTAAAATTTTATAATACTTTTTATATAATTTATAAATTTTTAAAAATTAAATTAATTTAATTTAATTTAATTTAACTTTTAAAAATTAATTAAATTAAATCACGAAAAATAAAGCATCGACTTAAAAGGAATGGAGGGAGTGGTACACGTCTGACCTTTTCCCAAAAAGAATGAAGCTTAATCATTCTGTTAGGAATTGGTTGGTACTCAAGGTAAAAAGAGATATGTCAACATAAATTTATACGAGACTTAACTTTGAGTTATTTTTAATCTATTTAGCTTGAGATTATTTTATTCAATTTCTTAAATAAAATAATTATTACTGAATTTATAATTCTAAAATAATTTAATTCGCATACAATTTTTTTTTTTCCTTACAATTATTTGTTGCAAGCTTTTTTACAACTAGCATATTAGAAAAATCAATCGGTCAAAATAATCATAAGCAACTACTACGTACGATGAGAAATGATAGCAATACCGTTAACTATTCTTTTGTCTTTTTTAATTCATTTTTCTTCAAAATTTAAACTGTTCAATTGTGGCTAGACAACGACTACAAACATCGACACATTATAAATGAGTTTTATGAGATTTAAACAGAATTTTCGACTCCCAATCAAAATCGATTAGTAGAGTGACTTTTAAAAATAATAATTATTAATTAAATAAACAAAATTAAAACAAACATTAGATCAAAAGTACTGAGAAAAGACAATAATTGAGTTATTAAATGTCAAACCCCACTCAAAAAAAAGAAAAAGAAATGTCCATGCAGTGGGTACGATCACTTTGGAGCAGGACCACTTGAGGTCTACGTACCAAGTTATCCTTTTGAAAATTTAATTAAAAATTGCGTTGGACATATATTCAAAATGTCCAAATATAAAAAGAACAAACACATAAATTAAGACCAAGGGTTAACCTTTTCACAACTTTGTTTCCTATTTAAATGGTGTATAAGATTCATTCAATTTTATTGGTTGAAATGAAAATGACCCCTTTCCTATCTGTCTTTTATTTTTATTGGTAATTCACTTTACATAAAGGGTAGGTTAATGAAGGCTTGCTGATTGAACTGATGAAAGCGAAAAAGAGTAACAGTCTTTTAAGCTGACAAGCTTTGAACAACGAAAATATTATAGAAATTCGTTGGACCTTCTATCTTATTACATCAAATTTGATACCATGGTCCATGACATGAGGATCCACATGCCTAAGTTCCCAACTATAGTATAGTGAGTAGTTCGACAATAAATATACACTCACGACGTTGATCATGCCAGAAATCGAATAAGGATTACAATAGTAACATAATTCGTCAGTTGAACAAAGTGACAATTGGTTTCTACTGTCACACATACTAATATTTATATGATATGCACATTTTTCATGCGTCTAGTCTATGTCTTCTTTATTTGGACCCACGGATTCAGCACACTTTTTCCTGTCCAATGGCAATGATACCTTGTTTCACTGTTCAATCATCTTTTGGTTCCAATCAAAAGTAGCAAATTCCGATATTGTGCACCATACATGAAGCTAGGTGTTACAGTAGTTAAGAAAAAAGAAGTGGTGAAAACAACATAACAGTAAAAGTTCGCTATTTTTTCTCTTACCTGAAAGTCTCAAGATTTCAATAGTTGTATTTATTTTGCTTTGCCCTTTATGCTTTTTGGTGGGAGAAGAGCAGAAGCAGAATTCCCTCTTGAGAAAACAGCTTCTTTTTTTTTGTTCCTTTCCTTCTGCTTCTTGTTCTTTCTTTTTCTCCTTTTGCCATGTTGCTTTGATGTTTCTGTAAGTAATTTCCTGTCCCTACAGACCATATTTTCTCAAGATTTTGCTGCTCTTTTTCTTGTTTCAATTGACTTTTTGAGAGTTAACTGTATTCTGTTTGTCTGCTCCATTATCTCCTAATGGAATATGGCTCATTTCACACTTACCTACTCCTTGGTGGGAAAAATACTGTTCATGTCCTTCTACTGTGAAACTGAGGCCACCCCCTTATTCTTTTTTTGCCTTCTTAATATGCTTTCACAGTTTTAACTATTATGTTGTTTGCTGTATTGGTTTGCTTTGTATCCCATATCAGTTGTGTAAGTTAGGAAGATTTGAGCTTTCTTGAATCAGCAATTTGAAGGTGTGTTTTGAATTCTTGATGTTACTGCTTACTTTGTATACTTTATGTTAGTGAAAGAGTCATGGTGAATTTACTAGTAATTTTTTCCTATCTGTGCCTAGCAGGGTCAAGGTTGCACCTTTTTTCCCCAAGTTCATGATGAGGCTATTTTGGACATTGATTCTGATAGTTCTCTACCATGGGTATTCTTCAGAGGGGGTTAATAATTCCACTCTTTCTGCAAGGCCTAAAGTTGTGAACATTGGGTGTATACTGTCTTTCAATTCGCTCGTTGGGAAAATTACCAAAGTTGCTGTGGAAGCTGCTGTGGAAGATATAAATTCCATTCCACACGTTCTTGGAGGAACTAAGTTGAATATGATAACATTGGATAGTAATTCCAGTGGATTTCTTGGAATAGTTGAGGGTAAACCCTTTGTAATATCTATAATTTTGTCGCGTTTGCAAATATCATTTCCATTGTTTCAATAATTCTCTTGTAAAATTTGAGTTTTATTTATGCAAATTGTTTCGTTTTCTATGACAGCTATCCGCTTCATGGAGAAGGATACTATGGCCATTGTTGGCCCCCAATCTTCTGTTATAGCTCATGTGGTATCAAACATTGCAAATGAGCTGCAGGTTCCTCTATTGTCATTTGCAGCCACAGACCCTACTCTTTCTTCGCTTCAGTACCCGTTTTTTGTTAGAACTTCCCCAAGTGATAAGTTTCAGATGGAAGCAATAGCTGAACTGATCGACTACTATGAATGGAGAGAAGTCATTGCAATATATATTGATGATGATTTTGGAAGAAACGGTATAGCTGCATTAGCAGATCAGTTGGCGAAGAGACGATGTTCGATCTCTTACAAAGCAGCTTTGAAACCTGAAGCAACAATGGATGATGCCAGGGATGTCTTGGTTCAGGTCGCTTTGAGGGAGTCTCGAATTATGGTTGTTCACACTTATCCTTCCAAGGGTCTGGAGATATTCTCCATGGCACGGTATTTGGGGATGCTAGATAATGGATATGTGTGGATTGCGACAAATTGGCTGTCAACTATCCTTGACGCTGCTAGTCCCCTAGATCCGGATAAGAAAGAGAACCTTGAAGGGGCTATCACGTTGCGTATTCACACTCCAGGTTCAGAATTGAAACAGAAATTTGTGTCAAGGTGGAGCAATTTGACAAGGAAAGCAGGACTTACTTCAGGGATGTCCACTTATGCTCTCTACGCTTATGATACTGTGTGGCTACTTGCTCGTGCCATCAATGAATTCTTTAATCAGGGTGGAAATATTTCATTTTCTAAGGATCCAAGGCTAACTGAGCTGAATAGTGGAAGTCTGAATCTTGATTCTATGAGCATCTTTAATGGAGGGAAGTTATTGCTGGATAACATTTTTAAGGTTAACATGACAGGTGTAACAGGACCATATAGTTTCACTCCTGAAAAGGATCTCTTGCACCCTTCTTTTGAAGTCATTAATGTGGTTGGCACAGGTTTTAGGAAAGTTGGTTATTGGTCTGAATACTCTGGTTTATCAATTGTGCCTCCTGAAACACTGTACTCTAAGCCGCCAAATCGTTCCTCTTCAAATCAACAGCTACATAGTATAATCTGGCCTGGACAAACAACTGAGAAACCTCGTGGATGGGTTTTCCCGAACAATGGGAGACAACTGAAAATTGGAGTTCCTAACCGAGCTAGCTTTCGAGAATTTGTCGGAAAGGTACCAGGCAGCGACTCATTCCGAGGATACTGTATTGAAGTCTTCACTACTGCCATAAACTTATTGCCTTATGCTGTCCCTTACAAGCTAGTTGCCTTTGGGGATGGCCATAACAATCCAGATGATGCTGAGCTAGTGCGCCTAATCACAGCAGGAGTGAGTATAAGACTACCAAAGTTCTATGTAGTGTCATTTGAACAATGTGCTCTCTAATTGTATCTACTTGGTCTCTTATTCAGGTTTATGATGCAGCCATAGGCGATATAGCTATTACAACTAATCGAACAAAAATGGTTGATTTCACTCAACCGTACATTGAATCTGGGTTAGTTGTAGTGGCACCAGTTAAAGAGCAGAACTCTAATGCTTGGGCTTTTCTCAGGCCATTTACTCCCAAGATGTGGTGTATCACTGGTGTGTTTTTCTTAATCGTGGGCACTGTAATTTGGATTTTGGAACACAGATTAAATGATGATTTTCGTGGACCTCCAAGTAAACAGCTTGTCACTGTTTTATGGTGAGTTGAAAAACATTATCTACTAAATTAGCATAGATTTACTTGATGAAAGAGGCCGTCATATATTCTCCACATTATCTACTAAATTAGCATAGATTTACTTGATGAAAGAGGCTGTCATATATTCTCCACAGACTTATGATCATTTCTTGTGTAAAACTCTTTTGCAGGTTCAGCTTTTCAACTCTCTTTACTGCCCAAAGTAAGTAACTTATGCTGGTCGAGTTGCTTCTGTACTACACTTTAATGAGCTTGTATAACAAAGAAAGAACAACTTTTTATGCAGGAGAAAACACTGTCAGCACCCTTGGCCGCATTGTCCTTCTTATATGGCTATTTGTGGTTTTGATAATAAACTCAAGCTACACTGCCAGTCTCACCTCAATTCTCACCGTGCAGAAACTTTCTTCACCAATTACAGGAATTGAAAGTTTAGTAAATACAAAGGAACCCATCGGTTATCAGTTGGGTTCATTTGCTCGTAATTATCTGATTCAAGAACTGCACATTGATGAATCTAGACTAGTTCCTCTTAACCTGCCTGAAGATTATGCTAGAGCTTTAAAAGATGGCCCTAGCCATGGTGGTGTTGCAGCAATAGTAGATGAGCGTGCATATATGGAGCTTTTCCTCTCAACGCGTTGCCAATTCAGTATTCTGGGTCAAGAATTCACAAAAAATGGATGGGGGTTTGTAAGTAGCTCTCTGTCAACTTCACCTCTCTGCTTTTACATGTCTTTGTCAACTTTACCTTTATTATACATGTGAACCTGCCTTTTGTGAATTTATCTCACTCTGTGTGTGATGAATTGACCATATTATTAGCTATCAATATTAACAACATAAAGAGATGATGAAATCATGAATCCTGTGAATTCAAGTTAACTAAATTAAGAAAAATTGATAATGCATGAGTAGTCTGTGCATCTAACACTTGGAAATCTGCCAAGAAAAGTCTTTTTTTCTCCTGATGCATGGTTTTCTCCTTTGTTCCTTGTGATAAGCTAAGTTGCTCGGACTCTGGCTGCACCTGTGTCGGATCCTTCAAAAATACACTATTTTTGAAGAACCCGACACACACACAATGACATCTTTGAAGAGTCCAAGCAACATAGGTGATAAGGAATGATTCTGCTTTGAAAATGCTGACTAAACATGCTTCTGAGGGTGAATCATACTACTATTAGCTCAATATATGGAAGAAGACGGTGAAAATTTGGAAGATCAGTATATCACTCTTGACATAACATGGTGCTTGCTTCACACAGTTTATTTTTGTCTCAGCTTGTATTTTCTCTTTTTTGAGTACCTTCAAATTAAACAAATCCAAAACCATTTTGTTTTGATGATTTATGCAAGATCTGACTGTGTTTGAGCATAATGTCCTTCATTGGTTTTGCTGTTTGGTGACTAGTACTGATTCCTTTTCAATGTTTTCTCATAGGCTTTCCCTAGGGACTCTCCTCTCGCTATTGACATGTCAACAGCAATTCTGAAACTATCAGAGAATGGAGAACTTCAGAGGATCCATGATAAGTGGCTTTCTGGAATAGCTTGCACTTCACAGAACACAAAACTTGAAGTGGACAGGCTTCAGCTGAAAAGTTTCTCAGGTCTATTCTTCCTATGTGGGTTGGCATGTTTTCTGGCTCTGCTCATTTATTTTGTGATGCTAGCATGTCAATATTGCCATTACTATCCCGACCCCGTCTCTAGTGAAAGCTCGCGATCAGGACGACTGCAGACATTCCTTTCTTTTGTTGATGAAAAGGAAGAGTCAGTGAGGTCTCGATCCAAACGAAGGCAGCTGGAAGCGACTTCAGTTAGAAGTACTGATCAAGATGCATCAGTGAATGGTTCAAGGATCGACCGTTCTGAGTTATACTCGAACAGAGCTGTAAGTTTTGGAGAATCTGTATAGTTCGTCAACAATAATATGCCATTCCTCCTCAAATGTAATTGTATAGGTTGACTGCATATTTGGGTAGACAGTGCTGTTAACTGTGTCAAATTTTACAAAGTTTTGGTACCATTGGCATAATGTCATGCAATCCCATAACCTCCTACAGCTACTACTATGACTCAAATCAGTGAATGAGGAACAGACTTGAGCATTGAAAAAGAGATATGCTGGTAAACATACTTAAATAAGATTACACAAGTTGATTTCATATTTACATCCTCTCTGTTTCCAATAACAGTGGGGTCCGGACAGCTTTCCAGACCTCCCAGAATAGGTTCATATTTACAGAATTAGACTACAATTACATGTTACATCATACATGTAATGTAATAATGGTACAAGATTCAGATGCTATCTGGAGGAGTCTAGAATTCACTGCTTGTGAAGTACTTCCGAAAACAGTCTTCATCTTTACAGTGTTCCGACATCACTTTATAAACTTCGATTAGTAGTTGGGGAAACCGGCTCCTAAAATAGCCATCAAATCCTTCTGGTATAGTTCCTAAAATTTTCTGAAATGAAGTTGAGGTACAACAGTATTCAGCAAATCAAAAGGCATTAAAGTTCAAAGAAGCTTTCTGAATATATATGTAATGAATCAGTAATCAGAAGCATACATCAATTTGAATAATGACAAGTATTCTATAAAATGATCAAACTGACCTGAATTTCAGTAGGAAGTTCTCTGTAATGATTTAGCTTGTTCCGCATGACACGCAGCAAATCACGAACACTGTCAAACCTATATCGCCTATAATGGCCAATATTTTTGAGGAATGGAGGTTCCATCTTCTCGTCCCATTTACCACCCAAAGCAACTGGCGATGTACCTTCCAATGCTGTCAGAAGAGCAGAAAAAGTCTCCCTGTCTTCAAGTTCCACCCTGTCGCTTGAGTCACGAAGAAATGACAGCCGCATCTCAGCAGTCCAAAAGAAAGGATGAGCAAGCACCTCAACAGCCTTTGGTCTTTTTACACCCAAAAAAAAACGGGAGTTGAGCAATAGGCGGGTGCACTGAACATATCTACTAGAAGAACATGTGCTTTATCCGAAAGATCACTTTAGCAGTTTTTCCAATATGATGTTTATTGAATATCAATTGAAAACAACAGAGAAACTATTAGCTCCCTCTAAGTGGTTAAAACAAGTGAGAACTGTGACCAGGCACCTAACTATATTGAATACTAACAAGCACTTACATTAATTTCTTTTGACTGATTTTGAACTTTTCTGTTGTTGAGCATAAAAACTAACATGACTTTGTTTTGGCAGTGCAAATCCGATCCTTCATTTTAGGTAAAATAAATATACCTAATTTTTTTTTCTACACTTGGTCATTCATGGTATTTGGGATGAGATTATTTTCTGCAAGATAATTGCAAGAAAGCAGGAAAGAAAAGGAGAGAATCCAGTTCTTCACATGAATATACCCATCCGGGAAAAGCCATCTTTTTCTGAACAATGTCTGTGTCATTTGATCCTCCCAGCCTGACAATGGTCCCAAATAATTGGAAAATAGCATGCAAAATTCCTAACGAGGTTAAAGTATTTATGTAAATCTAGCACCAGCGTACTTAAATAGCTAGCAATTCATTAAGAAAAACCTTGAATTCTCTTTTCCTTTTCTGTTTCATTTTCACTGTTTTGCCTTTCCTCTTTATTCTTTTTTTTTAAAAAAAAAAATTTCCTCCTTATTTAGATGAATAAGCTTTAAATACCCCTTGAGTTTTTGAAAATCACTATGCAGGAGCTGCAATTATAAAGGAAGATAAAAGGAACATTATTCGAATATGAAGGTAATATTGCAATTCAAGAGAGATTCCCGCCATAACTAGCTACAAGGATGTTCATCGTCCATAACTAACTCAAAATTTGTCCAAAATTATTGATATGTGAGGGATGTGATAGAGTTTTAATAATATAACTCAAAAAAAATGTTTACACTTCTTACCTCAATTCAGCATTGGGAGCTAACAAACGAGAAAAGAGATTCACAGCTTCAGGGATGTGTTCCGCCAAGAAAAGATCAACTTTATTCTTTGTAATGTTAATATCACGCTCAAGAGGATTTCCAAAGGGATGACTACCACCAGTCACGCAGAAAAACAGAACACTCCCCAGACTGAACATATCAACAGCACGTGTTTGACGTCCATGAAGAAGCTGTTCAGGAGCTTGCCATCCCGAACTTCCATAACCTGCAAAAAGTTATTGCTGAGTAAGAACGGTGGGAATTAAGTGCTAAACATTTAGAAGACGTCATTTTCAGGAAAGCTCCGAAACAAATTTCAAAGCGAAGGCCACTAAAAGAAGAATCTGGTGTGAGAATTGATCTAACTGTCAGTCAAGCAATCTTCTCCGGCATGCAGCAAGAATGACAACAAAGTGCACCAAACATGCATAGCAATGCTTTATTTGTCATGCAGATACTAGACAACGGAGCATACTCAATGGTGGTGGGACTCAACATGAGTTTATCATGCATTAGCAGCTAATGAAATAGCTACTCCCTCCGTTCCTTTTCACTTGTCCCTTGTTAACTTTAGGGGTTTGGTTTTACTAAATTATCCTTAATTCTAGTTTGAAATTCTACGTTTGACTGCCGGGGTTCTATCGGAAATAGCCTCTTTGCCTCACCTGTGAGGTAGCGGTACGAACTGCATACACTCTATCCTCCCTAAATCCCTGGGTATGTTGTTGTAGGGGACAAGTAAGAAGGTATGGAGGGAGTACTTAATAATTACTTGCCTGTTGCGTGAAGACCCAATGAAGACATATTTCCGATGAGTCGCTTGCTGATTCCCATATCAGAAAGTTTAGCACATAAGGATCTTTCCTTAGTTATCAGAACATTTTGCGGCTTCAGGTCTCGATGAATGATTCCCAGATCATGAAGGTGCACAAGACCAGAAACCACATCCCTGTTCTCCAGAAAAAAAAAACAGAACACCAAAAAGTGTGCATGCCCAATCAGATTGGAATTCAGAACATTATAAGGAATCGGAAGATATAAATGAAAAGGGATTTTCCAGATCAAATTTATGTTAAACATCCACTACCAGGGGACAGATTACAATTTCTATGCACGGAAACGGCAATATATATCTTCTAAACGCTTATTAACCAAACACAGTTTAGGTCTTTTTAAGATGACAATCGGGAAATGCAAGATGCAGAGAACTTTTTAAAGATTGATTAAGTTATTGAGTCACTCTATGAAGATCTGGGAGAGAGTGGTCGAGGTGAGGCTGAGACGGATAGTGTCTATCTCGGAAAACCAGTTCGGATTTATGCCCGGCCGCTCGACGACGGAGGCAATCCACCTGGTACGGAGGTTGGCGGAGCAGTATAGGGAAAGGAAGAAGGATCTGCACATGGTGTTTATCGACCTGGAAAAGGCTTACGACAAAGTCCCCAGGGAGGTGCTTTGGAGATGCTTGGAGGTGAGGGGAGTACCGCAGGCATATATCAGAGTAATTAAGGATATGTATGAGGGAGCGAAAACCCAGGTGAGGACGGCGGGAGGAGACTCAGAGCATTTCACTGTCCGGACAGGATTGCATCAGGGATCTACTCTTAGTCCCTTTTTGTTTGCGTTAGTAATGGATGTGTTGACGCGGCGTATTCAAGGGGAGGTGCCGTGGTGTATGCTCTTTGCAGACGATGTAGTTCTGATAGATGAGACTCGAGGGGGTGTAAATGACAAATTAGAGATGTGGAGGCAAACTCTTGAGTCTAAAGGGTTCAAGGTGAGCAGAAGCAAGACAGAGTATGTGGAATGTAAGTTTAATGACGTGAGGTGGGAGAACGAGGTAGTAGTGAAGCTGGAAGCACAGGAGGTATGTAAGAGGGATAAGTTCAAGTATCTCGGGTCCGTGATCCAGAGTAACGGTGAGATTGACGAGGATGTCTCGCACCGTATTGGGGCGGGATGGATGAAGTGGAAACTCGCGTCGGGGGTGCTGTGTGATAAGAAGGTGCCGCCCAAGCTTAAAGGCAAATTCTATAGGGTGGTAGTCCGTCCGGCCTTGCTGTATGGAGCGGAGTGTTGGCCAGTTAAGAACTCCCACATCTAAAAAATGAAGGTGGCAGAAATGCGGATGTTGCGCTGGATGTGTGGACTGACTCGAGGGGATAGAGTTCGGAATGAGACTATCCGGGAGAAGGTTGGTGTGACTTCAGTGGAGTGTAAGATGCGGGAAGCACGATTGAGATGGTTCGGACACGTGAAGAGGAAGGGCATGGATGCCCCGGTCCGTAGGTGTGAGAGGCTAGCGTTGGATGGTTTTAGGCGGGGTAGGGGTAGGCCGAAGAAGTACTGGGGTGAGGTGATTAGGCGGGACATGGAACAGTTACAGCTCACCGAGGACATGACCCTAGATAGGAAGGTCTGGAAGACGCGAATTACGGCAGAAGAGTAGGACCAGATTGGGTCGCTAGTGTAGGGAATTACTTGGTGGGGTTTTTTTTTTATTTTTTTTATTTTTTATTTTTTATTCCCGTTATGATTCCGTATTCAGTGTTCCATGCTTATTACGAATCTGTGTGCTTTCCTCTGCTTTCCTCTGTTTTTATATTCCTTATGGGTGCCGTATTTATGTTATGTCATCTGCTTCTGTGCTTTACTATGTGTTTGTGTGATATCTTGTGCCTTGAGCCAGGGGTCTTTCGGAAACAGCCTTTCTACTTCATCAGAGGTAGAGGTATGGACTGCGTACATCTTACCCCCCCAGACCCCACTAAGTGGGAATACACTGGGTTTGTTGTTGTTGTGTTGTTGGTAAAGGAGCAGTCACAGAGGGCCCTTCTCTTACCCACTGCAGACGGGTTGAATATTGTAGCAGACTAACAGCCTATATTTATCTGACCATTGAAAACTTAGCAAATAGAAAATCATAAAAGAAAACGGATGAGAGATCATTGATGTAAGAGCGACTAACGTTGAAGAGCAAAGCACTGAAAAGGCTAATTTTAAAACCAGTGTCACGAGAAATTTTGAGCCAGAAGAATAGGATGGAATTTTCTTGTCTAACTACCTTACTTTATCCGCAGGCAGGATAATAAGCAAGCAAGATTAGAACAAAGTGCAATTCGCCTACTTCTTTCCCTAAATAAAGAACCTCTAGAGACCTGATGCCTAGTATACCATAGAAACAAAACCAAACTGTATGATCTTTTGGAATTAAACAGGAAAGAAAAAAAAAGGAGGGGGCTTTCTTTCAAAATAAACTCAGTCTTTCTTCAAGTCATCATCCAATGGAATCGAAGTACTCTCATCTATCATAAAATAATGATAAGAGGCACAAAAGCCAAGGCTGCTATAAAATAATTCAACAAACCTCATCAATTTGAGAAACAGAGGTGAAGGACAACCATTTTTCTTCATTAAGTCGGTATCCAGAATAATACCCTTCAAATTGTCCAAATGAATTCTATGCTTCATGGACTCTCCATCCAAGTTCACATTTTCTGAAGTGTCCGCGTAAATCTGAATGAGGTCACTCAAGCTGCAAGTGCAGCGTTCCAACGCAAGATAAACAAAATCTTGGTCTTGTTCCACACCATACCACCGAACAATATTTGGATGTCGATCAGATGCAATAAGATTCTGTATCTCTTTGAAGGCAATATCATGATGTACTCGGACAAGCCTTTTCACAGCAACTGCACGACCCTCATAAATTCCTTCAAAGACAACTGTACCATTGCTCCCTTTAGCAATCTCTGTACTGGAGACAAACAATTTACCAATAGAGCGTCCACCTTTGGTACATATACTTGGTTCAAAAATGTTCAACAACAGTTTATTATCAGCACCCACATCTACGTATTGAAGTCCAATACCAGATGAAGTGTCTTTATCACTTTTAACACCATTGCTCCCATTCTTTCCAGACTTTCGAGACTTCTTCCTTTTTGAAGGTACATTTAGTGAATGTGGGTTCCCAAGCTGTCTATCCATATTGAGTTCAGCCACTAAATCACGATTATGTGTAAAAGCTCCCAAAACAATAGCTAAAATACTGTGAATTGCCATGCTCAATCTTTCTGTGCACTTAGTTATTCCTTCTTTGAATGGATTTTTAGCATATTGAAAATTTTTGTATTTGATGAATAAGATTATGAACACCACCATTATGCCAAACACAAATTTTTTTACAATACCTTCTAGAAGGAAGGTGTCCACATTCTTGTGCGGCACAGGCGTAGCTGTATTATTTACATTTGGCTGTGAAGAAGGAACTGTAGCAGACCCTGGGAGCATCTTGTTATCATGACTACGACGTCTGTAGATAAGGGCCCTTGACTGGCATAGCAATGGCATATTGAAATGCACATCAAGTTCAGGTTTCTCAGACTCCATAGTATCCCCACTAAATGCATCCTCAATTTTGCAAAGAGCAGCAGCCCCTATTTCAGCAACTGTCATGTTCCACAATACTTTGTCTGAGTTTGGAATAAAGGATGTTAATGCATAGTCTGTCCTGGTGATGTAAAGCGCGTATCCGGGCTGACTCTCTTCCACAATGGTGCCGTTATGACGAGAAGTAGGGTCATTGTCCTGAGTTGCTCGAGAGTCAGGTATATTATATGTTTGAATCAGGCGTCCAGTCTTAGCATCAACCAGAAATGCTGTAGTTCTTTTAGATCCCAGAACAATTCCGCCATCCTCAGCAATTTGTGGAGTTGAACTAATATACTCATCAATACTCTTCATAAGTTTCTGTAAAAAAAACGGGGAGATAAATAAGAGACTAGAGGCAATAACAACAGAAGTGCAGGACCAAACACAAATTTCTTCTAAAACCATGAGTAACTATTGACAAATAGAGTATCATCAATTAGAATAATAGGTCAATAGAACAAATATTTAATATCAGAAAGTCTTGATGGACCACGTATATCCCAAAAGTGTAGAACTGGAGGCACTACTTCAAAAAGTTTGAGGATGGTCCTTGCTTCTAACCTGCTGAAAGAACCTACCTAATTACTCATGAAACAGATAGTTATGCCATTTTATCGCCTTTATTAGCAGAACAATTCAGTATTAGGTCCAGTCCATCGGCCCAGGGTTGTGTACAACAAAATCTTGGACTTGACCGGTCTGCTACTTTTACTTTTTTCTTTCTATAATAATGGATTACTGCTTGGACCTCTCCAATTGGCCAAACCAAGTGGACAACCACTTGGTTTGAGATTAACCTATGAACCTCCCCTCTTGTTGAGACTTTCCACTTATGACTTTTATTTATGAAAAGAAAAGGAGGCTTGCCACTAATACTTTACTATATACATAAAAAGATGGATAAAACACCAGCCCCTTCTCATCTACCTTTTCTTTTATACCTGTTTTTTGTACTTTTTTCCATTTACACACTTTTTAAAAAATGAAACAAATTCCAAAATTGCCCTCGATCAACTACTACGTAGAAAGGATGTATATTGGTCAAATCATGTTCAGAATTAACACCTTCATGTTGTGACATTAAAGAAGGGAGGTCTTAAGTATTTCCCAAATTAACAGAATATTCATTTAGGTCCAGTTGACAATACTATATTAATTGGTATCATGCTTCATTATTTGGAACCTTTTTCTCTGTTACCTTTCTCAAAAAAAAAAAGGGTATCATGCCACATTATCAATCAATGTTAAGTGGATGTAGCACCAAGAATGCACAGAAGAGACTTGCATAAAATTTAAAGACAATACCAATTTACCAAGCCTGTTGTGTGCATACAATTCCCAATCATCTCCACGGCCACAGTCAATGAAATAACCACTTCCTATATCAGATAATACCTCACTGCTGTTATTGTAATTAACAGGAGCCTGATAAGAAGAGTAAATTGATGGCCCAGAGCTAAATGACCAGAGAGGTGGATTCATAGTATTTAAGCTATTTTGCTCCCTTAAAGAAACTGTACCATCCAGTTCAGCAAACAGAGCTGTCTCAGGTTTCCTGGTTCGAGAGAGTGTAGTAAAAACAAAGTCAAATAAATTTAATGAATCAGTAAGCATACCACGAGTATATCAAGTTACAAAGTATGACACAAAGTGAGCTTACAAAGACATCAAATTGAATGTTTCTGTGCTCAAGAGATGAGCAGAAATGTCAGTGATGTTTTCTCATAAATCCTGTTCATTTTTCGAGCAAGCACAGATGCACAAAAGATTTCATGTCGCGAAACATATGATCTATAATTACTGAGTCTTTATCCCCGTACTCATAAAAAACACTACTTTCCACAAATTTAGATCGTAAATAACAGGGTATGACAAACTAGTAGCCAAAAAGTATACTGGTGTCAATAGAAACTGATCCCCTCCAAGAGTATTGAGCTGTAGTTGGCATGATTTTCTACAGAGAGCAATCTGAAGCCAAGAAAGGCCGGATGAACAAACATCCATTTTCTTGATGGCCCAAAAAAGGAGCATAAGACTCTTTACTCTTCTAGTTCAGGAATCGAGTCTATAAGGACACGAACTAAAGGCAATTCTTGACTGAACTATGTAATTAGATGACGTGACAGCATAATTAGTCAAAATAAGTTTTATACAGTCAAAACTAAATGTCGAATCGATACACATTTAAAGATGATCCAACTCTTTTAGCTTCAAGAAAAAACAACAAAACCAACTGAAAGTAACAACTAGAATCAAGAGTTCAATATATGCATTGGTAGAAAACGAACAACAAACACCAACAAGAATCCTCAAAAAGCAAAAATAAAGCTGAAGTCTTGTCTACAAAAGCTCCACAAATTACTGAAAAGAACCAACCATAAATAGCAAGAAATTCAAATGGGTACAAGGTAAAACTCTCTCTCTCAAAAAAAACATCAAGTAAAGAAACTAACCTTAAATCTGACAACAAATTCCTCCTGGCCGGAGCTAGCGTAACCCCAACCCCATCGGAAATTCCGTCAATTGAACCACTCGGCCAGCTAAATAACTCACTTGCCAAGACGTTAAACCCGAAAAACAACAGTAAAATGCATACCGGAATCACCACCCAGTACCGTTTCATTTAGCTCCGGTTTCTTGATTGTTCTCCGGTTGGTGAGGGTGTTAAATAAATGAAAGGGAGAGGGGGGTACCGTATGATAGATAGAGTTGTGGGGGTTTACATAGAAGATTGAGGTTGAGGAGAAGTAGAGGGAGGGAAAGAGTAACAATGAGAGATTCCAATTTTGGGTTCCTTGGATTTCGTTTGTCGATCGATGGTTGTCTTTGTCCTTTCTTAACTGTTCTGTTTTAGTCAAATCTAGTAATATCCCTCTTTAGGACTTTTCTTTATCTTTCACTGATTGGTGAAACTTCTTCCCATTGTATTTTTCTACTACGTAATAGTAGAAGAGGTGGTTTCATGCAATTATCAAAAAAAAAAAAAATTTCTCACTTTCATTTAATCACGTATCATGTCTCAATATATAATAATTTTATTATTTTATTATAATAGTTTAAATATTTAATATATTTTATTAATTTATATTAATTAACTATAATTACATATTGGAATTAATTTTTTTTATTTAATTGACTATCATGTTCAAAACTAATTTATTACCACAAATCACAATAATTAATAACTTAAAAAATTTAAAAGACATATAGAAATTTTATAAACTCTCATTATTTTAGAAATGACACATAAATTAAGATAAAAGAAAAATTACTGCAAATTATAATAATTAACAATTTAAAATATTTAAAAGATATATAACAATTTTAGTTGATTCTCAAAATTGTATCGAAGCCACATAAATTGGGACACAAGGAGTAAATATATTATTTGATAATTACGTAAAAATTATTATGAATCACAATAATTAACAAGTTAAAATACTTTTTTAAAAATAGATAAAAGTTCTATTCAACTCTCAAAATTTTATCGGTGCACCATAAATCATGACAAAATAAAAAATTATCTTAATTAATTGCAACTAAATATTAAAAGTAAATCAATTTTATTATTTTAATTGACTTATATATAGAAAATTAATCTTTTTATTTATTTATTTATTTTAGTAAATTTAAATTTTAAATTTTTTTTTCTTATATTGAAATACTAATATTTAAACTTAACTTTAAATTTTTAAAGTACAAAATTAATAAATTTAATTTAATAAAATAAATTTCTTATGAATATTTTCTTAGAGCTTGTGTTGGGTCAATATGTATTAAGTTAAAAAGAAATAAAGAAAAATATATAGTAAAATTTTATTATTGTGAAAGATAAATATAATGCACTATACAATAATATTTAATAATATCATATTTTGCAAATGCAAATATAGCATCCTGTATTTAATTAATATACTATTTCGGTGAATTATTGATGATTACTATTGGATATGATAAAATTATATTAATTTTTATATTAATAACATAATCAATCGCTCTTAATTAATTATTATGAGTCATCTAGGTATTAAGAAAATAAATAATATTAATAAAAAATAAAATAGACATAAAATACAAAATTAACTCTTAATATTTTAAATTAAATTTTTATCTTTCGAACGATGATTTTACTATATCACTCTTCATTATAAGTCATTTGTGTATTAGAAAAATAAGAATAACAAAATGATATGTCAGCATAAAATATTTGATTGACTATCAAAATTATATTAGTACCACATAAATTGAGACGGGACAGAAGAAGATATAAAGCAACATATATTATTTGAAACTGAAATAAAAAGTATTGTAAATAATAATAATTAACAAAAACAATTTAAAAATTGACTGATTTCTGCTGCTTCAGTCGTGATTTTAATGTATCACCCGTAATTAATTATTGTAAGTCACTTATGTATTGAAAAATTAATAATATTGAATCCACGATTTTACTATATATATATATATATATATATACACACACACACACACATACTATGAATAAAAATTTTCATGATATTTTTTTTTAAAAATAAAAATTACTACATATACTCGAAAGGCAAAAGAGTAAAAACACACAAGAGATAAATGTAGAGAAATCAAGAAGCACCAAACGGATTATTAACATTTGTAACATTCAACACATTTCTAAATGTTTCCAAATTCTTCTTGAATCAACACATACACATAATAAAAATAATAAATAATAATTACATTTTACAATATCACCCCTAATTAATTATTATGGTCATTTAAGTATTGTGCCACATAAGTTGAAATAGAAAAAATACTATAAATCACAATGATAAAAAATTTAAATTATTTAAAAATATATAATTGGCTATCGTTGACACAAAACCCTGGACAAGGAGAGTAGCATATATTATTCAAAAGTTACATAAAAAAGTATTATAAATTACATACAACTTAAAATATCTAAACATAATTTAATATGTTATAAATTTCAAAAAAAATTACATGAAAAATACTAG
Organism: Capsicum annuum; assembly: GCF_002878395.1. Lineage (NCBI taxonomy): Eukaryota > Viridiplantae > Streptophyta > Magnoliopsida > Solanales > Solanaceae > Capsicum > Capsicum annuum. Next base: position 136,936,376 of record NC_061112.1, on the reverse strand, counting down.
AAATCGCAATAATTAACAACTTAAAAATTTAAAAGATATAAACTATTTGGTTGACTCTTAAAATTATATTAGTGTCACTAAAATTGGAATAGAAGAAAAGTATTATAAATCACAATAATTAAAAACTTAAATATTTTTAAAATATGATTGACTATTAATGCCACAAAAATTTGGACAAGAAAAGTAACGTATATTAATTTGAAAATTATATAAAAAATATTATAAATTACAATAGTTAACAACTTAAATTATGTAAATACATATTAAATAACATATGTTGAACTCATGCTAGATTTCGGATGAATCCTAGAAAACATATGCAATCCTTTTATTAATTTTTTTTTATTTAAATATATCAAGATTGAAAAGATAAATAAATATCTTAATGTTGGGCCCGTGCCATGCTGCTCTAGTCTATCAAAAAAACATATATATTCAAGGTTAATCTAATGTGTAGATATAGATAGGGACAACTTATTAACCATGTGAATATAATACACTTATATTGCATTCTACAAATGTCTTCCTTCATTTCAGACTATGTGTCGTGATTTTTATTTTTTTTGATTCATTTCAAAAAGAATATTGTCTTTTCTTATTTGATAAGTTTTTTAAGATACAA